>NC_138498.1:37744050-38247821 GCF_964252035.2 Podarcis erhardii
CCTGTTCCTGGTCTGTATCAGTAACTGTGCAGGGTGTTCTGCTGATGTTCTGCCATCCTCTGAATGTGAAATTATTAATTGAGCCTGAAATGTGTTTCTTAAAATAGTAGATTAAGTACCCCAAACACACATATTTTTAGCCCATGTAAATGATACTAATTTATGACTTAGTATAGTTATTCAGATTCCATGATGGTAATGACCTTGGCTATTGCCTTTTTAAACATGTGGTCAACCGTGAATGTATTCTGATAGTAGCACCACCAGTAGAAATTATTGACCTTGAGTCCTCAGTCCTCAAAATCTTCTTGCATATGTCATCAGGATGTGGAATTTTGGTGATGAAAAGGAACATGCAAAAAGTCTCCATGGTTACTGTTTAAATTAGTGTCAATAAATGCATTTATTTCCTACTATTTTTGTTCTCTTTTCCCAGATCTGTATAGTACTAACTCTGTGCAACCATGGTGCAGAAATACCAATCTCCCGTGAGGGTGTATAAGAAGCCCTTTGAGTTAATTATGGCTGTAAGTATCAGTTTATAATATGTTAATAAATTACTTAACTGCTTGGGTGGGTAACATTGGTTAATAAAAACTGAGTGCCATGGGGTATCTTTGCTCTGAAGTGGGTGCTATGTAAGGCAATTTCCAGTTACAAATAATTTATGCAGGCCTTTCACATTTGCTCCAGGATATGATGGTTGAAAAGTTTCAGCGGGTGATCTGGAACAAATACCTGAGGGAAATTAGAACAGTATGTTCTGTGTTTCTTGCTGTCTGTTCATCTAGATTAGGCAGTTCATGGGATCATTTCTATCACCACACCAAACCATGATTAATGAAACTTAGCTATAGTTTTAGCATGATATGTGAGTTGATAAACAACAGTTATGGTTGTTGCTCTGTCTCCAGAGCCTGTTGCATCTAGAGATTAGATTAGATGAAAAACAAAAGCAGTCAGGCAGCTCTAAAGCCATGGTATTTTAAAAATATATCAGACTATGGTTTGCTCTCAGACTTTGCTTAGGTATACCATGGTTTGATGTGATGTCTGAATTGAAGCCACTGAAGCATATGGTTTAGGGATTGCGATGTTGCACATATATTTTCTTAGTGTAGTCTTGAGATAAGCAATGTCTTTAGGGAGGAGTGAAATACGTATTTGTAACTTTTAAAAAACCTCTTGCTCTGAAGCCTAGCAGGAACTCCGACAGACTTGTTGTAGGAGGCACAGCAAGCCTGAAGGTGTTGGCAGTGGCCTTTTAAGCAGATCACCAGGACATGCTGTGCAAAACAACTTCTTTTGACTATAGGGCCAAGATATATTTGAAACACTAGTAAAGAGGATCAGTTCAAGTTGGCACTGTTTATACCTATGACTCGGAGAGACGTCAGCACAAGTATAGGAGCAGGAAGAAGAACGCCTACATTAAGACAGTATTAAGTGATGATATTAATGCATGTATTTAATCTGATTTTCCTCCTTAAAGTCTCTTCAGCTGTAATGGCATTCCTGTGACTTGTCTATGCACACCTTGTCTGAAGCAATGTTGAGACCTGGGGGGGGGGGGAGAGAGATCTTACCACCATTATATTTTATTTTCTAAACATCCTAACGGAGCATAGCGTGATAACTCATGGGAATATGGGTGAAAAAGAAGTTAGGTTTTGGTTAAGTGAGAAAGAGAGCTGAAGCCATTTTTTGTGTTCGTAGGAAGTTGCTTGCATAGGAGAAGCCAGCAAGATTTATAAAAGCAGAACAAAACCCAACCATGCTAATAGAACTTCAGTTTTGTTGGCAATATGTCTCAACCCTGAGCATGCATCTTAAGGTCAGAAATTGTGCTGATGAGCACATGAGAGAGATGTGTTCAGTCAAGTTCTGCTGATGCTTTTAGCAAGTTTGCAGATAAAAGTACAGTACATGGTTGTGGACATGCTGAAGGAGCTATTATTTCTCATTTTATACAAGGGCTTAAACAAGGTTCGGTTCAGGAAACCGTATCCTAGATCTAGGAAATTCTACTAAGTATCCTCTTCCTTGTTCAGAAGTCCTTGAGAAATCTTAGCTTGGTAATGGTATCTCCTTAACACAATGGCCAACCTTCCTTCCCCCACCTCCTAAATTCCTCATGGGAATGGACTGGCAGCAAACAATGTGAACACTTGCTAGGGTGAGACTTGTTATTGGTGAGTAAAGAAGTCTTTACTCACCACCTTCAAAAAATAAAGTGATGTTAGAAATCACTAGGCACCAAAGCAAAATAATGTGTATTTTTGGTACTTCTGCTTCCTGTTTTAAGGCAGAGGTTTGTCTATGAAGGATGGAGACATGAGAGTTCTCAGCAGTTTCAAATATAAGCTTTGGGCTTCACTTTGAAGCCTTTGTTTGTTCATGGCCCACTAGCCATATATTGCAAACATCTTTGCAATAAGTATGCAATAATAAGTATGTAGAGTTCTGCTCTAGCTGTGTAAAACATAATTTGTGCATCATACCTAGAAGCCCCCATATATGCAGTGAAAATGTTGAAAAGGAAGACAAAACCAAGTTTACAAATATCTTCAAAACCTAGCAAGGACAAGCTTTTTAATGCTGGCTTAAATTGGTTTCATGCATGAGCAGTGCAAACAGTTTAATGGATTTGTTCAAGCTTGGAATATATAACCTACTGAGCTCTGAACAGCAGATACATTTCAAAAAGATACACTTAAAAACTTGAGAATTTGGCTGAAGGGGTGCTTTATAAAATGCCCCTGTAATGCAACTAAGTGATTTACTTTAAAAACTAGACTCCCTGAGCTCAGTCCTGCAAATATGTGTATAGTAACACAGTTCTAGATTAAGTGAACAAACTAAACAACGTCATCTTTGTCCTGATGAGGAGTTGCAGCCAAAGTTGGTCAGGGCTTGATAACAATGAGGGTGGAGTAGGAATGTTTTTTGAGAAGGAAACTGAAAGAGAACGTGGTGGTAATTCCTTTGCGCTGTTCTCTTCCTTCAAGCAAAAGCCTTTTCACTGGAATTAGATTTCAGAAAGGGAAAGTGTTGCATGTAATTAGGAAACCTTTAAAAAGTTTCTTTACTTCATGGTTCACAATGCTAACTATATTGATTCTTATCTCTGGTAGGGGAGAAGTGTGGCCTAGCCAGAAACCAGTAGAGCAGGATTGGTCTACATAGATTTTAATCAGTTTTATTGATGCTGAAGATGGATGCAAGCTTTTATTATCAAGAGTTGCTAAAACATCAGCAAATGTCTTTGACTGGCAGACACCATAAATATTGGTTTGGAGTTCAGTTCTGTTGGTCTGTTGCCTCTGTAATGCTGGCTAATAGTAGTTTTGGCTTTTATAAGATTGTCATAATGAAAAATAATGAGACTTTTCTTGAGTTTAGTATGCTTAGGCTTGTGGCTGCACTTGATCTTGGCAGGATTGTTGAGGGTTTGGAGAAGAGGAGACTAGCTGTGAGACAGAAGTTCTTTGCAAAGCGGAGACCTTATTTACATCTCTTTTAAAGCTGCATATGTGCTTTCCTGAGTGCAGCCTTTATTTGCAGCAGAATCCTATACAGGCTGCTCAGAAGTAAGTCCCACTGAGTTCATTGTGGCTTACTCCTATGTAAGTGGGTGTGGAATTGCAGTTTTAGTGTAATGTTAGGCTGACATGCAGAGAACCACATCGCTAGTTACCTGAAGATTACAGTTGGCTGTTAAAATGAGAAAAGTGACTTCTCAAATTAAATATTGTGTGTAGTTTTGTTTTGTTTTTAAGACTATTAAGCATGCTAAGTTTTATGCACGTATGGCTCCTGGCACAGCAAAGTAAAATGGAAGCAGTATAGAAATCAGCCAACTTTTTAAAAGCCTTGTCTCTAGAAATTAGCCTTGGAATCCTGTGACTTGAAGAATTAGAGTCTGTTTGGATTTTGTATCTGTTACACTCCTCCTTATTCTTATTTCAGGGCATTCTTCCTCATTTGACTTATTTAAATGGCAGATTTAAAGCATTGTTTTACAGTAAGTGGCCGTGGCTGTCAGCTTCCTCCTCAGTCTCAATTTTGACCTTCTGGAAAGCAGCAGAAGGATGCGGGACAGAACTCGAATTACAGTGGTACCTCGGGTTAAGAACTTAATTCGTTCTGGAGGTACGTTCTTAACCTGAAACTGTTCTTAACCTGAGGTACCACTTTAGCTAATGGCGCCTCCTGCTGCTGCCATGCCTCTGCTGCACGATTTCTGTTCTTATCCTGAAGCAAAGTTCTTAACCCAGGTACTATTTCTGGGTTAGTGGAGTCTGGAACCTGAAGCGCCTGTAGCCTGAAGTGTCTGTAACTCGAGATACCACTGTACTTGTCCCACCTATCATTGCTCTCAAGGTACCCTAACGTAGTGGCCTTTCTGAACATGTGTTGTGGTTTAATACAGCAGCAGGCATTGATGTTATGCTTTTGCTTCGATAATACTGTGATACATACACCCTGTGTGATCAAAAAGGGCACATTTATTGTATTTGTAGCCTCTTGTCTCCCACAACACTGTGGGAACAAATGTCATGGAATTTAGATATGCTCGGGCCACAATAGGAGAGCAAGCAGTGAGTTTCCTGACAGAATTGCTTACTTTTCCAAAACTTATTGTGTTTCTCCACTTGCTGGAAAATGTGAGTGACATCAGCCTTGGGTTTAGTTCCAAGAACCTAAGTTGTTCCGCCAGTAGGTCTTCCTCCCTCTTGAGGGTGTTTTCTAAATATGTGTACTGAAAAATACCCTTTGTTTTTGTGTATACACTTTCTGTTCTGCAACTTGTCAGAATTTAGTCATCAACTTTGCAGTTCTTCCTGTGTGCTTTTGTGGTGGTAGTTCATGGTCTGTAAACTGCAGATGCTCCTGTTGTCACAATTTGTCTTTAATATGAGTGGCTGATTGTAAACCTGTTTGTCAGTACTTCCTGGGGTGGTTTGGTTGGACTCCCAAAGCTGGGGAAGGAGGAAGAGGCAATGTCAAAGGAGGGTTTATAAAGGATGTTGGGGCATAGCAGGAAAGCATTTTCCAAAAGAGACTCTCCACTGTTCTTCTTTGATGTTGAGACTTTGAGAGTGGAATTAAATATAGTGCAATGCTCAGCAGATCTCTGTATCAGCACAAGCATTTCTGCTTGTCTGATGGAACAATCAGTCCTCTCATTCCCCTGCACACTGTTCCAGGGATTCTCCCACCCGCCATGTGGAGAGAAGCCTTGTTGCACTAGTGGAAGTCCTTAT
The DNA here is from genome assembly GCF_964252035.2 of Podarcis erhardii. Lineage (NCBI taxonomy): Eukaryota > Metazoa > Chordata > Lepidosauria > Squamata > Lacertidae > Podarcis > Podarcis erhardii. Next base: position 37,749,318 of record NC_138498.1, read on the forward strand.
GCAAGCTTTGGCTGGCAGGGCTTGTTAGTTGAATCTCAACCATAATTTACATTTTTGTAAGGAGACTGACTCCTGGCACTGCATTTTTGCATTTTACTTGTGAGTTTAGGTAGCCTACCCCTACAAAGCCTAGTGTTCACAACTGTTTTCCAATGATAGTTGGAGTGTATATATCACATTTTGACTCCTGTACTGCCTTGGCTACTGCTGTGGTTAATGGTATGACTTCTGTACTGAATCACAAATTATGGGCGATATTCTGCTAAGCTTTACTCTGAGCAAATCCATTGAAATCAGTGGCTATGACTAAGTTAGGCCCATTAATTTCATTAGGTCTACTCTGAGTAAAATTTAGCTGACTACCACCCTACATAAGGTGAAAACACCATAGAAGTGTTCGAAATTAGCCAGGCACATTTTGCACCAGGCTTTCAACCAGTTTCGATCAAGTGAAGATGCCTGGGTGCCAGGATGGCACTTGACATCTCCACCATCTGGGGATCATTGGATCTGGACTGTTTTCACACACTAATTCTCCATACTGTAGAATTCTACCAGTTATATTTTTTTTTCTGCAGTCAGAATGAATTTTGGGAACCAAATTGCTTTTTTTGTGCAGCCTGAGGAAGAGCAGTCACCATTAAGAAAGAGTGGACTATCCCTGGATCAAGTGACTTTTCTTGTTTAAATTCTCAAAGCTCTTAACCTAGCTCAAGGTTGTCATCTGAACTAGTCAGATGTTTATCTGATTATCAATCACAGTAAGTTCCTCATTTGAAAAATATGACCATCAGGCCCAAAAATGGCAACTAGGCATTGTGTTTTGGCGACTGTAACCTCAGTTTAAGGAGTGATTTGGCGCCTAGCATACATATCTGAGTTTCTAACACTGATCCATATGTCCACCTGTATTCCAGTGTTTATATTCTGCTGTTAGTACCTCTGGAGGAAGTCTTCATTATTTGATTATCACTGGTGGTGGTTTTATGTGTATGCTGCCAAGCAAGTGAATGCAGCTAGTGTTATATCCTTATATGTGGGTTTTGGTTATATTTATATGGAGCCCCATTGCCTTGTGACTTCCTTGCAGACATCTGTTTGCCTTATAGGGGAAATGCCTGACTTTCCTGTCTTGTAGCATTTGTGAAAGGCATAGCATCAGCATAAGGAAACCTGTTAACATAGCACGCCACCCCTCCATTCCCCTTATAAGCCTGCCTAATGTGCCATCATTTTCAGTAAGAGGACACCGCAAACTCCCCTGCCATTTGCACTTTATCACAGTCTTTGCTATTGACAGACAGTTCAGGGTTTTGTTGCTGAGTGAAGGAGAAGCTTGCTATTCCAGTTTTGTGAGTAGCCTGTAGCAGTGGAAGAAATAAACATAATTGCAGAACAATTGCATAACTGGAGAACAAAAGATCACAGCTGCCATGCTGGTGGTCTGTACCTTGTTGCGCAGGATTCTCCTGAAATTCCATTACTGCAGTGAGCTAATCGAGATTTAACTGGTGTAGACCACACTGTAGCAGCTGTGTCTGGAATCGTGGCAGTATTCTCTGAGTTAGGTCCTGCTAATTGAACCTGGGAGACCAGAAGACGTTTTTGGTCTTAAATATTTATTTGGGGAATGGACATGGTGTGTAGAATGAGGTGGTGGTATTCGTATGCATAGATCTATGCCCTTGGAACAAATTCAGGTTCATTGTGAGTGCAGTTTCTTCAAACTGCCATTTCATTGAACTCCAGGTTGGCTGCCAAAGTCAGCTCTGCTATGTGACCTACTCAGCATGTGGAAAATTGTATCTAAGGGGTGGGGGTGGTTTGCACAAAATTGCAAAGCTTCAGTATCTGAGACCCTTAACCAATGTTCCAGCCACTGAGCCGTGCATTCTGAGTTAGAAAGTTTTGCTCACCCCACAAAGGCTCAGGCTTCAATGATTACTTGACGTCTTAAGAACAAGGAAAGGAGTTAATTAAAACATTCCAGCCGCTTAGAATTTTGTGATGGATTTAGCATAACCCAGTAAGGTGACAGGCAACCTTTTAATGCTGGGCTTCACTGATACATTGTTACTAGAAAGCCTTCTAAAGTTCACCCAAATGAGACCTGAAGCTGTGCAAGTTCAGATCAGCATATAAAAATAGCTAAGCTACCCTTTCAACCAAAATTTATTTCAAATCTTATAGTTGCTAAGCAACCCTCTGTATTGTCATGGGTTGAGCTGAGATTTTAAGCTAGGGGAGGGTGATGTCGGAAGCTCTTCTCCACTGTCTCAGCTGGTGATGGGCTCTGCCATTTCCCAGAATACCAGTCGCTCTGGGAAAATGAAATGGTGCAGCCGTTGACTGTGCACAGATCATATGAGGGAAGTCTAGCTGCTGAATGTCTTGAAAGAAATAGAGAATGTCTGTTGTAATCAGAAGAGTCACTGAAGAGTTCTAAGCATAGCTGCATTTAGAACACCACCATCAACCAAAATAATGCACTAGCCACACTTAAAATTGCGTAGCCAAAGAGCAAAGTAGAAACTAGTAATACTGATTAGGCCAATGTTTCCAGATCTAGATGTCATCCTTGGTGTTGAACAAAATGTCTACTTACTAACACGGAGCAATTACAGGCTAATAAAATATTAATAGTTACCTGAAACTACGAAGTTTGTGTTGAGGCATCAGGTTGTGGCAAGACAGCTACAATGCACACCACATATTTCAATATATATTTTTGAACTGTGAAAGCTAAAAATATGTTACCATTTTCATATCCAAGCTTAGGCTCACTTTCTCCGGTCTTCTGAACTAGAATGAATTCTTTGCACAATTATAATTACAGTCATTCGTACACATTGTGCTTACTCTTCATGCACAATTCTTTTAAGCTGAGAGTAAGAGAAAGCATTTGGTCTCCTAAGTTCCTCATGCTCTACAATGTATTTAGTTTACCTGCCCAGTCTTGTTGTAGTGCTCTAGTTTTGTTCTTTTAATAATCCATCTGCTTCCTTTTGAGTCACATAATAAGTATGATGGGGTATTCATGTGCTTTGCACCTTCAGAGGTTCAAAGCCAGCTTTGAAAAAATATGCTATTTTCTCTTTAAATACAAACTATAATAGCATTTGATTCTGCTTTTCAGCTACATTTGGGGCACTAAGCAAAATGTGATCAGCACTATAATCCTAGAACCTAGGGTTTTAAGAGTGAATGGTAAGGGCACAGAAAAAGCAACATTTAAATGAATTTAATAAGCTTCCTTCAGATACTGATTCACAGGAATGTTGAGTGCAAGCAAGAGCAGCAGTTAGGCTCTACGTGGAAATAATGCAAAATACATTATGTAAGTAGATTCTGCCGGGGAGCTTATTTCTCTTGTAATCCTGTTCAGAAGCAGAATTTGTTTCCAAATCATGGTGCTTGATTGTCTGAGCTTACCTATTTTGGGCGAGATTTGGAAACTCATTGCTCCTGCCAAAATTAAGGTGACTTAAATGGGTGCACAAACAACCTCCTTGGTGTTTTGAATGCAAGAAAAATACTGTTAATATGCTATTTTTTATGGTATGTGTAGCAGGGCCATCATGACATTTGGTATATCACAATGTGAATGCAGGATTTTGTTAAGGCATTGGGGTGGATTCATCAAGCATTTGGAGAGCGTTATATAAGTTGAGACAGTTACAGTGGTACCTCGGGTTACATACGCTTCAGGTTACATACGCTTCAGGTTACAGACTCTGCTAACCCAGAAATATTACCTCGGGTTAAGAACTTTGCTTCAGGATGAGAACAGAAATTGTGCAGCGGCGGCGCAGCGGCAGCAGGAGGCCCCATTAGCTAAAGTGGTGCTTCAGGTTAAGAACAGTTTCAGGTTAAGTATGGGCCTCCGGAACGAATTAAGTACTTAACCCGAGGTACCACTGTATATAGATGGCTGAAGACAACATAGTCATACTGCAGAATCTTGAGGCAGATCATTGCCGTGGAAGTGGATTTGATATGGAAGCAGCATTAGACTTTCAACAACTCATCTGTATTTTGGGAAACAGTGATTTGTCAAAAGCCTCCTGAGTGAATTTATGACAGAGTAAGGATTTGAACTCAAATCTCATAGTCAGACTCACAATATCCATTGAACCAGATGACTCCGTATGTTGGCAGTCTTGATGAACTGCCAGATTAAATCAGTTCAGACCAAGTTCACACCTCCAGTTTTGCATTATTTTGCCATGGAACATGCAGATAGAAATAGAGGCTGTCCAGTTAGCAGAATGCTTTTTGTGGACTGCATTGTGTCAAGGCTGCAAGTTTATGACGGCTTTGGGTGTACTTCATATTTGAATGTTCTCCACCAAATGAACTTTCTGCACATGCTGTTTTTCTATGGCATGTGCTTCACTCCCTCCCTCCCCCAGCATGTGTGTTTGTGTGTGTGATGTGTGCACTGCAGAGCATTCCAACATTCAGCTGCCCTCCTTCACTGGTACAGCTCAAGGAAAGCATTCCCACCTGTTTCTGCTGACTATATAAGTTGGCCCAGAGTTATGCTTGGTCTTGGAATACCATTATTCTCTCTCTCCCTCCCCCCCCCCCCATTTCTCTGTTAAATTTGGGAGTAGAAAAGCTGAGCATTTTCGGTAACTGACACCTTGGACTGAGTTAGCAGGGTTTTAATAATAAGTAACTTCATAGAGTTACTTAATTCTACGAAGTTATTTAATTCCATTAAGCTACATAACTTGGGCAAATTTTAGAAAATAACCGTTTCTCAGTCCTAGTGGGCAGGGTGTTGATTTTATGCTCATGGCTAATATCAGGTGAAAACGAAATTCCTGTGTTCAGTAGATAAGAGTGTAAATATTGATATTTGATGATCAGACCGTTTCCTCATTTGCACGAAAAAACTTTCCTGAATGCTGAGTGCTTTGTGGTGACATTGAATTAGTTTAGGCCAGCTTTCACCAACTTGGTGTCCTCCAGGTGTTTTGGACTACAATTTCCATCAGCACCAGCCAGCCAGCACTTGCACTATAGCTGTATAGCACAGCCTAGCATGAAGAAGCAACTGCACAGGTTCCAGGAGAGAAGATGGCAACCACTTTGCTGCTGTGCTAAATCTTGGTTTGGTTTAACATTTTGTCTAAGCTCAAGACAAACCACAAGCTATTGACCATAGTTGATTGTTGTGTCTTCAAAAGCCCCCTTCAAAGTGTTATTTCACACAGCACTTTGAAAAGCACTTCATAGGCCCCTTTGAGCCAAGTCAGGTTTTTACCTGCTCTGTTTTTGACATCATACAACATGAAGTATAGAGCAGCTGGGTGTGTCCTGTCAGAAATGGTCTCTTGGGCCAAAAGGGGAGGCCTGGTGGGCCTAATAAGGCCCGCAGGCTGGAGGTTTCCTACGCCTGTAAATAAACCCACCCAGTTTTGAAGAAAAATGAAGAAATTGGCATGTGCTTGAGAGAGATCAAGAGACTGATGTGGTTCAGTGCAGCAGAGATTCTTTACTTGCAGAAGTGGACAAGAGCTAGGATTTCACTTCTGCATTTAAGAATTCATTTGAGTGTGACCTTCAGTTTGTTGCTGTTGTGGTAAACCTGTGTCTGGGCTGTGCCACTTCAGATGGCTGGTAGGCTTCTCACGATTGAATACTCCTCCCAGCTGAATACTAGTATCTTAGCTGGGTGGGCTCTGTGTGCTAGGCTTTCAACCTTTCTCACGGACTTATAGCTTTGCATATGAAGAGAGAGGTGCAGGAGTTGTGTGTGTGTTTGTACAGAGGAGCATCCACTTGCAGTCTGAAGCAGTACAAACTGGACACTGTTTAACCAACTAAGTCAGAACTAGGCCTAAATCAATCTGTGCCCTGGACATCATGCCTGCATGCCACTGCTGTTGGAGCTGGGTCCCTAGTCTGGCCATTCTAGCCAGTCTGCCATTTTAAGACTCTACGTCCCTTATAGGCAATGGTAGTAATGCTTCTACTTCCTTATTCCTCTCTCAGATCTATTCCTTTAGGGTGAGTGCATGTTTCTCTTGAGTAAATTTGTTGCCATGAGAGATGGAAAGGGTATCAGTTTAACAATTCAGCCACCTTCCCTGTTGTTTTCAGCTGCATGTTTGTTCTTCCAACCCATAGAATCCCTATCTCTTCTTATGACATCTCCATGAAACAGTCCACTGTGAAATAAAGTAAAATGGAACCGAAAAAAAGCCCTGATTCCGTAATTGGGCATTATGGGAGAATAATATTGGATACATGTACACAACACAACTGTTCTCTCTGCATCAAGTGAGGCCCTGAGAATAGGGAATGCAAAACAGTTTGTCAGTCTGTGTTCAGGGATTTGAAGGGATTCCAACCCGTGGAGTTTGTCTTTTGGAGTTTTCTGGGTTTTTCTTGAAATGCAGTACCATTTTGGGGGCGATTCAAAGGTTTATGGATGCTGTGACCATGTTCTTTGTTTAGCTGAACTGAGGACATTGCTGTGTGAGTAACTTAATAAAAGGCATTAAGTTCTTAGGCACAAGTATAGTCTGGTAATGGCACATTGCAGTCATTACATGAATGTAGCTATTGTGCTTGGGGAGAGCTATTATTGCAAGGAACAGACCTTGAAAGTCTTTACTAGCCTCTGGGGAAGTACTTTCGAGAGTCGCCTGGAGAGCTTTCACAAGGAGTGAAAATTAGACTCCGAGCCTGCTAGTGCCACATACTGTTGTTGGTAGATACTTGAAATGCACAAATCATCATCCTTTAATTATTTTAACAACTTGAAGAAAATGCAACGGGTCGTGATCAGCCTTGTAACGGAGCTTTGACATTTGTTCTTCCTTTCTTTCACAGGCTTACGAAAAAAGGTTTCCTACATGCCCCCTCATTCCCATGTTTGTAGGCAGTGATACTGTGAACGAATTCAAGAGCGAGGACAAGGCTATCCACATAATTGAAAGGCGCTGTAAACTGGACGTAGATGCACCACGGCTCCTGAAAAAGGTAGCTGAATAACAATGGTTAGCCTGAATAGCTGTCTGCAAGGCTGCTGCTACTCCAGTTTAACTTTGCCTCTTCCCTCCTCTCAGATTGCAGGGGTTGATTATGTTTACTTCATCCAGAAGAACTCACTGAACAGAAGAGACCGCACTTTGCACATAGAGGCCCACAATGAGACTTTCTCAAATAGGGTCGTCATTAATGAACACTGCTGTTACACGGTGAGTCAAGGCAGGTTGGTGTGGTTTAAGCCTTTGGGGGCCTTCAGTGGAGGTTTGCACTTTGGCTTTTCCTTCAATAAGAAAGTTTAATGCTGCACATATTTTGCTGGCATTTTTGAGCTGGGTAATTTGTAACGGCTTTTGGGAATTTTCTTGTTTTGGACAGAATCCCACAACACTGAAATATCAGATCTAGTCATATTTAACATTCTGTGCTCAGACAGTACAAACATATTGAATATGTTAGGACTGGCATGTGTTCAGAACACTTCATTTTCATTCTGATTTAAGTCTGCACGGGTGCTAGCAGGTGTTCAGACTCCTACTTGATAGTATGTAGTGCCAGGGCATAGGATATGATGCAGGTGAGCCGACAAGTTCTTGTCCCAGTGTCTTTTAAACTTGCAGACAGCCATGATTTATTTTTTTAGGAAAAGCAGACAGTCAATGCAAGGTAAAGAAATCTGTTGCATGCATAAGTTTCCACATTCTTGCCAACAGGAAAATCTAAATACCAGGGGAAATAGGCATATAAATCAAGCCTATGTTCACTGTCTGCTTTTTCTTCTTCTTTTTCTTTTAAAGAGCTGAAAAATCTAGAGCTAGCAATTCAATTTCTTCAATGATAAGGGGGTTTTAGGCTGCTGCTTCTCTTCAGAGGTGACAACATCGCAGCAGCCATAAAAACTCTTAGCTGCTAAGAAGAAATAGGAGTAGTGTGTGGCATTTTGAATACTAAAACCCAATTTTAATTCTGGCTGCTAATTCCAAACATTTAATATTCCTCTAGAATTACTTTGAAGGCATCCACCATAATTAGTCATAATTTTCCAAGTAGAATTAATTTAGCAAAGTACAGGAGTTACCTGCCCAAGTTAAATGTGCCAGATCTCTGCTTTCAGCCTTGCCATATGCAGAGTTATATTAACCTAATTAATAAACTCCAGTGAATGTAGGAATGCCTACCTCTGCACAGGAACAGGCTGTTAAATTCCTTATGCCTTGAGTTAAGACAATACACAGCAATTCCTTTCTCTGTGGCAGTTTTCAGGATGACTTGTGTGATTTGTGACAGGAATTGAGAAAAGTTGACTTCTGTGATGGTGGAAGCCATGTTGAGAAACTAGCAAAGAGTTGCAGCAATAACTTGAATGTGAATACTTGGAATAGTTCTGCTGAAATGCAGGGATTACACATGTGTCTTGCCTTTTTGGATCTTGAAATGGGACTAAAAACCAAGAGAACTGAAAACTCATAAACATGAGCTTTACAGAACCCACTTAGGTCGATTACTATTTTAAAACCTAAGTCCTTGACCAAAGTACATTTGCAGTCTTAAGCCACTGTGGTTTACATTGCATAGTGGTGCAGCTTTAAACTAAAGCTTAGTTGTGTTGTGCATTGGTGAGCATGCCAGTTGGTTGCACTAAAAAAGAACATTGTATGCTGTACTTCAGAATTTCTTGTGATACTTGATCAGATTTCTCACACTATGTGCCAACCTTTTGTTTCTCAACACCCCAGGTGCATCCAGACAATGAAGACTGGACATGTTTTGAGCAGTCTGCAAGCCTTGATATTAAATCTTTCTTTGGATTTGAAAGCACAGTAGAAAAGATTGCCATGAAACAATACACCAGCAATATTAAAAAGGTGAGCTTTCAAGTTTGCAACTCCTTGGCCTGCTGGCTCTCGATATTGCAGCTGGAGTGATTTTGAGCCCATTTGGGATTTGTCCGGCCAGGTTCGGCTTTATTGGTGGCTGCTCTTGTCCTCTATGAATGGCGCATTCTTATTTAGACAATATTGATTAATCTGCTCTTGTTGCAAATAGAGGAGCCTGCGTGTGCACTGACTTTGTGATTTGACAATTGATTATGCGGTTCCTGGAATGCGTCATAGGTGCTTAAACTCTTTGTTATAACAAAGTAAATAAAGATACTGCTTTTTTTAAAATCTCCCTAGAGGCAGTTGCCCAACTGCAAGCATGGCTTGGATAGGCAGTACTTTAAATCATACTGTGCCAAACAGCATGCGACTTTAGAAGTTTCCCTACAAGAATAAAACAACTTGTCAAAAATAGGAGGTTGCCTAGCTTATTGTGCCGTCTGTAGAGGAGATGCTCAATTGCCTTTGTCAAAAGTGGGAGCTCCATGCTTCCCAGACCAACCGTATCCATGCTTGGCTGAAAAGCAGTCAGTGGGCAAATGCATTGCCCTAGGTCTCCTTGTGACTTTGAGTTGGTGTATCTTTTGAGTACCATGGAAATAGGTTCATTCTTTTCTAAACTAGTTCATGCTATGGGGTGTGTGTGTGTGGTGCTGAAATGTACAAGCATGCAGTGGGGCTCTCACTTTCTTAGAGTACACCTTGTTTTACATAAGGAAGAACTAATAGTGCAATTTCCTCTGAAAACGTATGCCCAAAGAGAAGTGCATTGACTAAAGAATTGCCTTGCTTTCAAAGGGCAAAGAAATAATCGAGTACTACTTGAATCAGCTAGAAGAGGAGGGAATTAATTATATTCCTCGTTGGAATCCCCCGGCTAAATTTACGTTTGAACGTGGTGCATCTCATGTAAGGCGGCCACTGTCCCCTCCAATCAACATACCTGAAACTACCACCAAGGAGGGACTCAGCCCTAAGGAAATCAACAATTGCAACAATGCATCAGAGCCCACAGCTGGAACACCCGATGGTGCGTTATTTGCTTGCCCTGTCTGCCTTTTGGGGTTATTTTGTGCGTCTCCATTAATATAACAGCTATAGTTTAAGCAAGGAGTTGGGGAATCTCTATTTCTATGCTGAACGTCTTCAATTTCTGTAGCCAAACTTCATGATTTTAGCTGCACAGCATAAATAGCACAAACAACTGTACACTGATATGTTTTCAGATAAAAAAATCTAGGTTGCATTTTATTAACAGAAACTTTGAGTGGGGGAAAGGCACCCAGTATTGACTAGGGTGATGCCTAGCTGGAGCTGGTGGAAGAAAAACAGCTCAGCTAGTAGCATTTCATTCTTTTCAAACTATGTATTAAAAATTGCAGCTTGCTCTGCAAAGGGGCAAGCCAGAGCTTCAACTTGAAGAATGTATAGTGAAAGCCATTTGTTAATTGATCCAGCAATCATTGATTCTAATAGCATTTGTGTAAATAATGGTTTCAGACAAGCTGGATGCAGACTACATCAAGAGGTATTTGGGAGATTTGACACCACTTCAGGAAAGCTGCCTCATCAGGCTTCGGCAGTGGCTCCAGGAAACGCACAAAGGCAAAGTAAGTATCTGTCTGCCTGCTTGACTTCCCGTTCATCAGAAAAGTGCACAGCATGCACGATGGTCTGGCAGCATGTCAATAATCCATCCAAGGGAATGGACATTTTTACATAAGATGGCCTTGAACTAGTTTGAACCTGATACCTTTTAGTTTTTCTGTGTGCTGTAAAGTCTAATCTTTAAATCTACTTCCCAGAGTGCAGAGACCAGATGCTTTTATACTTAAAGAAAACAAAGCTTTGGCTTGGTAGCCTAGATATCCTTTCATATATGCTAAAGGTTATGTATTGTAGAAGCATAAAAGTGAAATGTCAACAAATAAACCAGTTTTACTGTGTCCTGCTTGGAGATTGATTTAGTTCCTTGCAAGGAGGCTCCTGTTAACGACATTCCTCCGTTAACCACTGCCATGCCTTTCTCACAGCATAGATAGTTTGAAAGCATGCAAGACTGCACACTTGGGCAGGTGGTCCGTAATTCATGGAATGTTGCACTGAGATTATATGACTAGCATAAAAGCTAAAGGCCAGTTGGACATGCAAATACATCTTTCCTGCAATACTGCAACAGCCAAATTCCAATTTCCTGTTTTGTTCTCCCCGCCATCCACAGCAAGTACTTCAAGAGTAAGCTATTTAAAATAAAAGTTAGCTTCAGTTCTAAGTTTGAAGTTTAGGGAGAAAACTTTGCATAAGAAAGAGATGGGCACAACGTGATCCAGTGAATTGTGAATAGCTGTGACTGCTCAAGGAATGTACCCCACTAGTGGTAAATACGTATTTGTTGCTGTATAGCACACAAAGCTACCCTAAGTTTGAAGGGAGCTTCTCACATAATAAGTACCTAGCTAAACTCAACTTGAATCCAAAGCTTCCAGCTTCACATTAGAAGCCACATTGTGCCATGATCTCTTGGTGTGGATATGCTACTTAAAATGGATTGTGGTTCATTCTAACTTTCCATCATTTGTTTTCAAAATCAATGTAGCATCCCCCATCCCCCGCCTCACCAGCTTGCAAAGTTTCTGTGCCCCTCTGCTCCCCAATGTGGTGGTTTATTCACACCGGCCTGTGCTTTTTGCGTTTCCTTAAGTTTTTTCCTTGCACTTTCCTTCTATCGTAAGTCAGCTTGTTCACTTCTACAACTTCCAGTTTCCATCCAAGATTTAGACATGGTCATTTTCTCTAGCCTAATACTATCTTCGGAGCTACAGGGCAGAAGCTCAGTTTAAATCACTTTTTCATCATGATTATGTCATGTTAGGATCTAGAATGTCTGATTTAATTTGGCTCCATTAGCAGTAAAATAAAAGGATGCTTCAAGCATTACCTCTCACCACTCTTAAGTAATTTTCTGATGTAGAGGCCAAAAGTTGATTATATTTTCAAAATCTGGGCTGTATTTTTTCCCGGATTTGTAAGTACTAGTGCTCTTTCTTTCAAACCTGCTTATTTTTATGCTATCTGCCATATAAGCAAAATCTCCTTAATTACTTTCCCAATATTTACTTAGTTGCTTGATCTTCAGTGCAGATGTATCCCGGCTTAACTCTGTTATCCAGTTCACTGCAAAACCCTTGAGTGTTTGCCATTTCCCTTCTCGTCTCTTAAATGTCTTGCCTGATTGTACCCATTTTTCTGTGGATTAAACTAAAGAATTGATGACATTTCCATCTGATTTTTTTGAACAAAAATCTCCTCACAGCTTTGATTTGCTATTTTCTCACACCCCGCTCTAGCTGTTCATCTCTTTAACACAGGTTTTCACTCTGGTCTGCTTGGAGGTGGCATAAAGTAATGTTTTTCAGGATGACATTGTAAGTCAGTTATAGTTTAACACAGCTAGAGCAAAGGAATAACAAACAACTTTCTTACAAAGTGTTCAAAAACTTCCCAGCTTGCTTTTTTTCCTCTTGGGGCACATGAACAGCAATGCTGTGAATGGCAAAGTGTGCTGTGCTGTGATCATTGTCCACAAAAGGGGGTAAACTGACAAGTGCTATTGGGAATCTCATTCAGATTTTTAATTCTATTTTTGTGTTTGTATGCGTGTGTGTGTGTGTGTGTGTGTGTGTGTGTATATACGAGCCTCTTTCTTTTACTGATTGCCTCCTGTTAATTGCTAAAAGTCTAACAGCTATACTATAGCAGAAAACATACAACCACCCCGTTTTACTATTTCCTGCTTTCTCCATCTTTTCTCATCCAAATTTCATGTAGAGAGGGCTTCAGTAGTTTTCTTTGCTGTTCTCTTGATGCTTGTATCCCTGCAACCATGATGTAAAGACCTAAGTGGAGATACTGTAATCCAAACTGTGTGCCGTGATCCATTAGTGTGTCGGCTGCAGTGTGTAGGTGTGTCGCATGAACACTCCTCGTGCTCCTCCCAGGGAAAGGGATTACTTTAACCTCTGGTTTGCTAGTAAAACTGAATTGCTGTGTCACGAAATGATGCATGTCTAAAAAGTGTGTTACCAACATGAAAAGTTTGGAAAGCTCTGCTATAACCTGTATTCGTGGGCAATAGCTATTTTTCTTCTTTAGTTCTCTACTGCTGGTGTCTTCCTGGTTCTCCGTGAGTGAAAGGGATGGGGACGGCCTCATCTAAGAGAAACTTCCTTTGACTCATGTGAACCTTCTAAAGAGCATGCAATACCTAACACTATTGTTTTATCAAAGATACCATAAGCCACCTTGGGTTGGCAATTTGCCTCAAAAGCTGGGTGTAAACAGTAATGTAAATACTAGAACAAGTTATTTATGCAGAGTAGATTTAAATCTAATCAATTAAGGCAGCTGCCCCAGTTTTCTGCTCTGAGGGTGTAAAATGGATATTGCTCAGTAGCAAATGAAATTCACCTCCACTGTTTAGATAACTTTGGAATCAGCTGATATGTAACTTTCAGCCCCCTTTCACTGATGTTTGCAGATCCCAAAAGATGAGCATATCTTACGATTCCTGCGTGCGAGAGATTTCAACATTGACAAAGCCAGAGAGATCATGTGCCAGTCCCTAACGTGGCGCAAGCAGCACCAGGTGGACTACATTCTGGAGACTTGGAACCCTCCTCAAGTACTTCAGGATTACTATGCTGGAGGCTGGCACCACCATGACAAAGGTAGAGTAGCCCTGCTGCCCTATGTAAGCATAGGTTGTTAGCCCATTATTCACTTTGGCTGGTATGTGTAGCAAAAGGGGCCATAGGAAAGGTTCTCTGTAGATTTTTAAAATGTCCCTTGAACATTCCTGCAGAGGTAGGAACAAAATGCTTTTGAATCACTACATCATTCGGGCAGGATTGAAGACATGAAAGCATAGTTTTCAGAAACGTCATCCAAAAGACATACATAGTGTGCATTTGTTGGAACAAGCGAGGACATGTGTCTGTTATCTCTGCTGCTAAAGATAGTGTTTTAAACAAAATATTGCCACTGTTAAAATTACTCGGCCCCTGAAAGCTGTGCTTCAAAGAATAAAAGCTGGCAATAATGTATATTGGAATTCTGAGAAATTCAGCTTGATTTTTTTAAATAAAAAAACTAGCCTTCATGGTGGGGAAAAAATAATAATGCTTTACTGCATCAAGTTGTGCTTTAAGTGAAATACCTAAACTTTTAAAGGGGCTTACAGCAACTTTTGTCTTTTTTGTGTGTATGCCAAGTATTCTGCTTTCAAGTACTAAAGCTTCTACAGTTTTCTCACAAACTTATAAAAGATTTTATTCAATCCTCAAAGCCACACACTTTGGGTTAAAGAATAGTTTTAGGTTTTCATCTAGCTGCATTCCATTAATAGCTCAGACTGTAGGAATGTTAAGCTTTCCTAAGGCAGCTCTGCCTGAAACTGCAATCATTCAGATAATATTGACCAATACATTAAATTGGTCCTGCAGCCTATTTTTTTTATAGCTTTGTGCCAAGTTGCCAGCATTGTCCTGTTTCCTACAACGTTAATGAGAACATACAAAGTGTGTTTCTTCCTCTCCTTCACCCCAGGATTCTTGACAATACGAGTTCCTAATGAGGTGGTGGAGTTAAGCTATGCCAAAGTTCAGATTTCCTTTGCAGCCAAGGAGCGACAGTTGCTTTCATAGAAACCAAAGTTGCCAAGCAAACACTGATCATTCTAGTTGCCCTTGCAAAACCACAGTTGCCGCTGTTCTTTTTTGTTCAGATGGGCGTCCACTGTACGTGCTGAGACTTGGCCAGATGGACACCAAAGGCTTGGTGCGAGCTCTCGGGGAAGAAGCATTGCTTCGCTATGTAAGTTCCTTTGATGCCATGTGTTTTGGTAGTGAACACAATGTTCCTGTTTTATAGCTCTGCTTCACATTAGAAAGATGAGCACACTGTGGCTGGCCTCGTCAATCTGTGTTCATTTTTCACACTGTTCTGCCAGAATATCAGAAGTTTTGTTTTGTTCTTTGTGGGTTGGGTGGAGTTGTCTTACTTTGTGGTTTACATATGCAGGAAGGTGAGGTGGTGGAATCCTGAGGTCAGAGAGTGGCTTGCATTACCTCCGGTTGTAGGTGGTGGGGTTTTTTTTTTTTTAATGTTCCCATTTTAAAAATAAAAATGTCAGTATGCAAAAGGGGGAAAGCAGCACATTAGGGGGGAGTTTCTAAGCCAGCTTGTTTTCCGTTGGCCAGGTTTCTAGTGTGTGCATGGGGATTTGCAAAAAGGCGATTTCCCCACTGTGTAGTAGAACAGTCCTCTATATTACCTCATCCCATAACATTCTGTGGTATAGCCAGACAAAAAGGTTATGGAGTTTCGTCTGTAGTTTTTCCCTGGGCCAGCTCTTGCAACTTTTTATCATGCAGCAGTTTTAGCTTGTCTGATTAAAAGAGGAGGGGAGAACTACGTATGTCACTTTGAGCTCCTTGGAGAAAATGTGGAATATTAATGCAATCAATCCAGCTTGCCATAATATTAAATACCTGTTCTTTGTCAATAACGTAATCTGTTCAAGAATGGACTAATGAAGTGGCCAGGGGGGTTACATTATTAGCAAACTAGCACATTTTGTTAGACTGAAAATAACAAAGAACTCCAGTTTCCCTGCATATAGAATTCTGGCTGCTCCCACCTAGCCCAGTCTTTCCATTATCCAGAGGAATTCCATATTCTAAAGTCTTTCTTAATGGTATACTTACTCCAGTCTCTCTCTCCCCCCCCCCATTCCTACCACATTGGGTGTGGGGGGACTCAGTTCAGTTTCTGAGACTTCCAAACATGAGGATGGGTAGCTTTTTCTATTATTGCTGACAAACATAAAGCAGAAACATAATGCAGAAATTAAGTTAGGGGAACATCAGAAAAGTCTGTAGAATCAGTGAATTGGGAAAGCAGGAACGGGATGATTATCTCCTTTCAAAGGTAAAATAGAGGTGATAGAAGCAGTTCTCTTTGTCCTGATTTTTGCCATGGCTATTCTGCTACCGCATCTCTGCAGTATCCTTGTTTCTCATTTGTGTGTGTGTGTGTGTGTGTGTGTGTGTGTGTGTGTGTGTTTAGGTTCTCTCTATTAACGAAGAAGGACTGAGGAGGTGTGAAGAAAATACAAAAGTGTTTGGAAGACCTATAAGGTAAAAGAGAATAGCTGTTAAATGAATTATAATGAGTAGTAGAATGTGAAGTGTTGAGAGACTCCATGCTAATCACTCTAATATTGATTCATATGTTAGCTAAGGGGATATACTTGTGAAATTCCTGTGTATGAGGGCTCCAACCTGTCCCCGTGCCCACAGATGCAATGGCACGCCATGTTTGGCCACTGCAGTGCATCATGCCCAAAGCCATGATTTCAAAGTGAGGTGCATGGCCCACATATGAATTAGGAGGACACATCTCACATGAGTTTCAGCCAAACGTTTAGGAAAACATGGAAACCGGCTTTCCAGGCCTTATGTGGCACTTGGAAGTAGATTTTCACCTGCTCCTCATTCAGGGTGAAGACAGGTTGTCATTCCTCACACTCAGAGTATAGATGAAAGGGAGTTTTATGACATTGGGGACTCCCTTGAACAGGCATGGTCAAACTTGGCCCTCCAGCTGTTTGGGGACCACAACTCCCATCATCCCTAGCTAACAGGACCAGTGGTCAGTGATGATGGGAACAGTAGTCCCAAAAACAGCTGGAGGGCTAAGTTTGGCCATGCCTGCCCTAGAAGCCTTGAATGTCGTCAGTGCAATGATGCACCCAACAACTAAGGCAAGGGGAGACTAGAGTAAAACGGCTTTCTAGTGGTTGATACAAACCTCTTCAGCAAATCTGATTTTGGGGGAGCTGTGGGGAGGTTTTTGTTTTGTTTTAAAAAGACACATTTAGTAAGTTCATTGTCTTTGCTTTGGGGCAAACAGTTGTTGGACCTGTTTGGTGGATCTGGAGGGCCTGAACATGCGTCACTTATGGAGGCCTGGCGTCAAGGCTTTGCTAAGGATCATCGAGGTAGTCGAAGCCAATTATCCGGAAACCTTGGGGCGCCTCCTCATTCTGCGAGCTCCCAGGGTGTTTCCAGTCCTCTGGACACTGGTACGTTCATCTGCTTTTGTCTCCCTTGGGACCTGTGCTTTGGAAAATGGGACCCAGCCCTGTACTATAAAATAGCCATGGTCAACACTTGCAACATTATTTTTTTATAGGCAGCATCATTTCTGGAACCAAAAACAATCCAGTTACATACAATAGTAATGTGGCCTGGTGGAATAGTTCACCTCTTGAGCATGCCACTTTTATGAGTATCACCAATAGTAAAAGTATCCTCTTGAAGCCATTTGAGGATCTGGGGATTTGACTCACTTGGTGTCAACAGCCCTCTTGGCAAGTGAGCCAGCTCACAAAGTTGCAGACAGGCAGAGCCACAGGGAGAAGCAACTGGAGGCTGTAATCTACCCCCTCTAAAAAGAGGAGTGGCTGCACCCTGCTCATTTAGGTACCCCAGAACTTCCCACTGTGTCTCTGAAGCTGCCTCTTTCACCTCAAAGCCAATGAGCTACCTTTTTAACTTAGTATTTTACTTGCAGGTCAGTCCATTCATTGATGACAACACAAGAAAGAAATTCCTGATCTATGCTGGCAATGACTATCAAGGACCTGGTGGGCTGTTGGATTATATTGACAAAGAAATCATTCCAGATTTTCTTGGTGGAGAATGCATGGTAAGTAAACAGTTGTTGTAGCAGAACTGCATTCAGTGATTATTTTCTTTATTCCATAAAATTTCTACACTGCTTGATTGTAAAAATCACCACCACCCAGAAGTGGTGCACAGCAGATAAAAAGAAAAAATGTACAACCCTATGTTAAAATATGCAAACATTTAAATACTAATACAGATTAAAATTACTTTAGCTTTCTCAACATCTGGGTAAAGGTAAAGGGACCCCTGACCGCTAGGTCCAGTTGTGGACTACTCTGAGGCTGCAGCGCTCATCTCACTTTACTGGCCGAGGGAGCCAGTGTACAGCTTCCGGGTCATGTGGCCAGTATGACTAAGAGCAGCGCACGGGAACGCCATTTACCTTCCAGCCAGAGCGGTACCTATTTATCTACTTGCACTTGACGTGCTTTCAAACTGCTAGGTTGGCAGGAGCAGGGACTGAGCAATGGGAGCTCACCCCGTCACGGGGATTCGAACCACCAACCTTCTGATCCACAAGCCCTAGGCTCTGTGGTTTAGACCACAGCGCCACTCGCATCTGGGTAGGCTTGTCTAAACAGGAATGTTTTTAGCAGGTGCCGAAAATAGTACAGTGGAAGGCACCTGCTTAATCTCAATAAGCAGGGAGTTCCAAGTGGAATTGAGTTCTTACAAATGCAGAACGGATATTATGTGGCAACCTGTAAGTAGTGGCAGTTACACTGATCCAAGCGGTCGAGTGGCCATGTGTAGGTTAGGCGATCTTGTAGGCAAACTGGTCCCAGGTTGTTACGGGCTTTATATACGAATAGGAACATCTTGAACTTGGCCCGGTAGCAAATGGGCAACCAGTGCAGATCTCTGAGCAGAGCTGTGTTATATGCTGCAGTTACAGATAGGTAGCCGTGTTGGTCTGCCATGGTCAAAACAAAATAAAAAAATTCCTTCCAGTAGCACCTTAAAGACCAACTGAGTTAGTTCTAGGTATGAGCTTTCGTGTGCATGCACACTTCTTCAGATACACATATATTATATGCTGTTAACATATACACATATGTTATATGCTGACATCGGGCCTCGCATTTGGCAGCACTCTTGCTGTGGCATTCTGCACTAACTGCACCTTCCAGATCAAGCATGAGGGAAGCCCCACTGTCAAGTGTGTAATTCCCCCTTCCCATTCCCTACATTCAGATAACTCAATCAGTGAAGCACACTGCAATTCTAATTAACAAATGCATCTAGAATCACTGGTTCCCTGAAAGGTTGTTTATACACCTGCAGTTCTCAGGGTTACCCAACTTTGCTAATGACCATTTTGTGTGGCTGTTGCCATTTTGGCTGTAAAAACAACAGCACCAGGAGAATCGAATAAGAATATGGGGTGGAGGGTCTAACCCACTAAATAAATTTTCCAAACAGACAAACTTGCAGTTTGGTCTTGTTGAACCAATATGAAATTGTAAGGGGCGGGACACACACACACACACACACACACACACACACACACACACACAGTTTATACAAACCAATTCACATGTGTTCTTTGGTGGCTTTGTTCAATGATAACTCACATCCTTTAAGAGCTTTACTTCTGAACAGATTCTTTTTGAGGTGTGATCTGTTTGAGTAGAGATCTAATTCTGATTTTTCTCTCCCCTCCACCTTAATTAAATCTCTGAAGTGTGAAGTTCCAGAAGGTGGGCTGGTTCCCAAATCTCTATACCGTACAGCAGAAGAACTGGAAAATGAAGATATAAAGTTGTGGACAGAAACAATTTATCAGTCTGCAAGTGTCTTCAAAGGAGCTCCCCATGAGGTGAGTTTCCTTGTTTTCTTTCTTGCATCCAATTGTCTATCCATGAAAGATAAGCTCAGGTCTTCATTGGTTTGACATGGGCTTCATGCCAACTTTATGCAATTAGAGATGCTTCAGATGATATTTCAACTAGTCCACTCTCAAAATAATTGTTCAGCTGAGTAGAGGAATCTTCTTCTCTTCCACAGTTAGAAAAATGCTACCTTAAGCATTTTCTATTCGCAACAGAGGAGCTCAAATCTTATTCAGCTTTGTTCAGCTGTTTTGTTAGTAATGCAAGCCGGCCTCACATGGACAGTTATTGGTAAGAGTGGACTTTCTGAAACATCTTCTTAGTTCCTTCTAAGTCCTTTCTTATGAGCTTGTGTTGGTGAACAATGCTGAAATAAGGGGAAAAAGTAGAGAGGCACACAACTCCATCCCCCATTTTTAGTCTAACATTGCTTTCCTGAAGTCTGCTAAAAGTAGTAGCAAGGGGGCTACCTCAAAAGATAAGGGGATCAAGCCCTTCTGGCCCACCTGTAATTTGAGCACAGCTCAAACTACTGTTCCTAGTCCTGCTGTGAAGGCAACCCTTGACTTTCCCCCCCTTACTAATTTTTTTTTTTTTTTTTTAAGAAAACAAGATGTGGTGCACTTTGAATACTCTCAGTTGGTGCCTGTAGCATACTTTTAATCTACCTTTTTATTATGTAGTAATTGGGAAAATATTGATGCAGTTGAGCCACCAATTTTTTCCCCAGCAGCATTTATTGAAGGGCCAGTCTTCTAATCTGCATTTCCTTAAAGTAGCAGGACAGAGATATGCTAGATGTAGAAACTCTCCCTTTCGATCCCTGGAAGGCCTATATTATTATCTTCACCTTAAGGTCCCAGGGCAGGTTACTACAATGGAAAACACATCATCATTAAGAAACCTTAACATTGCGAAAAAACCACAATCACAAAAATTAGCATCTAATAAGAATATCTAATGAAAAGTAACAAAAGTTCAGACAATTGCCTATATTATATTTAGACTTCCAACTATTCTGCATTAGTAGTATTCAAGGCTGTTTTTTAAAAAGAGATGACTTTTCCCATGCCATCGGATGCATCCAGTTAGATGCTCTCTCATGCTGCTTTAACGTCCAACTATTGACAAACAGCGAGCTTTCAAAATGGCAGAAAGGGCTGCCACATCTCCTTGCTGTCATAAAGCCAAGGGTGAATTTGTTCTTCCCCAACCCCCTTTTCTATGGCTTCTGAAATAACATGTTTTTTTTTTATTTATTTAATTGTAGGGCCTAAATGAAAATTGACTGTGTAATTTGACTTTGTACTGCTTTTTAAAATGTTTGTTTGTAAATGTTACGCAGTTGGATGCAGAAGCAATTAAACTCTTGCATCTGGTTACAGAATCCCTCATAGCAGGTTTTGTAGCAAATATAAACACAGTGGGTTTCTACGCCAGAGCATTCGAAGTGTGTGGAATTTGACAGCAGAGCCAAATTGGCTCTTCTCATTGAAAGGCTTTTTGCTTTGACCGAGCTTTTAATATAATTATCCTCCAACTCTCTAGATCTTCATTCAGATTGTGGAAGCTTCGTCTGTGATCACCTGGGATTTTGATGTTTGCAAAGGTGACATTGTATTTAACATCTATCACTCCAAGAGAGCACCACAGCCTCCGAAAAAGGACTCCCTGGGGGCCCACAGCATTACTTCTCCCGGTGGCAATAATGTGCAACTGATAGACAAAGCCTGGCAGCTGGGGCGGGACTACAGCATGGTGGAGTCTCCTCTTAGCTGTAAAGAAGGGGAGAGCGTGCAGGTGAGAACCAGCCTTTAGGCAAAATCCATGTTGTTAGGCTACTTTCAACTGGTTTCTACCCCAAACAGAAGTCACTTGAATTGGTAACAAGAGACTACAGCAGGGGTTATGAAACTCATGATATCAGAGTCGTGGGTTTGAGCCTCACATTAGGCAATGCAGGAGGTTGGACTAGATGTCCCTCTTGAGCCCTTCCAATTCTATGCCCCTGCAGATGTTTTGACTCCCAATGCAACATCAACCCCCGCTAGCGCAACTAAGTGATGATGGGAGCTATAGTCCGTAATGCCTCAAGGGCTACAGGGTTTCCATCGCTGGACTACAGCACTCTTGGGGTGGGCTATCTGATCACAACCAACAGTAACTGGTGATGAATAAGTTGCCTTGTGTCATGAGTGGCCTTACTGAATGTATGTAGCCTTACTGTTTGCTGTGGAATGGTAAGGGATTGTAGGATGGTGCTGGTCAGTTTTTAAAAGGAAAGCCCTGGGATTGCCAGCCACTTCCTATCCCCAGCTATATCAATCAAGTATTTGAGAAGAAGATCCAGCCAGTGGGGGTTGGGGGAGCTGAGTATCACCACAATTGTAAGGCTGAAACACTTTGCAGCCCATCAGTTTCCCACAACACTAAAATGGCCACATACAACATTCTGAGGTGATTATCTAGCTGTGAGTCCTGGAAGACCTGGTTCCTACGGTCCATCTGGGGAAGGTGGGGCCTTGACTGACTCCAGCTATAAAGGCTAAACCTTCTGTTCAAGTTGCCTACAGACTACCTGCATGGGGTTTGTTTCAGGATTGTTGTTGGAGTAAACAGTTATAGAGAAGATTTATACTGTTGCTTCTTCACTATGAGTCGCAAACCAGAGTTGTGAACGAAGCTCATTGGGATTCCCCCCCCCCCCGCCCCGCTTTGCTTTCAGGGGTCCCATGTGACAAGGTGGCCTGGTTTCTACATTCTCCAGTGGAAGTTTCACAGTATGCCTGCTTGTGCTACAACCAGCCTGCCTCGTGTGGACGATGTCTTGGCATCTCTACAGGTCTCATCTCATAAGTGCAAAGTGATGTACTACACAGAAGTAATTGGGTCAGAAGATTTCAGGTATGCTTAGCTGTGCCTTTGCAAGCACCATGCCAGGGGAATCCCAATGGAAAGACCCCTGAAAGGAAAATCAAAAAGAGTTCTTATGATTTGCTTGGTTGAAAGGCAATACTGTGAAGGCCTTTTAAACATGGAAGAAGGGTCCTTGCAGTTCTGCCACTTTGCCAGAATTGCTTAGAACAGCAATGTTGTGAAAGTACTTACTGCACATCAAATATGAGTGTTAAGTAAAGTTGGCAGGAACCAGGGAAAAGAAAGAGGGAGGGAGGCGAAGCTATTGTGAATGGAGTTACCTGACCACCAAGATCAGAGATGCAGCAGTAAAACTGCTAGCATGTTTGCAAAGCTAAGCAAGGTCCAGTATGGTTTCAAATTGGAATGGAGAACCATGTGCATTTCAAAGGGGTGGACTAGATGACTGTTGGGGTCAATTTTAGAACTACAATTCTATGACAAGAGATTGTAATCGCAGGGAACTATTCAGGGCTCTATAAAGCTGAAAGGATCCAAAAACTGCAAGTATATTTTGTGATGGAACAGATTCTCATGAAGCCAAACTCGTATGTGAAATGCCTACTTGAATACCACTAACGGTGGTTGCGTGCAGAATGTGTCTAGAGTAGACAACCTGAAAAGTTGCTTGCCCCTAGTTTCAGATGCAGTTGGGCCCAAAGAGCACAAAGCTGCCTCACTCTGGCTGTATCGTATTGTGCAAATCCATTGGCATATTTAAAATCTCTTGGTTTGGATACAACCTGCATTTAAGGAGAGCTTTTAAACCAAATACCTGGTTCTCATTCAAGAAGGTCAGAAGTGAAAGAAGTCTCTCCCTATATCTGAACATTATCTTGAATTGAAATTCTTCCAAGGGCATTAAGGACTGAGAATTCTTAAATAGTTTCCTAATGAATCAAGGGTTAAATTGGAATTTAGATTGAAGAAAAGAACTCTCATTCACTCTGGTTTCATCCTACCATGCAAATAAGAGATGAGCAACTTTTTAATTACCGTATTTTTCGCCCCATAGGGCGCACTTTTCCCCCTCCAAAAATGAAGGGGAAATCTGGGTGCGTCCTATGGGGCGAATGCAGGCTTTCGCTGAAGCTTGGAGAGCGAGAGGGGTCGGTGCGCACCGACCCCTCTCTCTCTCCAGGCTTCAGGAAGACATCCGCAGCCTAAGCAGCCCTGCAGGAGGTCCGGCAGGGATGTCTAGGCTGCGGATAGCAGCCTGCTTCCCGGAGCGTCAGGCGCCCTGAAAGCAGAGCGCCCGGCGCTTCGGGAGCACACCCGCAGCCTGGGCAGCCCTGCAGGAGTTCCCCGCAGGGCTCCCCACGCTGCGGATAGCAGCCTGCTGCCTGAGGCAGACATCGGCCAGCCCCACAAGCTCGGGGGACAGCAGGGAGGCGCAGCGCCGTTCCTCAACCTGGTTTGGTTTCCCCGACCTGCTTTTGGGGGGGGAAATAAAGGGGGAAATTTCCTTTATTTCCCCCCCAAAAAACTAGGTGCGTCCTATGGGACGAAAAATACAGTATTATCATTTCTGTTGAGGACAACATTCCTTTTGTGGGAGCTCATATGCTGCTGGTGGGCAGAGAGTATACGGAGGTTTTTAATATAAAAAAAATAGTGCAACAAACCAATACAGCTACTGTTCTGGAAAGCACAGGATAATGCCAAGGTTGCAGGTTTGATCCCTGTATGGGACAGCTAGAGACTGCATTGCAGGGGGGTGGACTAGATGATCCGCAGGGTCCCTTCCAACTTCTGTGATTCTATGCATGAGAGAGGGAACTTCCACCCAACCAGGATAATTAACAAAAGCAAAAAGCAAAACTAAAAAACACACGTTTGTATAATACCTTACTATCTGTCTCTTTTGCAGAGGGTCCATGAGCAGCCTTGAATCAAGTCACAGCGGATTTTCTCAGCTCAGTGCTGCTACAACCTCTTCCGGCCAGTCTCACTCCAGCTCCATGATTTCCAGGTAGTGCCACTGCCAGCCAAAATCCAGTTGATGAGATGGCCGGACCCTCGTCTATAGCAGCCAGCTGCAATACAGCTTAATCATCGGTGACAATTGCAAAAACAAAAAACATGTGGAAGGCCTTTTTATAGATAGTAAAGTAGCTGTGTGTGCATTTAAATATACTGGTTTTGTTTTGAATTAGAGCTGAAAACGTATCCAGTCTTAATGCGGTAACCATAGTATTTCCCCTCTTCTCCAATCATAAACATGCTTGCACAAATTCTAACCTGGACATGCAAGGGCTGTTTTGCAATGAAAGGCGTAATCAGTGTGGTTGAGAATTTATTTTTTAAAATACCATCCTTTCAAGATATTCTATAGTGCATTAGAAATCTAACCTAAAGCTCCTGCCAGTGAGGTTCTCACAAAGCGCAAAAACACTTCCTCCTTTCGTGCTGCTGTGAGAGTCTTCCTCTGCTTCTGCCCAGCATTTAGGTCTAGAGGAAGGCAGTAGCTAGAATACTTGACATTTCATGAAGTGCCAGCTGGTGCCTGGCTGAACTGCTTACTTTTTTCTCTAGCTCTGTCATAGGTGAGTGCTGCCTTCGGGGAGGAAGCAGGATTTCTGGTCTTCTCAGGCAGCCCTTTTGACATTCATACATTTCACTTAATCTCACTGCTAAGGGCTTAATAATTCCAGCTTTGGGCATTGAAAGGTTTTTCAGGTCTATAAAGTTACACCTCTTAGCACTGAAGAGGACAGAGCAGACTTGTTTCAACATCCTAAACTTCTGGAGCCCCATCTGCCCCAACTTGCATCTTTTAACCCTGAACCCACTAAATGCTGGCATCTCTTCTGCCAAGAGCTGATGAGTGGAAGGGGGTGGGCTGCTCTTTTCTCAGATTCTTATCTGTCCTACAACTGCAACGAAAATCTCACATGTCACTAAGATGCCACCGCATCCTGTCCAGAACACAAGTGTAGTCTGCTGTGGCTACAATTATTGCAGCTTCAATTTTCCTATAACCAGGGCTTTAATTACTATGCTAAGTGCTCTTTTAATCACCCTTTCCCTGCTACTTCCTTCATATTTGAGAGACTTCAGCTTGAACCCTTGCATGTATTTTTTGGAAAGCTCAAAACATTCAGCCAGTCTTAAGTTTGCTGTGTTGCATCGGACCTTAGTAGCCAGCTAGTTAAAACATTTCAGAGGCTGCAAATTACTTGGAAAAGCGGGTAACGCTGAAGTTGTATTCTCTTCAACCCACCCCAGATCTGAAATATATTTAAAACAAAAGCCCCTTGTTTATAAATAGAACTAGGCCAGAGAAGGAACATATGATGGTGCTGTGCTCTGTGGAAATTGGTTTAGGATCAGGGTGCCAAATGCCTATGTTCATTTAAAGGCTGTAAAACACTGACTAAAACAGTTTTCCGAAGAATTAGACAACTAACACTTGTGGTGTTTGAAGTATTAGGTCAAGGTGACCCTTCAAGTATTGGTCAAATTGTAGGAAGGGTGGCAGAATATACATTAGGTCACAAACTCACACATGCTCTCTTGCTCTCTGTGATAGCTGCTTAACTAATAAGACACCCCCCCCCCCATGATTTCGGAAGTGGTTTTAATGCTTGATATGCAGTCATGAACATAGCTCCTGCCTCAAAGCAGCATAGTGCCATGTGCAGCCAGTTAGTGTTCCTGGTGCAAAAGGGCATGTCCTCTTTTTTCCCCACTTGTAAGGGATGGTCCCCTCTTTCTCTCTCTCTCTTTTTCTCTCAGATGGCGATTTTGCTGACAGCTGTAAAGAAACCACTTCACTCAACAGTCCACATCAGCTCAGAGATGTCTGGCTTTGTAGTTGCAGCCACTTCTCCTGTCTGAAGATCTATTAAGTTTGCTCAGAAGTGTCCCATATGGGGATACTTCTTTTTCCTAGAAGTCAAATGCATCTTTCAGAGCTCAAAGCACAAACACTTGAGGGGGTCCATACATCACAAAAAGCAGCATTTTAAAAAAATGGAGTGCCATGGCAACTATCACCTACCCAACTTATCCTCTTCTCCATAGTGTGTGGTTCTACCTACGCGATCCTTCCTTCCTGTCAGAACTGATAATTCTGCTGGTCCTACCTTTACTGAACTTAACAACTTTCCCCCTCTCTCCTCATCTGTATTCATGAACTTCATATCAATTTCTGTAAATGTTTTGTAAACATATTACCTCAATCTTGGTAATAAGATAACGGTCTTTAAAAGATTTTTTTTTATTTGTATCAATAATAAATGTGAACTGTTTGGGAAAACAAGTCTGAATTATTTCTTCCCAGCTGAAGAAGAGGTGGTATAACAGGGCTGAGCTGAGGAAAGTCAAACTACTGAATTCTCAGCGCCACATATGACTGCCCCTTTTTTTCTTTTACCTCTCTGGGGCTTAAGGCAGGCAGTACTTCCAGACCTCAAAGGGCTCTTCTCTAAGGCCGCTTTCAAATGGAGGATTTCGGAGGATTCCGCTGCACTGATCCAATGCATTCTTCATGACTTTGGGCCAATATCAATCTCTGATGGGTGTGTGTTTGTGTATACACGCACACGCAAACACTAATCAATATTTTTTAAAAACACCTCACTATGGAAATACAGCTGTCAGGTCTACTACTGTATTCCATACTCAAGCTCTCTTTATTCATGTATTACAAGCCCACCCCCTTAAATAGTTTGTGTGATTACAGCAAGAGAGGCTAGCTATCCTCTACCATTAAGCAGAATGAGGCAAACACTTCAGGCACTTCAGAATATGCTAGGGGGCAATAGGGACAGACCCTGGAAATTCTCTTTGGTTGGGAGGTGCCATACACCCAGTCCTGCAGCCCTTGAACTAGCTTGCTTTCCTCAAGTGCACTGAAGGAGATTCCCCTGCCAGCCCACTTGGCTACTACATATGGAATGTCCATAGGAATTGCCACCATGCCCTTTGCCACAGGCAGCAAATTATTTTGAGGTGGTCGTGTGTGTGTGTGTGTGTGTGTGTGTGTGTGTGTGTGCTGGGAGCAGGGGTGGGGAACTTAGCAATCCTCTACATATTGTTGGGCTGTTAGACAACTAACACCATTGCTAGCCATGCCGGCTGGGGCTGATGGGAGTTGTAGTTCTGCCGCCCTTGCTGTAGAGCAGGCATGTCCAACTCACAAGAGGCTGCAATCTGCTCCCATTATAATTTTTTTTTTTTAAGAGGAGGAGAAATCGCTAACCTAAAAGAACGACACAGCGGTAACCACTACTTTCATTTCCTAACTCGTCGGCTGATTGCAATTAAAGAACATCCAGCAAGACATCAAGAGGGGTCCCACGATCAATGCAGGCGACCAAATGGACATCACTGCTGTAGAGAGTGCAGTTTAATCAGCCACGGGATAGATTCAAAAATTGAGAGGGTTCAAGAGTGCAGCAGCTATGAGTTGCATTCAATTCATGGCTATGCCTTTCCATCTGCACTTTCTGCTTTCACTAGCTTAGGTTTTGTCTGAAGACGGAAGCTACGTAAAAGTAGCAGACCTTGGATAGGTATAGCTGCTTAACGTGGGTAGCCTGGTTACAGGGAAAAATGTGGCCCAGAACCAAACTTTCTGTGTATTATGCTGTATCTGTCAACCTATGTTAAGGACAAGGGTCACCTAGGCACCCTTGGGTGCCGGTGCTTCCTAGGCGATTGCAAAGGGTCTCTAAGTATCTTTACAAAATTCTACAATGCACAAGAGGCCGTTTCCTCTTCCTGGTTTGCACTGGCTCAGCCCCTCCTAAACCGAACATGCCCTCCTTAGGCACACCCACTTTTTCATTTTTTGGAATACTGCATGTATTTTGCTCTCATGAAACTTGCACGCTTGTACAGCTGAATATATTCAATTCTACATGAGGGTGATCAGCTGGTGCAATGAGGATGTCAGGCTGGGGAAAAGATTTCTTGAGTATTCATGGGAGCAGATTCCCAGGAGATACATAGCTTCTGTACAAATATGCTTGGTATATTCTGCTGAAACAGCAACACTTGGTGCCTTGTCCTCTCTTTGTTTTCACCTCTGTCAAATTACCAATACATACTTGCAGGCGCTAATGATAATACCTTATCAGTTCACCTTTACTGCCACCTGCTGGTACCTTAAAGGTAACGGTAAAGGGACCCCTGACCATTAGGTCCAGTCGTGGCCGACTCTGGGGTTGCGGCGCTCATCTCGCTTTATTGGCCAAGGGAGCCAGCGTAGAGCTTCCGGGTCATGTGGCCAGCATGACTAAGTCGTTTCTGGCAAAACCAGAGCAGCACACGGAAACGCTGTTTACCTTCCCGCCGTAGCGGTACCTATTTATCTACTTGCACTAAGTGCTTTCGAACTGCTAGGTTGGCAGGAGGAGGGACTGAGCAATGGAAGCTCACCCCGTCACGGGGATTTGAACCGCCAACCTTCTAATCGGCAAGCCCTAGGCTCTGTGGTTTAACCCACAGCGCCACCTGCATCCCTGGTACCTTAGCTTCCCACAAATGCTGTATAAATTTTGTATAATTTTTTCCTACCTTCCTTCCCAGTTCTGAGATCAACATACATTCCTTTCCTCTCTTTCTCAGCAGGCTGTGGGAGAGTGAGTGGTCCGAGGTCACCCAGTTAGCTTTGCGGATAAGTGAGCATTTGACTCCAGCTCTCCTCTAGTCTGTAAAAGATCATGTAGACTGATGTTACTTCCAGATATTTATTACATTTATGTGCTACCTTTCCCCACAAGCTGCTCAAGGTAGTGCATATGGATCTCACTCATCCCATTTTATCCTCATGACAACAACCTTGTGAGGTAGGTTAGGCTGAGACATGGTGACTGGTCCAAGGTCGCCCAGTGAGTTTCCCGGATAAATGGGGAACTGAATTCTGGTCTTCCAAATTCTTAGTCTGGCACTTTTAACCATTACTGGCCAAACTGTCTTTTCTGTAGGAAAATTGGCTAAAGAGACAAGCGCCTTGTGAGGTTATGGATTCCCAATGAATCTGCATTGGGTAGAAGAGGTATTTTCTGCATCTGTCGTCTGATGCAAACAAGAAAGGCATATTCCTGTAGAAAATTCTCTTAATGACACTATCAACAATGAACAGGTTTCACAAACCGTGGCCTCAGCCTTTTCCAGAAGCAATGCAAAACACAATAGGCCTCAGATTAAGTTTTTAACGCTGGCATTGAGAAAGCAGGAGAGAAACTGAGATTAGATAAGCTAACAGGTTTTAAACACCATCTAATGTAAGTCTCAAATATAGAGCTCAGCATCATTTCAAATTATCACTGGTTTTAAAAACAAAAAACCTCACTGTTCTTATTTCATTGTCCCTAGGAAATTGCATTCAATCCTACTTGACAAATGTTGTGTGCTGGTTCACTTTGTGGATTGCCATGGATAGCTCCTTTCCAGTCCTACCCAACAGACACCATCTCACAACAATAAATATAATAAATAATACAAAATAGGTAAACATTTGCTTGCTTTGCATAATGTGTATAGCATGCTGAATTTTGAAATGTTCCTGGTGTATACACAGCCCTACCTGTGTTCTTCCCAGTCTGAAGGGTATAAACATCCTTCTCCCCAGACAGGCACATTGTCAACACTGTTGAAGCAACACGAGGTTATGAAACAAACCTATATCCAAAGAACTCAAGGAAGCATTGTCATAAAAGTGTCTCACTAAATGCAAAGGAACTGTGAAAAACACTCTCTGAATTTAAAGTGGAGATTATTTTAAAAAGAGAAATCATTGTCATTCATTGCATGTCAAGTTCGAGCATGTAATGTTGCTCCCATGTCCTTAATTTAAAACATCTTGATCCAGTCAGGAAGCAATATTGAGTACCATTACATGTGTGAGCATTGGACTTGTGTGTGTCGCCACATGAAGAGGTTGGGAGCTTTTACTTCCGTTTTTAATCAGTTATGTCCAAGCATGGAGCTGTGGTTAAACTGAATTGTGGTGTAGGGAAATGAGCCAATATAATAAATTGTGGTTTAAAGTTAGCTTATGCTCCTAAATCATGGACTGGCCACACTTTGTCCAGGTTCTGACCAAACCAGTAACTGCGGTTAGTTGAAAGCAGAGCGAAAGCTTCTAATTCTTTCCTTGTGTTGGTGCTAAAGGAAGAAAATGGAGTGTAGATCATGAGCCCAAGGCTCAGTCACAAAATGCTGAAGTAAGAAGTAGAGAGTATCCCCAAGACTTTGAAAATGGAAATTCACTTCCAAAGAAGTGAATGAGCCTACCCCATTCAGGGTATAAATTTACATGTTAATGGCGGAGAGTCAGAAATGTCCACTAGGTGGTGCTAGCAATCTTTATAAAATCAGGATAACTTTCCCAGCATAATGTCTACAGACCTGCATTTAATCGAAGCTGAGGTCCTGCCAGTTTGTGGTACTTGATTTAGCTGAATCAAAAGGCATAATGCACTCTATAGCCCTGGTCTGTAAGTAAATGACAGAATGTTTCTAACAGAATATGTGCCAGAATTGCACACTAGATTTAAAACTCAATGTAGACGTCACTAAGAATCACAATATTTGCTATGGTAGCCCATATGATTCATATTATAGTTACTGTGAGGAGGAGAAAGATTATGGTACCCTTATGCCATGGCTGGCTGTTACAGATCAATAAAACAAGTGGACCCCACACAAAGTCCAAGTGCAGTTAAACACAATAGCAAGATTTGCCAGTCCACACAACTGTGCTTCTGACACACGAGCTGTGTTGCCTATCTTGAGGATCTGTTATGAGTGAAATATGCAATTGAAGAAAAGTTACTCTGGAAATTATTAGGTACCTTCCAAATAACTGAAATCTGAATATTTCTGTGGCAGTGAGTTGCACTAGCTGCTCATAGCTCCTATTTAGGAACTAGGATCTAATTTTAATCCCAAGTAGGTATAATGTATTCATTTGCACCAACTTAAATATCAAAATGCCCTAATCCAAATTCAGTTACTTGAATTTAAAATGAATTTGCACACCATTTCATTTATCATGATGTACAGTGGTACCTCAGGTTACAGACGCTTCAGGTTACAGACTCCGCTAACCCAGAAATAGTACCTCAGGTTAAGAACTTTACTTCAGGATGAGAACAGAAATTGCATGGTGGCTGCACAGTGGCAGCAGGAGGCCCCATTAGCTAAAATGGTACCTCAGGTTAAGAACAGTTTCAGGTTAAGAACGGACCTCCAGAACGAATTAAGTTCTTAACCTGAGGTACCACTGTACTCATTTCACTATTTATAAATGTATTTTTTTATTTGTGCATGACACAATAATAACAACAGTGAATGTACTACTAATGGGGCTGAAAGGGGTAAAAACTGCCTTTCTGAAGCTACAGAAAGGGAAGAGCCCCTGGCACTTGCTGCCATTGTGCCAATAATTTCAGTGTGTGCTCAAATTGCCGCCTTAGAGCAAGTTGGCTAGAGACAAATTAGGAATGGCTTAAGGACTTCGATCGGTGTGAAGATGGTTTGAGAAACACATCAAACCATAAACCATAGTTTCATATAACAAAGTGCAGGATACATATGCATTTGGGATAACCTGTCAGGTGAACACAGATTAAAATCCCAGTGTTGAGAATGATGTGAGTGTGTGCAGTAAACAGGTGTAGGAGCATAGCCCAAGTGCTGCTGCAATTCAGATTATGAGCATGGACTGAAGTTGCCCCACGTGCTTTAATTTGGAAAACTGGAGTGCTGCAAGAACGATTTTGATTCTGAAATAGCATCCTTTGTAGGAAGTGAACTTGTTGGCCTAGACAATCCAATGAAGCATCAATGTTCTTTTTCTTTTTATTGCACCTAGACACCTGGCTAATCGCTGTGATAAAAACGGGCAGGACTGTAGTTTACCTGCTGGGACAGAAGTAGATCATTAGCAATGTTCTTGATGTTTTAACAAAGTGGATGGTGCCTTGCCTGTCAATTCAATTCAGCGGCTCCTTCCCCAAGGTATTAGAGCAAGGAAGTCTTAGCTTTGATCTCTTATGCCTTAGGCTCCCTCCTGGCAAACACGAAATGTATTTAAAAAGGCGGGGCAAAGCCATGAAGCTTCATTATGCTGTATTGTTCCACTTTCTCCTGCCACCCATCTGGACTGCTTGGACCATTAGCTAAATGCTGAAATCAAACCTGCTCCCAGTCTACCTGCACATTGCTAGATTGAAGCTGACTACAGCCATCCTATCTTGGGAGGAGGGTTTGTTCCATGGCTAAAAGTCAAAGGGGCAGAGGGGGAAAGTTTCATTGCTAGCCTATCTGGAAGATCATTAAAGGCGAGAACGCAGTGATGGTTGAAGAAATTCATCCCTTGCAGAACGCCATGGTGGGTATATGTTCTGCTTCCGGTTGCTGGGAACTGCAAGTGGGCAGAGTGCTCTGGTGCTCAGGTCCTGCCTGCAGGCTTCTCGCAGGCATCTGGTTGGCCACTGCAAGAACAGGATGCTGAACTAGATGGATCCACTGAAATGATGCAGCAGGCTATTCTTATGGGCAGACTCCAGGGATGCAGCAGCATCTACTCCAGGCATAGGCAAACTCAGCCCTCCAGATGTTTTCGGACTACAACTCCCATGATCCCTAGCTAACAGGACCAGTGGTCAGGGATGATGGGAATTGTAGTCCCAAAACATCTGGAGGGCTGAGTTTGCCTATGCCTGCTTTAAAGCATGAACCATGTCTGGAAAGACCAGAGGAAAGGTAAGTGTGGCTAAGCCCTTACCCTTCTT
Organism: Podarcis erhardii; assembly: GCF_964252035.2. NCBI lineage: Eukaryota > Metazoa > Chordata > Lepidosauria > Squamata > Lacertidae > Podarcis > Podarcis erhardii. The sequence continues at coordinate 37,782,449 of NC_138498.1, forward strand.
TTCTGTGCCAGACAAAGGGACGGTGTGAGGTGCTCTTTCCAGGCACAGGTTCACACTTAAAAACTCCAACTCCAAGCATATTTTTGTTTTGTTTTGTTTTGCCCTGGAGCTTTCCCCATGGAAATCCACTCTTTAGAGCTCAATCAGAGCAAACATCAACTTAGGTTTTCCGGGGATCATTGTTTGTTTCAACTGAGCACCAAAGAGTGGGGTTTGTAGAGAAAGCTCCAGCACAAAGAAGGGCATTCAGACACAGAGCTTTAAAGCAGACATAGGCAAACTCGGCCCGCCAGATGTTTTCGGACTACAACTCCCATGATCCCTAGTTAACGGGACCAGTGGTCAGGGATGATGGGAATTGTAGTTCCAAAACATCTGGAGGGCCGTGTTTGCCTATGCCTGATCTACTCTAAAGCCAGCCATAGTAATAGGACAGCCTTTTGTCCTAGGGAGATTGAAGTTGATAGGGAGGTCAGAAGTAGGCTAAGCCCAATTTCATAGCAGGTGAGAGAAGACCAACCTTTCTAAGAGCTAAAGGTGTCCACAAGGTGTTATTGTTCTCCTTGCCATCAGGGCAAACATGATTTCAAAAGAGGTAAGGTCTTCTGCGTGACCAGCGAGAGACCTGCCTGTCTGCAGAAGAAGCCTTCTATCTGAACTGGAGGTCAATCCCTGTGGGGTAAGCGCATACTCTGACATGGCAAAAGTGGGATAAACTTTATGTCATTGTATGGACATGAGGCTAAATATGTAAGCATCCTCCATACCAGCAAGCAAGAGGCACTATCTGAATTCAAGGGCACATTCCTGCCCAGCAAATGTATTCAAGGGGGATACAAAGGTTGGGGAAAAGTCCAGAGATCCAGATCAAGAAGCCTAGAGAGCTGCAACTGGCCCCCAGGCCTGAGCTTCCTCACCCTGCTGTAAAGGGATGCTTTTTGTCAACTGAGAGTAAGCTGCTCAGAAGGAAAGAAAACTATCAGGAAAAGGGTAGGAACTAAAGAAGTAGAGACATTATGGAACAGTTCCCAGACACAGATATTTTGACAGCCGCTGTAAGAGGTCCAACAACCACCATCTGTACAATGAAGTGTTCCCAAACATGGCACAGTTGTTTACAGGACCAGCACTAAGGCTGAAATCAGCCCTTTTTGCACCTGGTTGCATGAAAACAGCTCTCCCCATGGCTAAATTATGGCCCATCCAAAGCCAGCTTGGACAAACACTCAGCAGGTAGCAGTAAGGAGTTGCATTATCAATTTACGGAAACAGGACTACATTCATTTTGCAGCAAAGATGTGAAACAGAAATTGGAATTTGCTGGGTGCAAAATGCAACCAAAGGAAAAGCAGTTCTGCTTCAAACTCATTAATAGAGCATGCCAGCCTAGCAGAGGGCCAGTCTGTGTCCGCAGCGGCATCTCTGGCAGAGAGGGAGGCAATGAGGTAGGGACAGAGATGGACGCCCCTGCCAGCGACGCTTAGCTCACCCCACTCATTCAAGTACATTATGCAGGATTAAGAGCCAAGACTGCTCAAGCGTGCGGTAATATGCCATCACGTGAGGCGCTGTTTCAGGGCCTTTGTGGTTTCCAGGAAAAGCAAGAGAAGGACAATATTTATACAAGATAGCAGTCACAAAAGGAAAGGATTAGGGAAACTAGTTTCCTTTCTCTGCTTCCTCTGGTTCACATGATAAAATAAAGGTACCATGTGCCAGGCAGCACTTCTGAACTGTTTGGCCCTGAGAGGCAATTTGTAATTTGAGCATCAGTGATCAACTTTCTGTGTGTGTTTATGTGTCTAGTTCTTACACTAGTCCCTCTTGCCCTCCTCTCATTCCTCTCTTCCAGTCCTGTAGTACAGAGAAGTCAAAAGCAGCCTTTTTAGTAATACCTTCTACAACATCATTGTCAACACACTAGTGCCATGAAAGGATGAACAGACATTAGCAAACCTCCCCAGAGACCACAGCACATAAAGGTTCTGTGAAATGTGAAAATATGAAGATTATTTTTGTTAATAAATCCATAGGGCCTAGCAATCTAACTCTAAAAGGCTTCCACAATTGAACAGTTTGATTTAATTATTTCAGAAGACTTCTCTGGAGAGTGCAATGCTGCAGAGAGACGCCGCTTGAACGAAAGCAGTGAGCAACAAACACACATCTGCATGCCAAAACATAGCCCCCTAGTATTGCTTCGGACACAGAGCAGGAATAAAAACTGACCAGTGAAGTGATTGACCTGACACAAAATATCATGGAAGAAATTCCCTCTCTTTTTCCCAAAGGCCAAAGATCCTTTGACAGGGCTGGCCCAACCATTAGGCAGAGGGAGCCAACTGGCTCAGGTAACAGATGCTCAGGGACTGTTCCTCTTGAGCCCCCATGTATTCTGCACCTCAAAGTGCAGGATGCTATCCCTTCATCAGTATAGAAACAGTCCAGCCAGTTTCTGTTTGTGGAATTGGGAGGGGAATTGCCTCAGGCAGCAAAATATCTTGCCCACAATGGTCTTCACAATGGCACAACAAACCTTGTTTTGTTATCACCAGAAACCAGTGAAGTAAAGCATAAGCTCTGGAAGCTTGCCTGGTTCCAATCAGTCTTTTTGAATGAGGTCTCCCTTCCTGCCTAGGCCAGCTAGAGATCCCTGCTCTGAAAGGTAGATAGTGTAGCTGCACAATGAAACCCCCCACAGTTGTTGTCCTTGGTTTCTAATAATTTCTTTTCACAGCAAACTCTGAAGATGCTCAATGTTGTTAGCTTTCAGGAATCTAGTTAAATACTTTTTTTTTTTTTTTGAAAAGCTTTTTATTCTATTTGGAGATACAGCTGGGGAACTTATATGAGGTGGTCAAAGGCATCCGCTGGGTAACAGGAAAAGAACTAATTTCTATTCACAATCTCTTCAGCCATCATGGTAAATGATCACAGCTGCCCCTGGTTTAGGAATATTTCGGGCTAATAGCTGTGAACTGGGGGTGAGATGGGTGATTTTGTGTCAACGCAGACTTTCCTTCCCCATGCAAACAGTAGTAGAGGGGACAGATTTTGTCAGGACCACAGTAAGGCCACTCCCTGACAGGCCTGATTCTGTTATTTGGATGACAAACAACATGCACATTGATGGCACTTCTGGAGTGACCTCTTAGACTTAAACCCTAATTTTGAGAGCAAACCTATCCTTCCCTCTCTTTCATCATTCCCTAAGTGGGGGAGGAAGGGGAGAAAGCATGCTCATTGGACCTTTCAAACACATTACCACCACAGAACAGTCACACAAACTAGTCTTTACAAAGCATGTAAAAGCTAGTTAATATTTCAAATGTTGTAAGCACAGCATGAATTCCCACCAAGCCCCAGAGACAGAGAGCTGTCCATGGGGACATGCCTGGATAATTATGGTCTGCTAAGAACTCTTTCTGAGGTAACACGTCAAAAAAGCGGATGCTGCTCAAAAACACTACTAATTAATTTTTTAAAACGTGTTAATGTTAATGGGGCAGTTTCTCTCTTTTAAACTTATTCTCAGGCTGCATACACACCATACACTGACACCAACCAACCAAGAATCCTGGGAACTTCAGTTCAACCCTAACAGAGCTGCAATTCCCAGCACCCTTCACAAACTACAATTCCCAGGATTCAGGGTAGTGGTGGTGTGGTTTAACTGTACAATGGTGTATGCAGTCCTACACAGCAAAATCCAATCTATGCTGCTGTCAGTCATGAAATGGTCACAGAAAAATGGGCTGGGGTTTCCCCAAAATGAGCATGGAAGAAGGGCCTGATCCTTCCATGATTATGGTTTCAGTGCATACTCTGAGGACTCCATTTTCAACTAATTCAACAAATGATGGCAACACATGCATATTTTTGTCAACAAATCTCAAGAGTTTCAGGAGTTTAAAAAGCGAAGTGCAAAATTGGTTCTGAGCTCTTTCACCTCACCAGGCCATTTGCAAACCTTTCCTAAATAATTATTCCATGATCTGCTTCTCCTGCAGCCAAACCAGGAGCCTGCGACTCCATCACTCTCCCAACATCTCCCTTTTTTTCTAAGAGGAAAGTGGGAAGGATAAACCTTTCACACTGAAGTACCTTGAACTGAGAGAGGTGATGTGGTCTCAACATACAAAAAAAGCCTTGCTCCTCAAGCAATGAACAGAGGACCTTCTTTAGAGGCGTGGAGTTTGCACAAAGCAACAGGCAGAGTGGATGGGGCGAAGTGGCTGTGCACTCACCCCTAAGTTTTTTTATTTGAACAGATGCTCTGCCCTTCAGGTTAGGATAGGCAGCATGGAAAGCATGTGTTCTTTAAATGATGAGATTAAAGGCTGCTTCGAAAAGCAGGAGAACGCTGCATAAAAAGGAACATGGATTTATAAGCAATAGAGACTAGCTGGAATGATCAAAGGGATCACAGAAAGTAGCCATCTATTCTCCCCAGTGTCGTGCATCCTTATATAAGAGCCAGCATCAGCTCCCCTCCTATACCCTGGGTCGCACTGTGACATAAATGTCAATAAACATCATACACCACATTTCTCAAACTGTGGGATGCAGCACAGATACTGGAGAAAGAACAGAAAAGTATACTGTCACACAGTCCTTAGATTCTCATCTCATCATACGCTAATGCTCAAATACTTTCTGCTCCTTGCAATAGTTATCAAAGTGCAAATGTGATGCCAGGGGTGTTGGACATATTTCCCAGGCCTGAAACCATCAGTGAAGGATACTGGACACAAGCCCCCAAAAATCCATGTGTAGCCCAAACCACTGCATAATTATATTGCTTCCTTTCCCCCCAGCTACTTGCTCAATCCCTTTCCTGTGTTCCATGTTCTATACCAAACCTATCACACCAGGAGCCGTTTTGCAGATGTGCATTTGAACTGATGATTTACAGTGAGAGCTTGGAGCCTTTACATATGCTGAAATGAAAAAACAGAAAGCTGCAAGTACATAGGCTGGGAAAGATGCATGCCTCCCCAACCACAAAAATCAGAGCAGACAGGATTGCTCAGGATTTGCAATTTATAAAAATGAATACAGGACAATAATGAATGGATGTTTTGGTCCATGATTTGCTTTATCCATAACCCTATCCCTTGAAAGTACATATGTAAACAAACAAAAAAGGGCTCTAGCAATTTAGGGGCTGATCCAGAGTCAATAGACACCTTTTCTTTGCAGTAGTGTTTATTTTAAAACACATTTTAAAAACATTTAATAACAAAACCAATCTTTGTAGAGCACTTTCCGAGTGTTCAAAGTGTTTCACACTCAGTAATCTTTACAATAGCCCTGCAAGGCAGGTCAGCATAGTAAAGGTAAAGGACCCTTGGACGGTTAAGTCCAGTCAAAGGCGACTCTGGGGTTGTGGCACTCATCTCGCTTTCAGGCCGAGGGAGCTGGCATTTGTCCACAGACATTTTTCCAGGTCATGTGGCCAGCATGACTAAACTGCTTCTGGCACAACTGGACACCATGACGTAAACCAGAGCGCATGGAAATGCCGTTTACCTTCTTGCCACAGTGATACCTATTTATCTACTTGCACTGGCATGCTTTCAAACTGCTAGGTTGGCAGGAGCTGGGGCTGAGCAGCGGGAGCTCACCCCATTGCGGGGATATGAAACGCCGACCTTCTAATTGGCAAGCCCAAGAGGCTCAGTGGTTTAGACCACAGTGCCACCCGCATCCTTTACAACAGCCATGCAAGGCAGGTCAACATGATCCCCATAAGGAGGGGGGCTGAATCTTGCCTACTGGCTACTGAGGCCACATAACAACTGAGATTTGAGTAGTGCGGACTTCCTAATTCTTACTCAGTCTTATGAAACTCAGTGCAACTTAGAATTGAGTTATACTAGTTCAATGGAATTCCCAGTGGATACAGTAAGCACATAGAATTGCAATGTGGGGCTGCTTTAAAGGACTGAAATCTTCGGCTGCAATCCTGTATACATTACTTGGCAGCAAGCTCCATTGAACATGCAAAGGATTGCGCCGTTCGTTGCTAGTGTGTTCACATCACTGCCACAGAGCAGTGAAGGTGTTTCCCTATGCCTGCCTTTTACAGACATCAACCTCACCTCCCTGCAGTAACAGCCCCTTGCTTTGCAGACAGCAGACATAAGGACATTTCTTGCTTAGCCTGACAGTCTTTGGTTGTCATGGTGCTATATAATACTCACCTCAGAGTCACCAAGGACAAGGTTCACCTTGGCACTGCAGGGCCAGTTCTTTGACAAATAGCAAACAAAGTTGCTGCAGGTGTAGGTTCACATGAAAACTAGCCTGCTGGAGAGAAGACAGCTCCCTGACATGCTTATTCTCTCCCTGCAGGGATTGATTGATTTTATATGGTGGCAAGCACAACTATGCACCCACAGTCTAAACTCCAGACACAGATTTATCATTACTTGTGCACTGTTTGTGAGAAGCAGTCCACAATGCACCAGGCAAATCTCAACTCCGCAAGAGAGACCATCTTGGTAGGGCAAAAGAGGTCAGCAGACCTTAAAGGAATAACAGCACTAGAAGTGGTCACACCAGGGAACACAATGCCCCCCCCCCAAATCCCCATTTCTATGCAAGTGCTTGGCTCCATTCTCCTGTTGCTATGGTGATGCATTAAGAGCCTGTATTTAGCCAATAACTCCAATATCAAAGATGAAGGCTCATGGTGGAGAGCTCTCATTACTGCCTTGGAAGCAGGGAGCCAGCATTTGTATCATCTGATAATAAGCTATAAAAACTTGAATTAGACAAAAGCAGCCCTGGATGTTAATTGCTCTGCCGTAGCAACACAGCTATTTATCAATAGCTGCTTATGAGCGCAGCTTTCAGTTTAACTCAGACTACAGCTAATTGCCCCCTGTCTAATTGATATTACAAAACAAGAACAGCTTGGGATGGGAGGGCAAAACAGAAACCAACACGATGGTTTGCATATGTAATCAGAGGCTGCAAGCAGAACAAGAGGCGCCTTTCGCAACTCAAGGCACTGCAGGCATCAAAGGCTGGAGGTGGATGCAAAACACGAGAGAGACCCCCCCCCCGCCCGCCCTTGGGCATTCATGCCCTTTAAACACTGGGCATGAGTGGAAGTGACTTTTGGAAAAATGCAGCTTCTCATCATGACATAGTGTCTTAAGGACCGAGAAAAGCTGCATGTGTGAAAATGCCCTCTTCTGCATGACATGTTGAAGGTGCAGGAGACCTGGTCGCCCTACAAAGGATTCTTTCTCTGCTCCCTCAAGGCTGTGTATGGCAGCATTTGAATTATAGTGGGGCTGAAGAGGCCTGCTCCGTCTTAGCTACTGGTTTCAGATGGCCGAGGAGGATATCATGATTTGACCAAAATGGAAGGAGGTGTAGTCATTTTGGGTTTCACTAAGACCTCCTCCTGACCTTTCTGCCCCCCTGAATTAAGCACTGGCTTACCCTGATGGAAATCAACCATTGTGGCAGCTGAGCAAAAGGCAGAGGATCTACACCAGCTCAGTGTGGTCCTTGGCTAGACCTGGTGCTTTCCAGGTGTTTTGGACTTCAACCTCCCATCTGCCCCAGCCAGCTCAGGATGATGAAGGCTGCTCAGAGAGATCCCTAGCATGCCTGGGGTGCTGGGAGGTTCACTTGGATCACTTATCCAAGCAGGATGAGTAACTGCAGCTGATCATTTTTAATCCAATTCTGTACCCATCTCACAGCCCAGACTCCTCTTCTTAGCTTCTCTGTGTCCTCAGGTCTCCAGTGCACAAGGAGTTACTCGTCTTACCACCACCCCACCCGTTTCCCCCCCCTTCTCATCTGTCCCCACAATCTACTTCTATGCCTCACTGGGCATGTCACACGTCCCTGGTAACACATTTGAGAAACCAAGATAGCGCTGGTGTCAGCCAGAACAACAATAAATAATAATAAATAATAACCGCAATAATGAACCAGGCCCTGCATGCACACATTTTGGGTTTGCACTGAAAATCTCAATTCATGCTGTAATTAATAGCTCGTGCCCATCCAGCAGCTAAGCCAAGCCTGCTTGGATAAGAGCGTGGCACGGTAATTAATATTGTACAGTGTACACTCCTAATTGCAGGCCTACAGGCAGAGAGTACAATTTGTACACTGTATGATACACATTCACCAGCCATAAAACTCTTATGAAGCTGGATTATTTGACTGTTTGTCTGTTCTCAGCTCTCAAGAATGTAAGAGACAGCCAGGAGGCAGAGAGGGGTGTTGTGGTGGATGGAGCACAGCATTGTATTGGTGAAAACATGCAATCAACCATGTTTGCACAATACACATGGAAAATAAACATACACAAATTGGTGGGGTGTTGCAGGCAGGAAACACAAATATTGTGCAAACAGGGCTTGTTGGTGTTTTATGTAAGAACAGCAGTAACAACAACAATTGTTTATTAATTTAGGGAATTTATACCTCAGTCTTCATATGATGATAGTCCAGTGGCCAATATAATAGTTAAATGCTAAACACCATTTCTGGGAATTATTTTCTAATAAAGTGATCAAGTGAGGTGCTAAGCAGACCCAATGTACGAAAGATACAGAGAACCCACTTGGTGCAGAGATTTGGGGACATCATGATTCATCCGTATGGGAAATTCCTCTGAATTCAGTCATAATGGAGCAAGAGAAATTTTACAATGGGATGGTTCAATACTGCCCCAGCTCCTCACTTCCATGAAAACATTTTTGCTGCATCTCTCCACACACAAAAGCTTTTATGTGCTTGCCAATAGATAAAAATTAGCGAGGCAGCTGCTCAGCATATGAAGCCTTGCATCATTAGAGAGTCTTTTAAATCTTTTCATTTAATGCGAGGGTAAACACAATAGATGGTGGATTTATTATTTTTATTTTGCCTCTTGTTTCCGTGGAGAGCTCCCAAGTTCAATGAATCACTATATGGATCAGTTCCAAGGCCCAGGAAAAGAGAGAGAGCTCAGGGCCCCTTGGCAAGTGCATAGCAATGACCCTATCACCGCCACTTGCTCTCACATGATCTCTCCTTCCTTTGCTGTTTCACCCCAGAGCCCATTAAACTGACCCTAGTTGGCTTATGATGAGGTGGTGCGAGAAAGAGATGGGGCCGGGGGGGGGGGAGGGGGAGGCAAGGGTCAGGGAAGAGAGAGTTTTGGTTTTATCAAAAACACTTAGCTACTGTCTCCCTTTAGCTGCACAGGGTGTCACAGGCTGCAAACTGGCTTGTGAAACATGTATCTGAGTCTAATTAAGATGCCAGGTAAGCTAACCGGATAGTTTGAAAACAGCCCATTGTTTTCTAAGTTCTGGAAGATTAAGGGGGACGTGGGGAAGAGTTTAGAGATTCAGGCAAATGAAGTAAAGTCCCTGCCAAAGAAGGCGGCAGACTAATAATGTCATTCATTTCATGTGAGGCAGCGAGCAGAAGGGGCAAGAAAGGTGCAGGTTCGACAAAGGGACTTGCGAAAGCTCTTGAGATCACATAGTAGTCAAAGGCAGCCACTGACAGGTATCTTGTCAATCGACACTTAGCTGTTGCTGCTGCTACTTACTTGCTGCTCCTGTCCTGAGCACTTATATAATAATCCCAGTCTTATCCCTGGCGGTAGTGAACAGTACATTAATGGCCTCTTCAGTTTCTGAAATTGGGTAGTAAGGAGGAACCATTTCACCAAATCTTTACAGGTAGAAGAGAAATTCTCCACCCGCTTCCCAAGGTGGCCTCACTATCAGTAGCAGCACAGTGTCTTTTTTCCTTTTACCCCTAAGGGCTTTTCTTTTTGTTGCCATTACCCGCATTTTGAATAGTGGCAGAGGCAGCAACAGCAACTGGACTGGCAGTCTGAGCGCCGTTTGCATTCGCTGTGATGGAGCGCTGAAGGAGAAATTGTGCCCACTCACCCACCCCAAAAACTGACGGAAAATTTTCAGGGGTGGGGGAGGAGTATGGTCAGCCTTTTCCCTTTTTTTATAACCTATTTTTAAAATTGGTTTTACAGTTATAGTAGTAACAACATTCATCCTAAAATGCAACAACATGGAAATAAGTGGCAAAGAAATTTAGCCGTTACAGCACCTTTGGCTTGGGGTGGAGGGGGTTGAGAAAAAGGAAAAGAATCAAATTCTCGCAGAAAAAATGCCCTCTAAGAAAGTTTGTCTCAGCTACATAGTCCATGGACACTACACATGTCCATTTCGTTCTGTGTAGACATTCTCTGCCTTCACAGTGTAAAGGTGGGAAAACCCTCACTCCTATTATTCACAGGTTGCTGAAACAGAACTGACATGTTGGAAGAGGATTTGGGTATGGTGTGTGTGGCACAGGAATGCAGTACCCTGCTTTACTATGTCAGAACATAGTAAGTCAGAACGTTGGTCGGTCTAGCTCAGCATGGTCTTTACCAACTGGTCCTTGGTGTTATCAAGCAAGCGTCTTTCCTATGCCTATCTGGTGATGCTGAGAATTGGGACCTTTTGCATGCAAATCAGTTGTTCTTTCACTGATCTTTATTACCAATGTCCCCATCAGTATATTGATCTGATAAGAGCTTGACTGCTGTGAGTGGCTGGAGAAACCCAGGCAGATGGGTGGGGTATAAAAAATAAAATTATTATTATTCCTAGAACAGGTCAAGGTCCACCTGAGGTAGCTAGCATTCTGTTTCCAACAGCAACCAGATGGGTGGTTCTGAGAAGCTCACAAGCAGTGCAACAAAAGCGATGGTGGCCGACCTTTCTTATTCATCCCCAACATATGGACTTCAAAGTTCTACTACCTTTAGTCATGGAGACCTAATTTATGCCCAGTGCAAACTGCATGGAGATTTCAACAATTAAACCGTACATGCACCATAAAAATAAAATAAATAAAATCTAGCTATCGTGGCCAATCATCGCCTTTGAGAGACATATCCTCCCAGGACTGATGGGTTGAGTTTATTTATATGTCATTGCCCTTACACAGTGAGCTGTGGCAAAATTGGCATACAACAAATCTCCACTTATGATCAAATTACAGAACTCTGGGTTGGGGGTGGTGGGAGAAAAACCAATTTACAGAATGCACCAGTAAATTCACACAGAATAAAAACCAACGATTTAGCAAACAAAAATAAATTCACTATCACAAAAGGAAAAAAAGAGTCTGGACTTGAATACATAAATGCAGAGCAAAAAAAGGAAGCTTCTGGTCTTTTTGCACTCAGCAGCCAGGCTGAAATATTGCTCAGAACTGAAGAGATCTTCTCCAGCCAGTGGCCATAAGCAAAGCATCCTTTATGACAGTCCCTCCTGGCCAGTCCCTTCTCCCAACATCAGTGAGCTTATTAAGTCAAATAAACAAGTTAAAATTCTTTGTTCGGAACCCCACACAGCTTTCTCGTCTTTTTCTTCCAGTTAAGTCAAACAATTGTTTAAAAATTCCTTCTGTGTGTGGCAATTAAGACAAACATCACCTTAGGCCCTATAAAAATGCAGAGGTACTTTATGGCATGGTTGTTAGCAGACACAAATTAGTTCTAAATTATGTCTACTTGCAAGCCTGCTGCCTTTTTTTGTTTTAACACTTATTGCAATTAAGATTACAAACGAGGGCTGCTGATTCACAGAGCAAGATCCACACTGCATGATCAGGAGAAACCGTGTATTATGGCTGCAGGTCGGGGGAAGATGACATGTCTGAATGCTTCTCCACATAAGCTCCTTGTCCTTTGCAAAAAGAGTAGACAGGGATGGGAGTGAGATCAGGCACAGGTAAGGTGATGACAGTGACATCAGGGTGGTTCCTGAAAGAAATGGGACTTCAGGGAGGTCTTGAAAGAGGCAGCCTATTCAACACAATGAAGGAAATTGACGTAGGCTTAGGAAGCAGGAGAGCCAAAAGGCACTGAGATGGAAGTAGGAGAAAGGGGCAGACAATTTGCAGTAAGGTAGGGAGAGCAAAGGAAGGAGCACCTGTGGTCAAGGGTAGTCAGGAATTTGAAATTGGAGAAACAGAACTCTGAAGCTGGTGTGATGTGAGATAATGGAGAGGACTTTAAGAGAAAGTTGATTACTCAAGCAGTGGGAGAGATGAAGGATTTTACAGGGGTATATAGATATTAAAACTGAACAAGTCTACGGCCATGCAGATTTTCTCTCTTCTAATGTCTGTCAACTGGGATGCTAGTATCAAAATGTACCCACTTCTCTCTTGGTTTTGCTAGAAATGACAGAAGAATCACAGAACAGCAAAACACACACACACACACACACACACACACACACAAAACCACCCTTGTTTTTGAAGAGGGCGGGATATATCCCATAGGCTGCCATGGGCAAATATTATAATTCCCAAAATATTATTTCTCTGTGCATGTCAAAAGAATGAAGCAGCTTTCCCGATCTCCCCCCACCCACCTCTGCCCCGCGCATCTTCGCAAATATGCCCACATCAATATGAGGCCACAAACTCCTGGCAGCTCTGCCCAATTCTTTCCTCCCACAACATTGCTAAATGAGTCACAGCTGGGAGAAATGACTGACATTTCACTTTGAAGGATTTGTTCCTTCGTTGGCAAAGGAGGTCAGACTCACAGCAAAATTGGGGGGGGGGGGGAGAAGAGAGACTTGGTACCCTTGTTGCCAGGGAAACTGAAATACTAATGAAGCTGCTAGCCTTCCCCCTAAGCAGGAAAGGATGGGAGAGTGCCCAAAATACACAATTCATATTACTTCATATTGGTTTCCCTGCTCTTTCTTCCTTTCTTATGGAACTAAACTTGAAGGACTAGCTATCTTCTTTATGGGAGGGGGATTAGACCTGCCATTTTCTCCCAATCAGCACAATTATAATTCTAGCTAATGAACCATCCATTTAATATTTTGGATTCGGGAGGGGGAGTACATCTGGGAAAGGGAAATTAACTTCTCTTCCTTAGCCTTCCATGAAACAGCCACTTCAGTCATCCCTTTTCACAGCAGTTCCTTTACGCCTCCCCTTCTTTTTCAGATTTTAAAAATATATTGACAGGCTCACCTCTCAGACAACGTAACATGCATGGCTGGGGGGCGGGGGGGGGGGAGGGAAGCAACCATCCTAGGCAACGCAAAAGGTGAAAAGCCTAGTTGATTTCTGGTTCTTAGACATGTTGTGAGTAGGACTAAGGGATGGGACCCATGGGGGTGGTTTTGTCTAGCAAAATGCCTACCTACAGTGCAATTTTTCTTGGAAAAGAGGTGCTGGAACTCACCATGAATGCCTCCCTTGTTCTTTTATAATGGCAATGGTGCCCACCGGAGAGGTGCCGGAACTGAGTTCTGGCGGGGGGAACCCTGCCCATGAACATGTTGAATGGGGTATTTGGGGAGCAAATGTGTGTATACAACCCCCTGCAGGTCTGTGCCAGTGAGAGCTGGGCACTCACTGTTTGCCACTGGTGGTGGGACACAAGTGCAGCATTTAACTGATATCCACACATGAGAATAAACATCAACTGTGTACTTATAGGGGGGTGGGGATGCATGGGACCCATGGGGGATGCCGAGAATGCCCATAAATGTTGCAGTGATGCTGAAGGTATAGGAAAGGCCTGCTTCTGGCAGCTGGTCAGATTATAACCCATTAGATTCCTTTCACTAATACAGTTCTTGTCTACATGTTGACTGTCTGAGGAACAGAAGCGCCTCCCCTATCGTAAGACAGAGTGAAATAGCTTCCTCGGTTGCAGATGATGGGAATTTAAAAATATCTGCAAATGTTTTACTTATTTCATTACTTGGTTTATTACTGGGGGGTGGGGGGAGAGACCAAAGACACAGTGCCAACGTGTCTTCGGCAAACTCTTCTTTGAAACTGGAAGGGGCTTCAATAAATCAGATGGAGTGAGATCTCTAGATATTCTTTTCAGCCTCCTATTGTGTTGGGGAAGTGAGGCGGGAGTAACTTTCTGATTCTGTTCTACGGCAGATTGTCATAGACTTGATCTGGCCTTGCCTGTAAAGGGCCCCGACTGCCATGGAAGAAGCAGCAGTAGAAGAATCCAACTCTGTGATCCTATAAATACTGGTGTCCTTGGTCTCATTAAGAATTAAAAACCGTATGCTTAAAATCCAAGAAATTGGGTGGCATTTATCTCCCTTTCCCAAGATGCCTCCCCAAGGGCCAGTGCTGTTGACTGGGTTACAGTGGCTTCTTGATGGCCTTATCCTACCCCATCTCAGCATTTTTCCTCCCGGCTGTCTCTCCTCATAGCTCTACAGAGACAGTCTGTGGCAAATCTCCCCGCTCCCCCTCTAACTTTGAAGGGCAAAGAGATGCACAATTCCATTTCTGCCTGCAGCGTGCTTCAGGCGACCACAAGGTCGTGTCAGCGTGTCCTTTTTCATTTTCCAAATGGGACAGGAATATATAGCCAGCTCCTTAAACGGATTAGATTGGAGACTCTGATGGACTGCCCAATCCAGCGGCTTCTTCCTCTCTCCCAGTCCGATATAAACAGCTAGTCAAAGCAAACAAATGCCACTGAGAAATGGGATCAAGTAGTTGGCGCTTTGGGATCTTACCTACAGCTAAGTCGGGATTTAGGTTTGGAGCAGGGCGGGGGCTGCACATTGTCTCTACACCAGAGTGATGTAGGCTGGGGCTTCACAAGACACCTGAGCAGCATATCTGAATGAAAATTTCCCCTTCTTCTCATCTGCATATGGCTTGTGGCCATCGTGGAAGCATCTCAGTCAACACTGTACAGTTTCTGACTGGCAAAGGCGTGCTCAGCACGGGTGCAGCAGCCCACTGACACAGTCGACTTCACTAAGTGCATGTGGCCAGTCAGAAGCTACACACCTGCACAGTACTGACCCAGGTGCCCTTCTGTCCCATGACACCTGGAAGGAAGGGCACAGTGCCCACTTCCACTAGCCTGGGACTAGGATGCTTTAAAAGTGTGGTGTGTATGCAGTCAAGTCTCTTGGCCTTGACCCAATTGTCTTTTGCTCCTCACTTTTCCAAAATAATTTATATGCCATATTATGGCCTTCAAAAGGAACCCCCTAATGGTTCATGCCAAAACAACAAAAATGCTATATCTATCTATCTGCGCATGCAATAAAACCAAGATCTTGTTAAGGGAAGTCTCTAATATCTTGCACAGAGTTTGGGATGTCTGAAATCACTTAGTGGTTTGTAACCAAACTGAAATACATTAGAATGATGCCAAATGCTTTCTTTTTTTATTATAAGGATACCATGCAATAAAAAACCCAAATAGCTAGGAGAAATATGTTGAAGGGGGGGGGGGTCCAATAAAAGCTCTGCTTCAGTTTTACATATTTCATGGGCATAGCCCAAAGTACTGAAATACTTGGGAAGAAAACACACACGTATAATCAAGCTAATCATCTGGTTGATCGCTATGGAAAACTGGATGCTGAATGTGGTCTGATGCAGTAGGATTCTTTCATTTTTTTAAAAAGGTATAAATTATTCTTTTAAATATCTATCTCAACATTTTATAGTACTCTGCAATACCATAATGCTTCTTTTGTTTACAAAATGTTAAGTTTCCCTTCATTTGATTTCTCTGTTTCTGAGCAGCTTCGGTGATAGACTGATCTATTAATTGGCTGATATATCATTGGGGGGGGGGGGAATTGAAGCCAGAAACTATATCAAAAAACCCCAGACTTTCAAGTTAGCGATGGGATTCTATAAAACAGCTACAAATCTAGCTAGAAATGCAGCTCCTCTTGTTCCAAAGTCTACTGCCTCTCTAAAATTTTATAGGGGGTTCTATGTATGACTGTAAATAAGCTAGAAAATAATGAGCTGTTGTCAAGGTCTATTGTTTCCTTTTGCAATTTTCCTAGACAATAAATAATGTGTGGGCCTGCTAAAGCATAACCAGCACTTTGCTGGTAGGCTAAAAAACAAACAGAGATCCATCTCTGTGTTTGTGTTTACAACTGAGAGAAATGCTAGCGGTCTGGATGCATAATAAGGGCAAGTTAGCCCTGAAGCGCCTGGGAGCCAGGTGGTCTAGGGACCCAGAAGACATGATCCAGTCAGAGTCTGCTTGAAGAAGACAGAAGCCTTCCAGTTACAGGAGGCTTGTCCATCGTCAAAACCACAGGCTACGCAGCACCATGGGTTGCTTACCTCTTCACACTGCCCCGTCTTCCCGAAATTGCTACAGAAGACAGCTCTTTTCAGAAAGAAGGGAATAAAAGCTTTACTCCAGTTGTACCCCCTAAAAAATTGCAATATTTTTCATGACTGAGCATACTTGTGGGGAGGTTGTGTGTATTTTGAGAGTGGAATAGGGTCATCCTTGGGATGGGCTGCTCAGGCGTGCCATCAGGGGTCCAGGGCCCACTCAGCAGAATTTGCAAAAAAGTCCCAAATGCAGCAAGATTGACTTATGAGGTTCTGAGCTTAAGTGAGGCAACACTTTTTACTATCTAAAGAGTCCCCCACTCACCGAAAGAACACAAAGCCCAGAATCTAAAAGCTGCACCTTCCTAACAAATTTGCATGAGGGTCCTTGGTAATACCACAGTGAAAGTCTGAAGGGGCAGAGAGGGGCCCTGAAGATGTGCAGGAGCGCATGACAGGACTGCACTGCTCACTTTACCCTCATGCTGCCTCTTCTTGACTCTACGCTGTCAGGAGCCAGCTCTTAGCAGGCCTAGTTATCCGAAACATTGTTCTGCCTCTTCTGCGCAGAATAACACACATTTTAAAATGCAATTCCAACCAATTTAAAATACAATCCATCAGCCATTTCAGCTACAACAGCCTCCAGCTAAAACGATCAGGCCCCACGAAACAGACCAGCAACCAGGCTCCCCAAAGGGTAGTCAGAGAACAGAACCGTTTCACAGCCTAAGGCAGAGAAGAGAGAAACACCCTCTGACCTCAACAGATAAGGTGTTCTGCAATGGGGATGGGGAACCACAGGCTTGGGTGCCAAATTCCGCCCCTGACGGAGGGGGAAATGCAGGGTGTGCCTGGTGAGAGGGTGCAGTTTGTTAAGAGTCTGGCTACCCTCTCACCAGGCACACCCTGTATTTTCCTCTCCTTCAGGGGTTTTTCCTGGCTAGATTGTGTCTCTGAACGCTGATAATGGTTCCTGCCTGTCTGGGTGAAGGACAGTGTGAGTGAAAGTGCTCTACCCACTTTTGCTTCTGCCTCCACCCACCATTGGCATGTGGAGATGTTGCCTAGAAGGCAAGGCAGCCCTCAGGCTGTTCTATAACCTCGGGGCTGCTGCAGCTAAGGCTCTGCCCCTGGCAGCCAACCTTCACGAAGCGCAGCCACACAGAGGCTGAATTCACAGGGCTGAAGTAGGGAGAGGCAGCTCCTGAAGGCCATGAAGGATGTCAAGGTATGCACAAAATGCCTAGAATTGGACCTAAAAGCATCAATAGGAGGCAAGCAGACAGTTTGCATCCGCTGAAGCGTCTGAGTCACTTCCAAGGGCAGCCCCATGCAGAAAGCATTACAGTAATCAATGCAAGAAGCAAAAACCCATGCAACAAATATAGTCGGTAAAATGTCAATCCTGGCCACACTGGTCTCCAAACGTGGTACTTCTATGTGAGAGAATGTTTATTATATTCACTACCTATGTTTTCCATGCAGAAAACACATGACAGAGCCTTATGGGTTTCAGCTGTATTTATTACACATTCTCTTTGCTGCAGGCTGAAGCTGTACCAAACACCTGCCAATCCACTTCCCTGAAGCTTGACACCCATTGATTACAATGGACTCCTTTGCTTACAGGCTCGGTGCTCTCAAGTGTATTCACTATTTGCCTCATGGCGATTCTGAACAACACCCACCTGCCCCTGTCTGCTGTTGGGAACAGAAGCACACCTAACACCTAGCCCCCTGGGGAAAAGGAGCATTTCCTTCTGTGTCACGAAGTTGCCTCACGAGAAGTGGGCCAGAGAATTCGAAGCACATCTGGCCATTTGAGGCCTCCAAGCCCTGCTGTCTGCCATGCAGATCCAGAGCAAACTCTTTGGCACTCCTGTCCCCAGCCGGCCATCCCTCGGTTGCCTTCGATTGGCAGAGCGGCCTGTTAGTGGCATGCTAGCCAGCTGCAGGCTTGCTGTGTTTTCATGCTAAATTCTCCTTAGAGATGTCAGCTGCCACAATGTGTCATTTCTGCTTCACGGAGCTGGCTGGCTTATACAGCCAGGAACAAGTTTCTGCAAAAAAGAGAGAGTGAGAGCGAGTGCGTAGCATGACATGATGCCACTTCCTTAACAAAAATGAAAACAGTTGCTAGCAAAATGATAGGTCAACCATGCTGAGATTCACAGAAGGCTGCCTGGTTGGGAGAAATAATGGAAATTTTTGCCTACCGGTAATGCAACCAAGCTCTTGGTTAGGATGCGGATGTGACACAAAACACACACAGCAGGACTCCAGAATCATGGAAACATCAGGAACACAACTTGCGTGTAGAACCAAAATGGGTTGATAATAGTTGTTAAGGTTCTTCCCATACCACAACCAACCCTTTAAAGTCCCCAGGTCCACAAATGATCTGTCATCTCTTTGTCTCACATGACTTCTGTTCAAGCCAACTCCTTGCACAACCCCCTCACGCACAAAACCCAGGCTCAAAGGTTGCAGAACCTTCAACTGAACGTATTTCCGGCTGAATGGCGGGAAATAACTAGAGCAGGGGTGTCAAACTCAAATTCATCGGGGTCCGCATCAGCAGTTTGGTCACCCTCATGTGCTCAATATAAAAACAAGTGGAGGTTTCCTGAATGCATGTAAAGTGGAGGTTTCCTGTGTAGAACGGCCGGCGCCGCTAGAGGGCAGACGTTCTCTGGCTTGTAGGCTGCCGCGCATGCGCTGAAGAGGCGTTTTTCTTCTGTCAAAAAAAAAAAAAAAAAAAACCGAGAATAAAAGGTGAAGGCTGGCGGTCAGTGGCCGGCGGCAGCTACACAGGCCACATGACGAGGTCTGGCGGGCCAGATTCGGCCCGCGGGCCTTGTGTTTGACACCCGTGAACTAGAGCATGCACCACTCTGGTAAGGCAGTCCGCGGGCAGATAGGGTCTCAGCCTGCGTACCAGATGGGAGTTGGTAGACAGCTGCCCTGGACACAGAATTAACCTGCGCCTTCATGGACAGCTGTGAGTCCAAAATGACTCCCAGGCTGCGTACCTGGTCCTTCAGGGGCACAGTTACTCCATTCAAGAGCAGGGAGTCCCCGACACCCACCTGCCCCCTGTCCCCCCAAAACAGTACTTCAGTCTTGTCAGGCTTCAAACTCAATCTCTTAGCCCCCATCTATCCTCCAACCACCTCCAGGCACTCCAGGAATGTCCCTGGTTCAATCTCCAGCATTTCCAGATAGGGTTGTGAGTGTTCCCGGTCTGAAACTCTGTAGATGGACCAATGACTCAGTGTAAGACAGTTTCCTATACACCTTAAAAATAACCATACAAATAAAAAATAAACAATAAACCAGTGAGCATGAAATTATACCTGCTGATCATCTGATACAACACAGTATTTAATGGCTCTAATCTTCTTTGATTTTCTCCAATAAAGGATGGAAAGAAACCCTAAATCTTAAGCACATCAAAGCTTCCTTCAGGTTTCACAAGATCTTTCTCATCAACACACCCTCGAAGCAGCTTCATGTCACAATCAGTCTGCTTATACCCAGCAGAGGGACTCCATCTTTATTATAATTTTTCCTGACACTCATTCTCTTACTTGTTTTATCTAACACACTTCTAGGCCAGGGAAGTTGAGGACAAATTGGTCCATGTTTTAACATGCTGCCTACCCTCACAGTTTACAGAGACTTATAAAGTGCTTCTTTGAAGTTCTAAAAGATATTAATAGTTATCCAACCTTGCCTAGAGGTTTGCATTGCCAGTGTGTGTTTTCTCTTTGACAGCCTCAGGTTGCATCCCGTCTCCCTTGCTGGCTTCCAGTCATGAAAGAAGGAAAAGAGTTACTACAATTCAGGCATCTAAATATGTAACTTTCTTTAATCAGAAATTAGAACCACCACTGAACACAGAGCTTGTGCTTGAGGGCAGCATGAGATGAAAATTCACAGGACAAATTAAATGGGTAAAATTAGTCAGCTGTACAAAGGCTACTGTGGGCTTTATGCACCATACAGTTCTGACACTTTTCCTTCATAGGTTGAAGTTTTGAGCATACTTGCCAGAAAGCAAATGCACTCAGTGGATTGGGATCAGTTAGTTAGTAAAGCACCAGTGTGATCCAGCGGATATCCAAACAGATTTAATGCTTGCAGCAGAGCTGGCCCTATCATCAGACAGAATGAGAGGGGCAACTCAGGCTGCAGTTGCTGAGGGTGCTGAGTGGACAGAGCTGTGTGTGCCATGTAATCTACCCTGCATCCTCTAAGCCAGTGTTTCCCAACCTTTGGTCTCCAGCTGTTTAGGGACTACAATTCCCACCATCCCTGACCACTGGGTCTTGCTAGCTAGGGATGATGGGAGTTGTAGTCCAAAAACAGCTGGAGGCCAAAGGTTGGGAAACACTGCTCTAAGCTACTCTGCTGTGCAGTGAAACCAGTGTTGAAGTCAAGTTGCAAGGGCCATTCCAGTTAGTTTCTGTATGTGGAATGAGCAGAGGTGCCACCTTGTTATTTTCCTCAGGCAGCAAAATGTATTTGCCTGGCTGGGAGGACTGTGTCCCATAAGAATCTAAGGCTTGCCTAACTGGATCAGACTAAAGTCCATTAGCACAGTGAGACCATTTCCCAGAGTGGCTAGCCAGATGCTTTTGGGAAAACTACACACAGATAATGGGTGGCAGTCCCCAGCTCTTATTATTCCTCCCCCTCCCAGCACCTGGCATTCAGAGGGATACCCATATATGCTGGACTTCAATTTGGCAGAAGGTTGGGATAAAAACGTCGCCAGCCATGGGTGGAAGAGAGAAGGCTTACTGTGTAGAATTCCTGGGCAGAGCTTTCAAAAAGGCTCAATTAATTTCAGAGCAAGGACCAGGGTCGTGCGATGAGAACCTACCAGTGGCCAAATTCTACCTCACCAGGCACTCAAAATGACAGCAGACATTTGTAATATTGCACTGAGCATCATTAGTTCACAGTGCCTTTCTTAACTCAGATACAGTTGTGTGGCCTGTGCAGGATCCTACAAATGACAAGTCCAGTCTGTTTCAAGAAGATATTCAGGAAAGTGTAAGGCAATGAAAGGCGTATCATCCAGCAGCGGCTGCAACTGAAGGAGGATGCATACAGACATGTAAGCAAAATCAGTGGTGACAGACAACAAGGCTCACAGCTGCTCTTTGCAGTTCTTCTCTTCTCTCATAAGGAAACAGCCAAATCAACCGGACAGCAACTGCCATTGCCCTTCGTCTGGCGCTTTGCAGTGGCATATAGATGCTTTCCCAGAGAACTTTATCCCTCTTCACAAAGGCTGTTCTTTATCCCCCTTTTCAAAGGATTACCCACTGTTGATGGTGCTTTACAAACTAGAACCTCAGGCCAGGATCCAAAGTGCCTCCTAGGTGTGTGCAAGTGAGCCTGCACATATTCTAAGGTTTGCTGTACTGAAAGCACACCTCAAACACCCAAAAGGGTTGGAATTGCCCAGCACAGAAGGCTGTGCTCAGAAAAACAGGGACCTCAGATCTAGCCATATACTGTGGACAGGCTCTTCCTTGTTAGCCCTTTGAATCCAAGCTATAGAATAGGAAAATCGCCTAGTGTAGCCTCTTCTCCCAGGACTTCATTCCACTTTTAACATGCATCACGTTCTGTCTTTTTTATATACGTGATGCAAAACCATCATTAGAACCAGTGGTTGTTGGTTTTTCCAGGGGGTACTCAGGTACCAGCACCTCTTTTTGTTAAAAAGTGTGGTACTTACTGTAACAACCTCATGGCAGGTACCGGCACCTATTTTTCGGGGGGGGGGGGAGCACTAACTAGAACACATTAGAAAAGTAGGTCTGTAGCTATGATATACACATGTGTTGCTCAGGTGAGAAACTGAGGCTATAAATTACAGTATTATGTGCTATTTGTTAGGAAATGGGTGGTTAGCCAGTTCCATTGGCTGGTGTGCTATTGTGAACAAATGGCAAACCAATGTGCAGCTCCTTCACCAAAGCATGGCATTCCACATAACTCTCTGAGAATAAAAACCTGGAGGTAAACAGGAGGCTTATGGTTTATGGATTGAACCCAAAGAACCAAGAGAATCAAGAGTCAGGTGGAAGATAAGTAGAGCCCTGATGGATCGGGTCAGTGACACATCTGGCCCAGCATTCTGTTCTCACAGCGGCCAACCAGAAGCCTGTGAGAAACTCGCAAGCAGGACCCAGCACAAGAGCACTCTCCCCACCCTGTAGTTTCCAGCAACTGGCATTCAGAAACATTATTGCCTCTGAAAGTCAGCAAGAAAACAATAAATACAGAGCTGGAAGCCTACATTCTAATACAGCTGCCCTGTCATAAGGATGACAATAGCCCTGTGGGCTGATAGGAGTATGCTGCCGATTACCAAGGCATTACTGTGTCCTAGAAAGGAGGCATCCTGACAGGTCTGCTAGCCCCCTCCAGTTGCTCAGCACCCAGTGGCCGAGCCTACAAAGCTGACATGGCAGCTACGACAGGGGGCTGTCAATGGCGCTTAGTGTTATGGCGCAGCTGGGCAAGGTTGCTTTTAACTTTGAGAATTAGCCCTCAATTTGGCTGCATTAATAGGCAATGAAAACCAAGGATGAAGAGGGGAAGTTTCTGCAGCTGCTGCCCTCTCCGCTTGCTCTCTAGGACAAATGCTACAGTTACAGTAGGAGACTACAAGGACTATGGGGAAGTAGGACTACGAGGAGAGACTGGCCATATGTCTCTGGAAGATGGGCTGATAAGGGAGGCCAGATCTCCCTTATTTGAATGAACAACACAGCCCCAAGGGATGAAGGATGACCCTTTAGAGTACTGTACTACCACCAACATAGACCTCTGTAGGTCTGGAGAATCCCTAATTTGTGAACAGGCAGGCATATGCTCTGTTATCAGTCTCGCTGCAAACTGCTGCCTGGTGATGGGAAGTGCCGCTTGGAGGCCGGCTAAGCATATTTTATTGATCAATATTACATTATATGTTGTTATCTTTGTTTTGTTGACTTTTTTTTACTCCTAGAATGAGGTATCTTCAGCCAAAGCTATCTGCTTGTTTACTTTGGGAGTCCCTAATTTACAGCCAGGCAGGTTCATAGTCTGTTACCAGTGTACTGTCTAAGTATAGGAAGTGCTGCTTACAGGCAGGTCTGTAGAGTAGTGTTTTAAGTGCACAGCAAACAGAAAATGGACTTATTCCAACTCAGAATGGTAGATGTCGATGAGTGCGGCTGCTTGATAAATAGTGGAGCCTCAGGGCTATCATTGTGAAATGGAAATTGCTGGCATTGTCCACCATTTTGTTGGAAAGGGAAGTGGTCATGCAAGCGTTTTCATTATTTCTGTTCAGAGAACAAATCACAGTGTCGTTGCTTTATGAAGACAGAATGGGGCTGATACCTTAAGGCTTACAGAAAAGTCACAAGGTTGCTTCATCATGTGGGTAGGTCAACTTAGGCTGAATTTATCTCATCAAAATGCAACTAACTGATAATGTCAAATTGTTTCTAGATCAGACTGCTACTATCTCTTTTATTCCTCCACAGCAAGCTTGAATTTTGTTAACACTACCTACAGGTCAGTGGCAGGGTGAAATTATTTAATGCACCTTAAGAGACCGCACAAGGTAACAGTGTCCCAGCCTTTATGCACTCTAAAGGTTGATCAACTCTAATGTGGAGCCATATGTTGCTGCTTAAGGAGTTTCTGCTTGAACTAAAACAGCCGGGCAGCTAAGAGGAACTATTCCCTCTAAAGAAAACCTAGGGGGAACCATAGGCTAAAATAGGACTCACAAGCAACTTAATATTTGAAATAGAACTATAAATTTGTTCAGTTCTCACTTTTAGTGGACAAAACTAATTCTGGCTTCAACCATGGAGTGAATTCCAGTTCTGAAGATAATTATGAAGTCATTCTCTTTTATTGTTTATTGACAAATTATCCTTGCATATTCTCAGTCTTAGTAGCTGAACTATTTCTTCATTTTAAACAACAGATTTTTATTTTTAGCCTCCCTGTTTAGCATAATACTAAAACAATCAACATACTGTAACACACAAATAAACACCATTAAGATGCTTAAACAACTTGTATGAATTATCCAATAGCTGTATAGCTCAAACTATTAAAAGCCAGTCCAAATACTGATCGTCTGGAAAATGTTTCTAAAAATTAGGTGGGTAGAGGATTTTCCAACATGTTTGCAAAGCTGCTACTCATAAGTCTTTTCCCCTGGTCAGGAAAAAAAGGGGGAGGGGGCATCAAACCACATACAAAAACTACAACACTTTCAGTTTGGCACCATTTTGGGGTGGGATTCAGTCACAAACAGAAAACTCATGTTGCACAATGATAGCTGACTGGGAGGTGCTGTGCTACAAATCTGCTTCCCCAAAAGTAACAAGAAAAAATGCACTGGGAAGTGTGGGATAACACTTTTGATGCAATGTCATCTAACATCCCTGCAAACAGCTTGGAATTAATGTTCGATAAATAGCTGATGTTGTCCATTCTCATTGCAAACAAATCTGTTTATTGAGCCTTCATCCTGGAAACACACACACACCAAACAGCAATAAAGCAAAATAAACCACCTCCACCCACAGAATCATAGAACTGTAGAGTTGGGAGGGACCACAAGGGTCATCTGGTCCAAATCCCTGCAATGCAACCCACCCACCAACTGTTTTTTTGCTGCCTCATGTTTCCATGGTGCCATGCTAGGCTGGTGTTCTTGCTTGAGTCATCAGGATTACATTGACTGAATTACTTCCTTAGCCCGAATAACAGAGTAATTTCCAAACCACCCATGCAAATTATATATGCAGCTTTCTCTGTATTAGGAACAGCACATAATTTTCTTGAAACAAAGCAAAGCACCTCATGCAGCCTTCCATTTACTTCAACATGTGTGCACATACAAAGATGGAACAAAGAGCCACATTCAGTGGGACTAAACCAAAACAGTGCAGTATTAGTTAGTTAATTCAGCATTCTGGTTGATTTTCATCAACTGTACCTAGAAATGCTAATG
The DNA here is from genome assembly GCF_964252035.2 of Podarcis erhardii. Lineage (NCBI taxonomy): Eukaryota > Metazoa > Chordata > Lepidosauria > Squamata > Lacertidae > Podarcis > Podarcis erhardii. The sequence goes on from NC_138498.1 coordinate 37,807,656, forward strand.
CTTATGTGTATATAAATGCCTTAAATAAATAAATAATGAGGAACCCAACTGTTCCATTACTGGCACTCTAAGGCTATATTCAGTATATAATACAGCTCCTATTTTGCCATAATGACTTGGGGTGGAGGTAGACAAGAAATGTCCTATGCAAGAATTTTGATAAATGGACTAATATTAAGCAAATGCACACACACCCAGTCATAAATGTGAGCCAACTGTTTGGTCTGAAGAATTTTAGCAACATATTAGGAGAAAAGGAAAAACGAGCATGATGGCTAATCTACTAGGAAATGATGCTCAGATATTAGAGATGGCCGAATAAGTTGATGTTCATTGACTGTCACCAGTTCCTGTAATACGCTGAAACCTTTTCCTTTATCTCTTAACCACATGACATGTATAGCCTTTTATCGTAACATCATGGGCTATGAATCCGCTTTTCCTGAAGTTTCAACTACCCTTCTATCTGTACAAAGATTATACCAAATACTCCCATAAATGTGTATTGCTCAACTAATCTAGGCCAGATACAACCTGATCCAAAAAAAAACAGTAAACAAAACTACAGCCGTACAAATGGGAAGGGGGATGCAGAAACTGAGAACACAACATCACATATGCAAAGGATCCCAAAGGAAAACAGGCCCACCTTAACCAAACCTCGCTCACCTGAAGCTCCCCGTTTTTCAAAATCTGTTGTTTGCTGCTTCTCTGTGCCTCTTACGCTGCCTCCATCTCTGCGTCTCCTTAAACTTCTGATTCTCAAAGAAGTTTGAATGACTCCTTGTTCGTTTGGGGATTGCATAGAAACCACTGGCAGCTGAATGACTGGTATCACGACGTGACAACTATTTAGGGGTCCTGCGCCATTTTGAAATGACCAGGAGTGGGAGAAAACTGCAGTGTGTGTGTGTTGTATTCAATCTCTCCCCACCACTCTCACTTTCTAACTATGTTTTTAACTCAGGAGAGTGTTTCTACTATTAGGGTTCTTCAGGCATCAGCATGAGCTGTGAGCTGCTCTGCTTCTACCTCAACCACTACCGTGCACGCAATTTCATAGGCACCCCATGCGCAACAGCCAAGCGACACAAATCCAACTGAAAACAAAATGGCCCCCTTCTTCTTCCCCTCTTCTCTTACCACTCTTCATCTGTCGAGGTGCAACGAGCTCCTCCAAGGAGGGAGCTCCCTCCGCTAAGGGACTTGGCCAAGCCAGGCAGAGCCAGCGGGGAAGGAAGCAGCCTTCTCCAAGAAGCCTCCAAGTAGGAGGCAGGAAGTGAGTTCCCTTCTGGCCCACAGCAAACATGGCCGCTTCCTGTCTGCCCGGTGTCCCTTTGAAACTGCTCCGTCCTCCCCGCCTTACTCTGCCTGCTTGCCGAGGCTGGGCCGGCTGCTGGTTCTCCTTATGAGAAAGAGCGTTTCAGGAGCTGCGGACCCAAGTTGTACAAACCCGAGTTGTATAAACAGCTACCAGAGAAGGTGAGAGAAGCAAACACGACCTCTAAAGATACACAGCATACACTATATACAGTAGAGTCCCCAGATTTAAGCCTTATATGGTTGTTGTTTTGTTTTGGAGCTGTGGGCACTCCTGCTTCCCCTGTTTATCATGGAAGAACCCCAACTTTTCAGTACTTGCCCTGGTAAAACGGTGCTCCCCGTTTTTGCTTTCGGGAGGGAGATGTCGGGGATATGTTTTCTAAATGTTGTTATTGTAGGCACCCGTGTTGAAATTTCAGGCCCAGCTCTCTGTTGCTTCTTAAGAGCACCTGCGCTTTTGCATTGCAGCTGTTCTATTTAAAAAAATAAAATGCACTCAGGTCCATCCACATGTTGAAGATAGTTGATATAATTTTTAAAGGGTAATTTAATAGACAGCAGGTGGAGAAGACCAATGTGTATGTGTGATGATGTGGTTGCCCATCTGTTTTTAAGAGAGTTGATTGTTCTGGAATGTGGAACAGATCTTCAGAACAAGTGGGATTTGGCAGCACTGTCTCCAGCTGTGGAACTTCTTGCTTGTATGTACACAGCCAGAGGTCTAAGAGGGACTTCTTATGTTCTTTCCCAAAGAAGCAGGAATGTTGGAAGCATCATAAACACAATGTGAGATCTGGGCAGCTCTCCCACCAAGACAATTTGATGACTTCCTGGGTTGGTTTCTTTAGGCTTAGCCCGTGGACATTTTTTGCACAGTGACTGTGTGAATTATAATTCTGACAGCACCTTTTCATGCTTTGTTTGAAATGGTTATCACTTCCAGTAATGAGAGTCGAGATATGCTAAATATATGACTTTTCCTCTCTCTCTCCACCCACTTGGTGCCAGTCCACACATGACATATTATCTACAAGAGTGTGGCATGTGTGTAATACACTGATGTGGGAAGGTAATGCAAGTTATTTGTTGGAAAAGTGCTACCACTAGTAACCACATGTATACCCCTGGCAAAACAAACACTTGTGTGATCATCACATGTACTGGTACATGTGGATCCTCCACTCTTTATATCATTGTACATATTTGTAGGGGAAAGATTAAAGCAGCCCTCAGGTAGTGGTGGAAATGGAACTGAAAAGCAGGACATATGCACTGAAAGCTTGGAGGGTGCTGCAACACAGACAGTCCCTGGTATCTCCAGATAGGACTGGAAAGACCCCTGTCTGAGCATGCTTCCAGTTCCACATAAGGGATTAATACTACACATTGGATATTTGGACATCACTAATAAATTGTTGGCAGCAGCTTTTTTTTTTTTTTTAAATGGGTTTTATACAGAAAGGGTAAATCCGAAATAAATTTGGGGGGGGTGGAATAAGAGGTGACATTTTGATGCTGATCACATCATGTGGATTGCGTACATGAGCAGCACCGATCTCACAATAAACAGCTGCCTGGCAGCACACTAAAACCCTGGAGAGCCCCTGCCAGACCAAACTAGATGGACCAAATTTTTGACGGTGCAAGGCAGCAAGCTGGAGTGGAAATTTACTGGTTTAACAGTGGCTGCCTTTGGATCCCTTATTCAGCTTCCTAGAGTCCCTGCAGGAAGGACAGTCAATGAAAATGAAGGGTGCTTTTGGTTATTCATGGTGCATTTACTGACTCCAGGAAATTTGTTTGGGTCAGGGCCTGTCTACCCCCTGAAAACCAGAGCCCTTCACTGTTGTTGGCCTGTAGTGGTGCCGTTTTGAGATGTGTGTGATGCTAAATTAATGAGGAACATGAAATAATTCTATGGGGTCAGATGTGGGAAGGCTGGGAGGGGGCAGTCAGGTTGCTCACCATAATTTAGGAAGATAGGACAGAAGACCTCCAAATACCTCATGGTTATACTATACAATTACGTGATTCTGGCGACAAATTAAGCGCATCTTGCATACAAAAAACAGAGCCTGCTGTAACATTCGAGCTATGAATTTGTTACAAATATTAGACAGGATTTGGTTTGGTTTTTTAAAAAACGTAAAAGTCTGTACTTTGAAATGAAAGTTTACCTTTATCAACACCCCCTCTCTGCAGATTTGATTCTTACCTTAGTTCTTCCCACCTCATTGTAAGTCTTGGGTGCCCAAATAACTCTGGTGGCTTGGTTTGAAAAACCAATACATTTTGTTTGTTAATTTAAACTCCCCCTCCCTGCCTTACAGTACAATCTGCCAACGGAGGGAAGTAAAAAGAGCCGGGGACCTTCTGGGAGTTACAGAGAGCAAGACGGTTTTGCCTTCTAATGTGAGCCAGTCTTCAAGAAGGGCAGGTGGTTATGCTTTGCATTATGCAAAGCAGCTGAGAGGCAGCCAAGCTCTCTCTAGTAACCAACCGCGGAGTGAGCTGTGTTCGATGTGTGCTAGTGCAGTTTCTCTCTCTCCAGGTGCTGGGGATGGATTTCAAGGACAGCGCTCAGCTGATTGGCCCAGAGCATCCTTCATTTCCTGCACTCCTCCCTCCACACATATTCCCCACAGCAGAGATTGGAGGAGACAGTCGAGACTGTGTGTGTGTGTGTGTGCAGTGTGGCAGGAGGGAGTGTAAATAAATGGAAAGATGAGCTGGGATGCTGTGCACACAGCAGCAATTCAGCCAGGAGAAGTTGATGAGCAAAGAGTGTGGAGGCGAACTTGCAGAGCTACTGGGGAAGGAGACGCTGCTCTCTGAAGCCGGGTCACATAAAGACCAGGCACACATTGCTTCATCACACATTGAGGACTTAAAAGCAACTTGTCTCCCCCTCCACCCAAGCCAACACATCCACACAGACAGGCACAGAACCATGTCTTTGGCAGTGAAGGAGAAGAGCCAAGTGCGCCTAGTGTTTCTGGGTGCAGCCGGGGTCGGCAAGACGGCCCTGATCCGGCGCTTCTTGCAGGACACTTTTGAGCCAAAGCACCGGCGAACAGTAGAGGAGATGCACACCAAGGAGTTTGAGGTGAGTGGAGCCACCATCAAGGTTGAGATTCTGGACACCAGTGGTAGCTACTCCTTCCCAGCAATGCGCAAACTCTCCATCCAGAACAGTGATGCCTTCGCTTTGATCTATGCTGTGGATGATGCAGAGTCCTTTGAGTGTGTGAAGACTTTGCATGAGGAGATCCTTGAGCTGAAAGAGGACAAGTTCCCTCCCATCGTAGTGGTGGGCAATAAGGCAGAAGCCGGTGGGCTTAGACAGGTATTGCCCGAGGATGCCCTCTCCTTGGTGGAGCTTGACTGGAACAGCCGTTTCCTGGAGGCATCTGCTAAGGAGAACGAGAACGTGGTGGAGGTCTTCCGGGAGCTGCTTCATCAAGCCAACCTGCCCAGCCGGCTGAGCCCTGCCCTCCGCAGGAGACGTGAGACCTTCCCTAAGGAGCCTCCACTGCGGCCCCCCATGAACAAAGCCAATAGTTGTACTGTCTGTTGAACTATGTGAGAATGATAGCTGCATGGGTTTTTGAGAACTTTGGTGACCTGAGTTTAGAGATCAGGTTGCACCTGCCACAACAGCACTGTGGCACTCTGTCATTTTGGGGCTCAGGAGCTGTTTGTGAACCTTGATGGCTTGTCGTCGTGACATAGTAATTTCAGCTTTAGTGCCCCAGAGTCACCAATGTTTGTGCCCATTTCGTGCATTTGATTTTGAGTTGCAACCCAAGAATTGGGAAGCCCGTGATGCTGTGCACAGTGTAATGTCTCTAATTCTGGCCTGTTCTGCGGATCCAAGCTGTTATTGTATAAATTGGAAGATATGTCCCTTAAGTCATGGAACTGGATACCCCAGGAGTGAAAGATGAATGGCTGAACAGACCAGTTTTTGAGGCAACATGGCTGATGTTGACAAGGTCCATAGCATGAACTTAGAAGGCAAGAACTTAGGAAACATTTAATTCCTGGGACACCTACTTATCTTTCCCTTTTGCATTGATTTCTTTGTGTTTTGAGTGACTGAACAGACACGGTATGCTTGAAGATGGGAAAGAAAAGACATTTTTGGTGCCTATTGAACATCCAGTGTGTGTGTTGCCTCCCCGCAAAACAGTGGGTTTTGTTTTTTGTTTTGCTTCAAATGTGTGCATTGACCATTTGCATGCATGTGCTTTTGTGCAGACTTTGTTTAAACTGAGCTCACCATTGTCTGAAGCACCTCTGCATTGTGGAAAGAAGTACATGTCACCCAGTGGGTCAGTCTGTGCCTGAGTAGGTATGATTTTAATTTCCAACTTTTCAAGGGTTGTAACTAATAAAAGAAAACTCAAACACCACCCAAGAGTGTTGATGTTTATTTTATTTTGCTGCGAGGCTTGTGATTGGAAAACAAGCCACACTTCAAGTTCTTGTCACCCGGTCATTACATAGCCTCTCTTGCTCCAATGTTCTGCTTTATGCCTTTGCCTTCATATCTTTGTAGGACAGCCACCCTGCTGAGTTTCTGTAGATTTTTATGCTCTCGTGGTTTTTATGACAGACACTGTAGTCTGGGGGCAATATTGTCAGATTTGTTCCTAGGAGACCATGGCTCAAACACCTCCTGAGGCATAAACTCATAAGCTTAGCCAGGTCAGTCCCTCTCAGCTGGGCTTTCACAAAATGGGAATATTCATGATCTCTCTTACAGAGCTGCTTTGAGAGAAACATTGCACTCCAGTCACTGGAGTGTATTTCAGAGTTCCTGGTATCCTTATTGCTCCAGTCCTAGATTCATTTACTGGGAACATTGTACCATTGATTTCAGTGGACTGTACTTGTGACTGATGTGCATAGGGCTGCAACTTGAAGGTGGTGCATAAATTAATAGCATCCACCCAGCCACTCAAGTGCTTCCAAGGTGGGAAGCAAATAAATGTCATTTGTTGTGTTACAGCAGAAAGGGATGATGCGCTGCGGAATGACAGTTCATGTAGTGAAATAAAACTACAGATATGTTGAAAATTAATGCAAGTAAAGGTGGAGGGAAGGGGACGCAGGTGGCGCTGTGGGTTAAAGCCTCAGCACCTAGGACTTGCCGATCGAAAGGTCGGCGGTTCGAATCCCTGCGGCGGGGTGCGCTCCCGCTGCTCGGTCCCAGCGCCTGCCAACCTAGCAGTTCGAAAGCACCTCTGGGTGCAAGTAGATAAATAGGGACCGCTTACCAGCGGGAAGGTAAACGGCGTTTCCGTGTGCGGCTCTGGTTCGCCAGATGCAGCTTTGTCACGCTGGCCACGTGACCCGGAAGTGTCTCTGGACAGCGCTGGCCCCTGGCCTCTTAAGTGAGATGGGCGCACAACCCCAGAGTCTGGCAAGACTGGCCCGTAAGGGCAGGGGTACCTTTACCTTTACCTTTAAAGGTGGAGGGAAGGAGACGGCTGGGGATTATGTCATATACTACATGCAATTTAGCCCAAAGGTTGAGAAGAAGCTGCCACTAATTTGCCCGACTGCAACGCTACACATGTAGCTCTCCTAAGTTAAGATGCAATATGGGGCTATCTGTTGGCATCTGATAATGTTTTGAAGCCAAACTTTTCTGTAGCTGGCTAAAAACAGACACTGAGCTTAGGAGTAATAAGGATATCAGGAACTCTGAAATACAATGCTCTTCCTCATTTAAAGTTTCCCCTTGAGCATTCAGGTGCAAGGCAGGCAATGGCAAGGGTGGGGTTATTCTTTTTGAGCTGCAGTGAGGAAACTGTGGCCCTCTAGACATTGTTGGATGCCAACTCTCCTCAACCCCAGAGAGCAAAGTCAGTGTTCTGCGACGAAGGGGGTTGTGGTCCATCTGGAGGGCCACTGGTTTCCCATCCCTGTGTTAGAGCTCTGTGCTATCATTATTTCTTGAAGGCATCTGAGAGTAACCACAATCAAAGGATCCTGGTGGAAGGAAGACTCTTGGTCTGATCCGGTAACACCGCTTCCCTTGCATTTTCTGTGCTGTTGGTGAGCATTTGAATCTGCATAAATGTGACCTAGACAGTTCTATCAACACAATTTCCTGAAACTTTATTAGCCAAACATTCTAGCAGCTGCTGCTGCTGCTGTTTTCAAAAAACTGCCTGCCTACCCTCCATCTAAATAGCTCTAGGTAAATGGTATTTTTTTATTAAAAAACAAACCCCAAGGTTCTTGAGTATCTATGTATTTTGGTAATCCCCAAACACATTTATTTACTTTCCATATTTACAGACTGTTTTTCACCATAGATGGTCACAAAGTGGTTTACACAACCATCAACAAAGTGATCCATACTACAATGTTTAAATAGAAAAGGTCAAATGAAAATGCACATTCAACAAATAGGCATAGTACAACTTACTTAAAATTCCTGCTGAAATAGAAAGGTATTCGTCAAGCACCTGACATTCAACATGGGGGGGGGGGGTGCTGTCTGATCCGTCTGGAATGCATTCTGCAGCATAGTCAAATGTGTCCATATTCTACCACATGTGACAGTGAGGAGATTTGTCTGAACCCAACACAGTGACAGGTGAGAGGAAAATCTCCCAGGTTTGAGGATGGTTTTGCTTTGTTTTCCGCAACCCATGCTGAAGGGTGTTTGGTGTGGCTCCTAACTATAGAGGAAGAAGGCACATAACACCTGCTTCCCACAACTGCAGCTTTATGTCAGTGGTGAATTAAATCCATTTTCTTCAGGATTTTACTCCCTAGAGCAGTGTTTCCCAACCTTGGGTCTCCAGCTGCTTTTGGACTACAACTCCCATCATCCCTAGCTAGCAGTACCAGTGGTCAGGGATGGTGGGAAATGTAGTCCAAAAACAGCTAGAGACCAAAGGTTGGGAAACACTGCCCTAGAGTGCCTGAGAAATGTAGAAATACACCAATTAAACAAACAACCTGATTTCCCTCTTTTAATATATTGAGTACTGATTTCAGCCATGACTGTGAGCGATCCTTGGTTGCCTCTCCTTCCTAAATTAACAAGAGAAAAGGCGTGTCAGTCTCTCTCTCATACACACAAACATGCTTTATTAGGTCAGAAAGTGGAGACGACATAAAACTCAAGTCAACTACACCCTCTGCTGGCTTTATCTGAAATTGTTAGTTTCCCCAATATCATTAGAAGACCAATTCAGATTTTTGTGATCGTTTTATAATAGATAGTAGCATCTCTTGTGCTAGCGCAAATCTCTGACAGTTGTTGATGACCATCTGCCTCGAGAGATAATGGAGTGTGCCTCAGAGGGTGAACACAAACCACTGCATAAGCAGCACCAAAGTGACTTCCCCACAGTGCAAGCCTGGGCAGTGTATATGGGTTGCCCAGATGACAACCCTCCTCTTAGCCTCGTTTATGTGGTCCATAGGAAAGCAGAGCAGTATGTTTAGCACCAGCTTGGCTGCAGGAGTTGCTTGAAGGAGGCATATAAGGTGCCAGCCAACCATCTTAGGGACTCCACCCAGATTTGTGAAGGGTTTGCTCGAAGATATCTTGCAAGGGAGCAGAGGTTTAGGATCAGTTTTCCTTCTTCTAGATAGCATGGGCTACTTTCCCATGTTGTCAAGCTGCATCTGCCCCTCATTTCCCTCTATAGCATGTGTAGAAACCACCTTCTTGACACTGGACCCACTACTGATCTTGCCCACTCAATCTGCCAGAGCCCGTCTCTGCATGCAGGGGAAGTCCCTAACAACGAGGGTTTGGGACCCATGGCTACCCTCACCTGGTTTAGCTGCATGTCAGGTGCAGCATCACCGTCACAAGAATAGGATGGATCCTGGAAACAAACATCTCGGATGCCAAAGACCAAGCTGTGTAGTGAAGAAGCCAGCCGCACCTCTGTGGGGAGGGAATTGCAGAACATAGGAGCTGCTGCAAAGAATGCCCTCTCTTGGACCACCATCACCCCCAACACCTGGATGCATCTGTAGGGAAGGAGGTGGTCTTTTGGATATTTGGGGCGCAAGCCATTTATGGCTTTAAACACTACCATGAACTCTTTCAACTGAGCCCAGAAATGAACTGATAGCAAATGCAGCTGTTATATGAATTATAAAAGGAACCCCCCCCCCTGTAATTTGGCCACTGTGTTTTGGACCAGTTCCTAGTCATCATCAGGGGTCAGTTTTGAACCAGCTGAAGTTTGCTAGTCACCATAAAGCACAATGCAATAGTTCACTTTGGAAGTTGCCTAAGCATGGAATACCATAGCCAAGTCATCTCTGTCCAAAAGGAGCCAAAGCTATTGAACCAGCCATAGCTGGAAACAGGCACTCACTTCCAGACTTGCATTTTCTCACCCCTGCTTTAATCAGTAGGCTTTGATGCATCAGAGGTTCCCCTCCTTCCTGCAGCCAGCTACTTTCTCTGCCTCTGGGTCCAGAGAGAAAGGCCATTCGTGCGAACAGGCCTTCTGCTCACTTGGCCTGCTCTGGGCTGGAGGGATTGAGCTGGTGGGAATGACAAGAGGAGCAGCAGCAGAGACAGGCAGCTCTGGTGCTCAGTAGGGGACCCTCTGTGGAGTAGGCTTTGGCAGGTCCCCAACCATGGCAAACCCTGCCATGCTTCAGTAAGCACATGCAGGGCTTTTTTCAACCGGAACTCACCAGAACTCAGTTCCAGCAGCTCTCAGGCAGGCACCATTGCCATTATAAGAGAACAAGGGAGGTGTTCGTGGCGAGTTTGGCACTTCTTTTTCTAAAAAAATAGCACCGAGCATATCTATATGGATGTACATTTACATAATAAATCAGTTAAAAGACCACAAAAATGTGTAAATTAAAGGACAGAATTAGCTAAAAAAACATGATTAAGTCTTCAGCCACGGTGTACAGATATGATTACTTTTATACCTGCAATCTCTTTAAGTATGCGGAGTGCTTTGCAACTTCAGCTCATTTGTTTGTTCCACCGTCTCTGAGATAGTCTTTAATATTTTTCTTTTTACAAGAGGGGAACTAAGGCAGAATTAATGTGGCTTGTCTCTTCCTACCCAGTTCTCATTCTGAGCACTTTTATATATCCAAATTTTATATATTGTAGTATATAATCTTGAGATTGGAAAGAAATTGCTTGTAGCATTCAGTCTGCTAATAAAACACAAAAACAACACGATCTGAGAACATTACACTCTGTCTGTAGTAGTGAAGCCTATGGCACTGATTGGCTGAACTGGTGTGATGATACAGAATGTTCAAGGGTGTTCTAATTCATCAGTAAACTTAGCTGTTAGACTGTTTGAATGTAGATTATCTGGAAGGAATTAAAGTGCTGTGCTAAGGCAACCAGCAACCATTTCATCAGCATGTTTCAGCTTGTTCAAAAGGAACAATCCCCCCTCCCCTCTCACACTGTCCCAAGGACCCCCCCCCCCGCCAAAAAACCCTAATTTTGTTCAGGGCTTCTGCTGATGAGACTCATTAGATGACTCCCCCCCTCTGAAAGAAAGATGGTTTTGGCTGGAATTAAAACTTTGCATGGGACCTAGCTTTTGGAAGAAGTTTGAAAAATGGGAAATAGGTACAAGTCGTAGAGATGCTAAGGGGTATGTAGCAGAAAAGGCTATGGACAGAGAAAAAGGAAGCTGGGGGAAGTGTAGGTTTAGGAAGTTTGTGGAAAAGAACCATATTCTTTATTAATGTGAACTAAGCAGCCAGGTTATTTTCGGTGCGTGCTTGTTATGTTTTTAATATTGTACTGTATTTTTAAATTGCTGCAACCCGTACTAAGACCTTATGGTGAAATGTGGGTGAGAATAATACAGACATTCAGGCCTCATTTATGGGATTACTTAGGGTATATCATGATGTTGCAGGCTGAAATGTTTTACATATTTTTTCCTACCAAAAATACATTTTTTAAAAAATGGATCTGTTAAAAACAGATTTCAAAAAATGGGATATGAAGTGCAATGTCTTTTCAGATCACCCAGAACGTTGAAATTTGCTGCACACATAGCTAAAGACAGAGTCAGAGCTAGAAAGCCTGACAATGGGAAGTTTTTGCACCTAACAGTCAAAACCTGGAACATGAAGCTAGTTTAGCTAAAAGATTATGCTGAGCCACATGTGGGACAAGCTGCTATATAGTGTGGACACTCTGTTGCCTCTTCAGGCTTTGCTCGGGTGGTGGGAAGAGGCCAATTTACTGTTATGATTCTAATATAAAAGGCATTTGGACCCCACTGTGAATTAGCAGTGAATTAGCATTATGAAACTTGTTTGATGGCTAGTCCAAGGAACACTGAATATGGGACGCATCTCTTTCCCTCCGCCCCCAGAAGGCTGCAAGTGGACCTGCTTCTACAGGTGGCTTGGTACCCAAGTAGTTCAAGATTTCCAGAGATTTAGATGTGTTATCCTTTAGCAGAAAAAAACCAACAAAGAGACTTGTGGTGCCTTAAAAACTAACCAATTTATTATGGAACAAGCTTTCATGGACTAGTGTAGTTAACAGTGGTAATTCACAAATCCCTAATTACCACTGTCTATACTTTTCCTCAGTTCATTTCCCCTTGACCACACTTTTTACAATCCTCCACCCAAACATATGTATATACATACCTGCAACTCAGGATAACACTTCATTCATCCAAGGTTGACTGTAGTCCACAAGCCCTTATGCCTTGATAATTTGTTAAACCTTAGATGCCATAATTTGTTAAACCCTACTGGCACTCTGATCCAAAAGGGGGCGCTTTTGCACACCTCTCCTTCAGAGGGGGACAGGAAGTGTACTCCAGATACATTAAACACTTCCAAACTGCCCCTAAAGTTGACAACTTTTCATAGGAACACTAGAAGCCATCCTGGATGATGCTAACACAGCTCATCATTCCTATTTGAGACAAATACTGCCTTAATAGTATAGAGGGAAGTTCACAAGTGGGGTTTGATAGCAAGCAGTATCTATCACCAGCTAAGAAAAAGCCCATTTCTAACTGCTGGCACTTTTAGACTGTCAGGCAATAGGCACCATCATATACTTCTCAAATACATTAGACACCAATTTATGCTAGCGATTCACACCATCCTGTGGCGGTGAATTGGCCACTATGTGTTGCAATAAGCATTCTACCTTAGTTTTCTTTTATTTTTTTCACCATTAATTTAATGGATGTTGAAATTCTGAAGGGGCATGTTGTTTTTCTTTTCAGTAAACAACTTCTCTTACTATTAGCCCACTTCATAAAACCTAGTAACCACACATTAGCTACTTAAAAAAATACTTTAGTGCTCTGTAGCTTCCACTCATGTGGTGAAACCTAAGACTGCACTGCTTCCTGTTTCTCCTTGCTGCACTAGACTCCACAGATAATCAGAGACCACAGACCACTTCTGCATGTTGGGGGGGAAAGCTCACCAAACTCTAGCCCTTTAGCAGTCACTGGAAAGCACCTTCAGATCCCACTTAAATGAGATGTTCAGAATGTGTGAAATACCTGTACAGGATTCTGTGCAGATCAGTCACATTTAAAGGGTTCTGAAGCTCCGATCTTAGCAGCATTTACATGCAAACACAGATTCCCATAAATTACATATACTTATTTAAATATGCATATACTTTATATACTTTTGGCAGGATTCACCTAACAAACCCCATCAGCAGAAGCCCTGAAACTCCATTTGAAACACTGGAGATCTGCATTTTTCTCTGGTCTATGAGGGTGAGTGGGAACATCTGCCTATAAATGTACTGATTTTCTGAAAACAATGCATTTTTTCTTCCATTGTCAGATATTATCTACATTTATTGATTCACTTATATCCTACCTTTCCTTCAAGGAACTAAAGGGTGGCTGCAATAGAAGATTCATTTGTGCAAAACGCTATCGCTTACTTGCTCTGTGATGCATTGTTCGCTGACTTGCAGAGGCTGTAAGAAAAGTCTTGCTTAATAATTATTTGCCCCCCCAGTAATTAGAAAGCCCACTCTTGTCCAAATAGATCTATGCCTCTCAAAGTGTAAACTGCCTTAAAATGCAATCTTGTACATGTCTACTCAAAAGTAAGGTAAAGGTAAAGGGACCCCTGATTATTAGGTCCAGTCGTGACTGACTCTGGGGTTGCGGTGCTCATCTTGCTTTATTGGCCGAGGGAGCCGGTGTACCACTTTCGGGTCATGTGGCCAGCATGACTAAGCCGCTTCTGGCGAACCAGAGCAGTGCACGGAAACGCCGTTTACCTTCCCGCCGGAGCGGTGCCTATTTATCTACTTGCACTTTGACGTGCTTTCGAACTGCTAGGTTGGCAGGAGCAGGGACCAAGCAACAGGAGCTCACTCCGTCGCAGGGATTTGAACCGCTGTCCTTCTGATCGGCAAGTCCTAGGCTCTGTGGTTTAACCCACAGCACCACCCGCATCCCTTCTACTCAAAAGTAATCCCCACTAAATTCAGTGGAACTTAACTATGTAAAGGATTGTGGTCTCAGTGCATCACAATCAAGGCTATTCCCTCTTTCAGAAAGTTACTATTTGAAACCATTAGAGGCAGGCAAATTTGATTATGATTAAAATAGGGATTAGGGGAATAAGGCTCTTAAAAGAATTGTAATATTAAGAGAAGAAAAATAAAGGTGGTATTAGTTTACCATAAATGAATGCTCATAAACGCTGTCTTGTGACTGTGATTATAGTCTCTCTGCTCACTACTTTTCAATTCTACATGTGGATGTCTTTGTTCTCAAGAGGTCCAATAATGCTGAGGCAAACGGAAGGGTGGCTCAGAAGCACGACAAAATTGGGTTTGTTTGCAGAGGGTATACAGTGGTACCTTGGTTTACGAACTTAATCCATTCCAGAAGTCGTAAACTGAGGTAAAGTTTGCAAACTGGGACACTACTACTGGTTTTGCAGAGTTCGTAAACTGAATCGTTCGTAAACAGGACTGTTCTTAAACCGAGGTATCACTGTACTCTGAATTCTGCCTCTTATTTCATCACAACTGCAGCAAAGTTCTAGAATTTGTTCCACGGTATTGTAAAAGACAAAAACAGGCATGTAGCATTTTAACAAAAATACAATAACTGTTTCATATAAAATGCATTCCTATATTATGTCAGAAAGATTAAGAGGACAGCTATCAGATACAAATGGCAAGAGTAGGCAATTGCAAGCCACAAGTCCACAATTTGTAACTGGAATATAGCATGTAAATTAAAGTATACACATATGGAGGGTGAAATTTTAATCACTTCAGATATTTGCAGGTTGCACATGTATGAATGTGGAAAGCCTTAAAAATGCCCTCAACAACAACAACAAAAACCCCTGTGATCAAAGCTAGAATTAACAGTCATCTTTGTACACAAGAAAAATACACGGTCATCTTAACAGCCAAGAAAAACTGCAGTTTATTAAGTTTCAAAGAATCTTCGTACTCTTGAAAGCAACTTCTGGTGCATGTTTTTAACAATCACATTCTATGAGGAGAAATAACATTAAAAGCCACAAACTTTTTTTTTATCTTTTCATCTCAGAGTTACAGACATCTTGAATTCAAAATGAAAGAAGGCAAAAAAAAAAAAAAAAGTTCAACAGGATGTATTTGCTTTTTTTCTTATGCCCATCCCCAATTTTAAATGATCAGGAGTTCTTTTTCTACAACTCATTACTAAACTTCAGCATGGAAAATTGTATTGACTATTTCAATCCGCACATAGGCACATATGTATTATATATATATAAATATAATGTGTGTGTGTGTCTGTGTGTGTATTAAGGGAGAGAGATATATATACACAATACATATGTAGAGTGCGTGTAATGACAATGAGATGCAAGCACTCTGAGAAAAGGGTATTCAGCTAAATACACTACGAAAACTTGAGAAAACACAAGTCTGGAACCCAATCTGTGCATAGTTCATGATCCTCTAGAAAACCAGCTTTTGTTGATTTGCAATCTTGCAGGACCCTTTTTAATTGGACAAAACCATTAAAAAGCTAATCTTTAACAAAACAAAAAATGTAATGCACAAGTTTCCTGATCCAAGCAGGCAGGGAGCACAATGTTCATATAATTTTTAAAAACATACTCAAAGGGTATGTTATTCCATTGTCTTTCTTCCTTTCAAAACAATCAAAAACATTGATCATTTTTAAACATAAAGCAATTTTTAATATATAAAGCACTCTTCAAACATCTATTTCTTTTGAGTCCATTATTTGGTAAATATGTAACTGCTACACATTAGATTAGGTATTTTTCTTCTTCTCTTACTGTCTTTTTATTTTTATTTTTTTCATTTTGTTTTTTAATAATATCTTCAGTGCTAGGAGTTGGGTTTAAAAAATACATGAAATGGTGTGGAGTTGCTCCTCGGGAAACCCGGCTTTCCTGAGACATCTTCCACCATGTGCAAGATAGTGATCACAATATTTTTCGCCACTCTTGACGAAGAGGAGGAAAAAACAACAAAGGAGTACACAGCAATGGCCAAAGAAAAGGATAAACAACAACAACAACAATAACAACAACAAACACTGTTCAATCCCAGAGCTCTGAAGTAGCATATCTTCATTCTGAAAATAGGTTTCTTTATGATGGAAGTCTATTTTTTTTCTTTTTTTTCAATTCCTTTTTTATTTTAAAGTTTGAAGGAGGAAAAAAAAAGGTCTGTAAACAGGTGGGAGCCGAAACCGTAGGCTCCTCCAAAAGCAGTCAAAACCTATGTCCAAGTGCTTGTTTCCGTTCCGGCTTGCAGGGAACCATCCACTCTTTACAAGTATTTATGGCCACAGTTCAACAAGAGTTTTTTTTTTTCCTTTTTTAAAACTTTATATTCCGAATGGGGGAAAAAATGGTGCAATACTCCGGTATTTATTTCCTTGCATTAGTCCACAATAAAAAGCTGCTAAAGGTAGATATACATATTATTCTCCAGAGATACACACTGTAAGTTTTTTAAAATGCAGTAAGAGTCCTTGAGTAAACATTTACACGTGAATTGTCGCCAGCCCCTCCTATCAGTTTTTTTTTTCAATTTTCTTTTTTAAAAACAAGTAGGATTAGCTACAAGAAGGGCTGTGGACACTCAGTGCAAAGTTAGAAGCTAATAACAATTAAACGTTTGACCAAATAGCAAATCAAAAGCATATACTGAGAAGTGGGGAAGGGGAAAGAAAGGAAAAAAGTCACACAATTTGTTCAGTTGTACAACTGGCGCGCACACACGTCCATACGCTCACACATCTATCCATCTTTTTCCCCAATGCATACGTATAAGAAAGAACTTAACAAAAATATTCCTAGAGCCTGTTCTTTTGATTTCTGGTGCCGACCTGGAAGTGTAATAATAGAAAGTGTTCACATTTTGTTATTGGCCTGCTGGATTCAAGTATAGTTGCATGTTTGATATGTTTTTTTAAAAAAACCTTCGTCTTCTTTTTTACTATTTTTTGGGGGGAGTTTTAAAAAAAAAACAATGACACAAAAAAGTAATGAAACAAGTGTAATGTGCATAGGCAAGACCCGTGGGAGGAGTGGACATGGATATTCCACCCCACCTCTCAATCCAAGTCGTACAGCTGAGGGGCATAGGATTTGTTCCCCCCTATGCTGCTGACTGCTGACGGGCTGGTCGGATGCCATCCCCTACTGATTACTGGATCCGCCTCTGGTAATGTGCATAATTATCACAGGCTCATTTTAAATAGGCTTTCTCACAACCCTCCCCCCTTCATCCCTCCCCGACTCCCACAGTTGATAAAATAACCCTTTCCAGCCCAAATTCTGAAAAGTGCCCTTCATGATAGAACTAGTCTAAGCAGCTTTTATACGTCTTTAAAAACACCATACAAACATAAAAACAAAATTAAAAAGCCATTGGAAAAAAACCCACATAAAACCTATCATTAGCACGTGACACTGACCAAAGGGAGCCCATACTGTTGCACTAACAGTTCACAAGGACTTCGGCAGAGTTTCATAGTCGATATTGGACAGAGGTACTAAAAAAAAGGGCTGCCAGTCTGATCTATTAAAGCTGGATTCTTCGCGATGCCCTGGACTGGAAAGGGTTACCATTATTTTCCTTTAGTGCTGATGATTGTTACTTCCATTTTGTTTCTCTGGTGTCCTAGATGGACTCCCCGCTGAGAAGGTCACCTGGGAGCAGAGTATTCAAAGGCGTTGGGCTTCCGATAACCCTGCCGTCATCGGTACTGGGTGGACCCCAAAGGCTGCTTGAGTACTGAGGGACCCCGCCCCAGAGCAGATCACTGCTCCCTTTGCCACCTAGGCAGGGGGTATTCCAGTGGCCTGCATCGTTGCGCACCATGCCGTGTGAGCTGCTTGTGGAGCCCAAACGGGTCTGAGTGGTTCCAGTGTTGGACTGCCAACTGGAGGTGGGGGGCAGTGGCTGGCCTTGTGCTAAGAAACGGTTCACTTCCTCTTCTCCAGCGAACTCGGCCAAGATGGTAGTGTTCCCCAAAACGCACCTGAAAACAGAGAAAGACACAGAGATGCTCAAAGGTAAACCACACTCTTACCTGAGCTCAGAGAGGGGGATTTGTCTCAGGCTATTTTCATGTTCTGTTATGAAACCCAATGCTATGAAAATCTAACAAATCAATCCTTATTATTTCTGTTTTAATGTATGATTATTTCTGTTTTAATGTATGATTATCTATATACTGCAATCATCACTCAGTGGACGGAATGCTAGATGTACGTATGAAAAAGCAAGGCTTGAAGCTCACTGCACCAAGCGAATCTATGGATGCATGTAGCGTACAAAGTGCACACACATTTCTTTTGCATACTTTATTTTGTTTTGAATATATAGACTTCTGTAGAGTTCAGAATATATATTTCAGATTATAGACAACCTTTCCACAACCCATTTTTTTGGACCAGAATTCCAGATGCTTTGGATGACAACTTGTATAAGCCCTAGGCAGAGCAGCCATGCAGGCTGGGGCTGACAGGTACTGTGGTCCAAAACATCTGGAAGGTGATGCTCGATAGCAGGGGGTATATTAAAAATAACAGTCAATTCTTCTTTGGCTGTCTCCTCAAAGACAGAAGTGGCTATTATTTTTCAACCCATGGCCTTTGGTTAAGGCTTGTGGTTGCTTGTTCAAATACCAAAATCATGGGTTTATTCTAGATCTGCATAATTATATTCCACATGTATGCAAGTGTGTGTCCATCCACTTTTCTCCTCCTGAGCCGCTTTGGTAGTGTGGTTGACAAGAGGTACCATGCAAAAGCTGAGAGGGAAAGATATTAGGCTGGGTTTGGGAAACAAATATTTCACCTGGAAATATTTTCCCTTAGGAAATGTACTGGGCAAGAGCACTGCTTTCAATTGCATGCCTCTGTGGCCTCAGAAATCATTTCTCCAATCCCTATCTTCACACCCTCCTGCATGTCTAGCAATGAACACACCACACAGTAAGCCAAGGGGTGGAGACTACCATTCTTCTTCTTAATTAACTCTAATCACTACTTCTGGCCTTACATAATGAAATGCTGCAAAAGTACTACATATCCAAAGCTGAGACTGATCTACCATGTCTCTAGGTTTCCTCCTCACCAAACCACATTTAGGAATGCAGTGTGGGTTACTGCAAACATTAAAATGTTAAACTTATTTTTATTGGTTTTTAATTCAATGCAGGATAAAAGCTGCAGAAGCTTTGGGACTGCTGGTGAATGGAATTGAGAGTCCTAAGTAGGAGCAAATCTACCTCTTTTGGAATTTGCTAGTTTTTATAGGCATATCCTGTATCATGACTTTTCACTTAATGCCCTGCTCATGTAAATCTCACAGCTTAATTTTCATTATTCAGTTCTTCTGCTTCTGCTCTTACAGACACACCAAACTAAGACACAGAGGTCACATATGAACCACAGCAAATACTGAATAGATTGCATACATATGCAGAGATTTCTGGGCCTTCGCTGCTTCTTCCTTGGAACTGTATCGAACCACAGCATTCCCTTGAGTCAGGTTCAGATGGAATGTAATAAGAGGACCGTGCTGCAAGCATAGAGTACGCAGTGTAGAGCCATCAATCTAAATGGAAAAGGAGCACAAATGAGATTGATTTAGAGGCGTCATGAACAACTGCATCACATTGGTTTTATCCAGCCTTTCTCCAAAACTTAACTGCACTCACTTACATTCTCTCTGGAGATCCAGTACAACAAGAGAACTCACACCCACTTCTTTCTCTTTCTGCCTGCTCCCCGATATCAGCATAGCTACACTCAAGCTGTTTCTGTAAGCCTCTGTGCCAAGTATTTTGAGGTCATGTTCATTAAGTCTGAAAGCTTTAATTGGTAGGATTGCTTAATTACCCCATTAACCCAAAGAGAAATAAGACTTTAATCAGACTTGTCTTAACGTAAAGCATTTGATCTGGTTGCTAATGCTATGCATCTTCTGAGTCAGGGAACTGGTTTAAGATTATTTCCCAGAGTGAATTATTTCCCAGAGTGGTCGGTGGTGCCGTCCTTCTGACACCAGGACTGCTGCCACTTACCAAGATGGGGGGGGCAGTGGCCAGGTCTGGGCTGCACAGGCACACCAGTGGGAACATTGGAATGGCTCCACTGAGACACCTGCACAGCTCTGTCCTACTCTGCACTGTCCAGGTAAGGAGCAGTGATGCTGGTGTTGGGAGGGTGACACGGCCCCTCCACATCTAAAGATGGCTAAGATTTTTTTCCAGACTCACTATATATATATATATACAGACTCACTATACTAAGACTACAGTTTCTCCTGCAACTGAAGAGGAAAGTTGTGTATCTCCTGCATGGGCAGGTGGCTGAGCTGAACCCCATTTCTGGTGGCCATGCATTTCCATATGGGACTGATTGGTGACTTTCTTCAGCAATTACATGGAAAAGTGGATGTGTGAGTTTCTCATACAGAGTCACAGAATTGTAGAGTTGGAAGGGATCCCAAAGATCATCCCCTGCAGTACGGGAATCTCAACACACAGTCCCCCATCCAATCAGAAACCATACCAGACCTTGTTTAACTTTGCAAATGTTTTATAGCTGCACCACTAGGAGGTCAGATAGTTGCTCTTACTGCTTCCATAGACCACCTAAAGCCATCAGGGGAAATAGTACACTTTCTGTAATGTATACAAATAGCCATGCTACTGAAAGGCAACCCTGTATATTTCTGGGTATCGAAACATTTGATGTCCCACTATTTTTAAGATCGCATTTCTGCATTAGCTGATGGCCCCATTTTACATTTGACAATGAAACCTGCAAAAGCAGGAGGAAGAACTCTGTATTTTCAAGGCAGCTTGTGTTCAATGCTCATGTCTACTTCATGTGGTATACTTTGCAAGGATTCAACCAAGAAATGAATAGGTTAGGATAGGGTGGGCAAAAGGATCTGAGTGATCTGCAGTAATCACTAAGGAATTCTGACTCCCTTTGGTTGAGCCATAGCAACCACCTTTCCTTTCAGATTGGGCTGCTGAAATGACGAAAATTTGGGAAGAAACTAGGATTGGCTTTTGGTGAGAAAGCACTGTGTGCTACTATTGAAAACAAGTGTTGTTGGGATACTGCCAGGGAGACAAAGGCCATCATGCCTCCACGTCGATTCCGAACGATCCATCGATCTCCCGTAGATACAATATCAGTCAATTAGCGACACAAGCCTCAGATATAGCTTGCCACATTCCAGAGCTTGTGCACGCTCTCTCAGCAGAGTTCGCACAGTGAAAGATGCACTCAGGAGAGCATTATTTACAACTTTATTCAGCGTTGGTCAGAACAAAGAAAAGACATGACTGCCTGCTTCGATGTCCAGGCACGGAGAGAGGAAACAAAAGTTATATACACAAACAGAAACATCCTGTGAACAGGAAATACGCAGGCTGTGACACAACAACCTGCTCCCTTCTTAAGGTGGAACGGAAATATCTTAACAAGTATCTGGGCTCAGATCCCACAAACTTGGAAGTTTGCTCACTTCTGGGTAAGGAGATTCTATTTCAAATTTAGCAAACTTTGCAGCACTAAATAAAAACACAGTGGGCTCTCATGAATGAGGATTTGCATTTGGTTCTAGGTGTGTTTGCAAAGGGTTAAATGAGCCAATCCTACAACGAACAGCACCCGTAATGAGTGCTTAGGACAGGATGCACCAATGGCTGTGCTAATGCAGTGTCATAAACACTGACAGTTATATAGCACGAGGATTTAGAAGCAGGATTCCAAATTTTATCTCCCTTTCTCAGATAGCCCATAGCTATGTTCTGAATTAATCAGGGAACTTTGCTTACCTGGGGTGTGAGGTTACGGAGGACCAGCCAGCTACTTGTTCTTCCTGAGCTGTCAGTACTCCACGCTGAGCCTATACCACAAAGAAAGGAAAGATTATGGAGAGCCCAACCCAACTTACTAAATGAAGGCTATACAACATGCAGGACACAAACATGAGGAATACAACTGCTATAGGGATTCCTAATAAGGTGACTTATCAAATGCCCACCAACCTTTTTTTTCTTGGTAGTGGCCCTGAGACAGTACTGTAAATACCTATACCACCATCATGCATCAGATAATGCGGACTCTAGTCCATAAAAGCTAATGCAATAATAGCCTTTGAGGTGCCACAAGAATCTTTGCTGTTTTTTTGCTGCAGGTTACCCCTCTGGAAACTGCAAAACAGATGTCTCTCTAAAGTCAGTGATGCTATGATTCAGTAGCTATGAGGTGAGATTAATGGAATGATAAGCAACCTGTGGCCTTTTCTGTTGTTATCCTTTGGCACTGTTATCTGTCAAGTTTTGTTTTACAAAATGGCCAGATCATGATTTTAAAGATTGTGTTTAAAGACAATAGTTTCAAATGCTCAGAAGGCAATTTCAAAAGGATATTGCTGCTTCCACACCTCCTGATTTTCAGATATGCCAAGTTAAGGCCCCAGGAGTCCAGCTTATCATATTTGAATAGGTGATGTGACAGGGTAATTGCATAGAGCAGAATGCCATGTAAGGCACGGGATGAATGAAACAGATTAAGAACATATCTTCCAGCTGTGATCCAGACATCTAGCACCCATTAGATGTACACTAAAGCAAGCAAATCAACTCTAGATTTCCAGTTCATTATTTCCTCTATACTAAGGCAGTGTTAATTGCTGAACCTGCACTGCTTCAACATTTAAATGGCAGCATTTTAAAAAGGCACATGACTTCCAAAGTCAGGTGGGTTACTGCACTGAAGCTGAAATCTGAATCCTTGTTATTTGGCCACCAGGTGGAGCTCATAAAAAGCTAATAATGTGTGTTTTTCAAAGGGTTGATGGGAGCATTTCATTTCCACACTCACTGGTAAAACAATAAATATTGTGACACGTGAAGAAATCCATCTGAAACAGTGTATGGTGTGTGAAACAGAAGTAGCCAAATAAATGGATCATAAAGTCAGGACAGGGAGAAACCTTTTTATGGATTTTGCATCTTATGGGGAACTATGTATGCCTTAGTTACACATCTTCCCTTCATTCAGAATTAACTTGCACAGTTTTGCAATTAATTGCCATTGCTTTCCAGCCTGGTGCTTAATTGCCTGGTGCTGCACTAAGGGCCCACACTTAGCAGGAACATTTGGGTGTGATGGTATCAGCTGAAGAATTTTCATTAGCAGTTTTTTAAAAAAGCAAATCTAGTAAAGCCATCATAAGAAAAGACTGCTGGATCAGGCCAAGGGCCCATCTAGTCCAGCATCCTGTTCTCACAGTGCCCAAGCAGATGCCTGTGGAAATTGGCAGGCAGGACTTGAGCGTAAGATCCCTCTCCACTCAGCAAGTATCTAGGACTTCTGTCACCTTTCCACTCAACTTCCTTCCTAGCTGATTGCTCATCCCAGTCATGGCTTGCCTGAATCTTTGAAATCTCTGAATATAGCTGTTTTGTGCTATAGCAAGCTGTGCCACTTGTGCTGATCCTCCAACCAATTTTGCACTAGCATCAGTTATCATGGAGATCAACATAGTTCCCATTAGGACTGTGCAGAACAACCAGTAGGAAAACAGTGGCAAAATAGGTGCAATCATTCTTCAAAATGTTGATCTCATTTCTGCTTTTCCATGAATTCCAGAAGCTTAAGATAGTTATGTCCCATTTGCAGCACAAACAATCTAAGTCCTTCTTGCTTTTAACTGCATAGCCCTTGCTTACATTACAGTCTGAGGTTTCAACAAGACTCTCTTGTAGCCTGTTTTTGCCTTATGGGGTAACATGCCTCGTTTTACAAAATTCTGCTTAGCATATGCAGTACAATTGTGCATTATTTTCTCCACAAAAATATGGGGGAGTGGAGAGAGAAAGCTGGATCAATACCACTTTCAGTAACTTGCAGTGATTTGGTAAATAGGTATGAACTTATATACCAAATGATATAATCATGGACACCAACAGCAAACTCATTCTCTGAGTGTGGATCTTATCATTCATGCGGAAGAGAGAGGGGTTTGCAGGCTTGGGGGAACCTCAGCTGAGCTTATTCCCCAGTAAGTCTTCAATGGCTTTTATCCTGAATTACTGAAAGCACAACTGCTAATAGCACATAGAAATGCACCTGCCACAGAGGAAATTACTGAGAAAAGTACTTTCTGGGGAGAACTGTCACGTCTGACTGGTTGCACGAATTTTCCATCTCAGGAATAATCCAGCAAATGAGTGCATTCCACTCACCCTTTGAGGCCTACAGATTTGCTACATTAAAAAACCTGAACACAGAGAGCGGATAAGAACAAAAAAGTTGTTGCGTTGCCCCCCCCCCCAAAAAAAAACAAGGAAAGGAAAAAAGACAGGAGTCAGGAGTACCAGAGGAGTAAGAGCTGGTCCAACCCAGTGGGCTGGCACCCCAAGTAGACGATGGCTTGGTGTTTGTTAAGCCTGGAGGTGGTCTTGTAGGAGCAGTAGTGTTTCTGGGCACCTTCCACAGTTCATGGGACAGAGAGGCTTGTGTGTGAGAAATTGGGCCAGAGGACCACGTTGATTTGATGTCTGACAGTTTACCTGCAACAGAGAA
This sequence comes from Podarcis erhardii, assembly GCF_964252035.2. Lineage (NCBI taxonomy): Eukaryota > Metazoa > Chordata > Lepidosauria > Squamata > Lacertidae > Podarcis > Podarcis erhardii. The sequence continues at coordinate 37,832,085 of NC_138498.1, forward strand.
ATGCAATTCATGTATTTGTTAGAATGTAGTATAGGGACACTGAGTGATCCCCAGGGTTCTATTCTCCTCTTTACGCCAGCATAATAAGCACTATAGCAAACACTGATCATAACTGGCAGAGCTTCTCTTGCTAATATATCTGTATAATTAATCCGCAGCCTTTAAAGATCCCAGATTTGTTCCTCCTGGTTTGGACAAAAGTCCCATTAGCGAATGCTTCCAGAGTCCAAACTGTTAGATCTGAAAATAATCTGACTTCTGAATAAAACAAGTTACTTACAGGTTTTAAATCACTAAGCACATAACATTAGTCTTTTTTTCGTCTTCTTGAACTGGAGGAACTGTCATGTTGGTTTCTGGGTATGCTAGAGGTTATGGTGGATCAAGTCCCCTGCTAGTTCCAAAAGTGATCTGCTGACAAGCCCCATTGCCCCATCACCATATTTCATGCCTTCTCCTCTTCCTCCTCCTCCTTCTCTATCCACAGGAGGAAGAGAATTGCTGACATCTTAAGTTATTTGCCCAGCAATTACCCTGGGTGCTCTCCAACTGTTTCTAGATAGCCTGAAAGCAGTAAGAGACCACATCAGGCTGTTTCTTGCTTAACAATATGTTAACTGTTTCCTCTCCTGTTATCTGTGGGGAAAGGATGATGGGAGTGAAGGATGCAAGAGACAGGGAGATCTTGCTCCTTCTGCATCCTTTAGTCATAGCGTATTACTGAATCTACACTATCATTGGCATTCTTGTACCTTGGCAGCTGTTACTTTGGCTCTCAGAGGGGAGAGAGTTGACCTCTCAACTGCCATCCCAGAAATGAGAGAAGCACCTTTCTCTCCTTCTTTCTGAGGAGGGAGTGAAAGAGACAAGGGAGTTCCTCATCTTGTTAACTCCTATATTAATCTGAAATGTTTCCACAAGGACCCCTCATGGCACAACATTTATTCCTGCAATCACACATCCCTTTCTGATTCCTTTTAATCATCACTTCCAGAAATGAATGGTATGTGTTCAACAAAAGCAAAGAAATGCAGATTATTAAGCATCAATCATATAAATGATGTACTTAGAGGTCAGTAAGAAAAATGCAAGATAACTTCCCAGCCTTAAAATATTTTCACATGTATATAAAGAGAGGAAGCTGATTCACACATGCAGTACTAAACACATTTACCACGGAGTATGCCCTGTGCTGTGAGAGTGTAACTTAAACACACAGCCTTGTCCCAATGTGAACCTCAAACTTGTGTGGCCTTCCTTAAAAAAAAAAAAAGGGGGGGGGGGGAGAACCAGGACCTAGTCCTTATGTTGTGTGCAAACTGTACAGCTGTGATGTGTGTGAATTCACCTGCAGTCAAGTTGGTTCTCCTTCTAGATACAATTTTTTTAACAAGATGAACTCAAAGGATAGAAATGTTAAATGCTGCAAAAATAGTCTTACAAACCATATGAGTCTGATTTAAAAGTAATATTCAATGTTGAATCTTCATTTTTTTAAAAAGAAAACATTTTCAAAACAGTTTTACCATTATGTCACTGGTTCTCACATGGTCAGTGCACAATTCACCAGAGACTTATGTTGTTAAGCAGTATATAAATGGTTGAAGTAGATAAATGATAAGTAAGAATAGTAGAAGGAGAAAAGCTACATGAAGGAGCAGTGCATAAAAATTAAAATTAAGGGCAAGTAAACTTGTTTTATTTCCTTTTAAAGAATTGTTAACAGGTAATCTTTTAAAAATACACACTTTACTGCTTAACTAAAGAGCTGATTTAAGATTGTATCCACTGAGGCTGTCCTTTTAATGCAGGACTTCTGCCTGTGCAATGGGATTTCCTCTCCCTCTCTTGTCCCCATGCCTGTCATCTGCTCAGGAGGGTTGGGGGAACCCCCAGAACAGATTTGGGGAGAGCGGCACATGAGAAGAAGATATTCTACTGCACAGACAAAAGCCCTTGAGCTGAAAGAAGAACTTGGTTGGATACAAGCCTTAAAGGGTACATAAATATAAGAAACCAAAAGCATGGCTACCTGAGCACAGGTCTGCATGAATGTAAATGACATTGGTGAGCTGTAGAAAAAGTTTCCACAACCCACCAAGATCATTTACATTTATGCAGACCTGTGCTCATGTAGCCGTTTTTGGTGTCTATTCTGTGTTGTTTGCCCCATATGGTTCCCAAAGCAAGCCCGTGGAAAGGGGAGATCTGAAATAGAGTATAAGATTCCAGCTGTACACCAGTTTCTCAAGACTTCAGGCAGTGTGGGCTTAGTAAAGAAAAACAGCTGAGCTTTCCCTATTACTTACAGATTTCAGCTTAAACTGCCCATTAAGAAATTCACAGTTACTAGAATTATCATTTGGACTATCTAGGCCTGCATCCTGCTTTGGTGGTAGGTTACATATTGTTTACATCAAGGGGGCCAAAGTACTGTAAGAAGACCATGTAACTCAAAAGCAGGAAAAATAAATGTTCAAAATATTTTTGAGGTTGTGGGCTACAGTAAAAAAAAACATCAGATCCATGGGCTGTCCAGTTGCTGGCTGAAAAGGAGTTCAGCATTCCTTTCCATTTTCAGCAGTGGGAAACCCAATACCCTCACAGTCTTCAGTCTGGAGACCAAAATAAAACAGTATCACGTCAACATATTAACATTTTGATCATGGCTCTCAAAAATTACCTATCTGCTAGATGTTAAGTGTCTTATTTTGGCCAATCAATTAAAATGCATAAATTTATAACTGCAACATTGCTGGCATTTTGATTCTAGTTAAGGTAGGCCTGGCAGTATCTGCAGGTTGAAGCCCCACGTCTCTGGGAGAAAATTAGGTGGCAGTGGCAAGGGTAACTTGAGAAAGTTTGCATATACAAACTCCTCAGCACTTCTCAGGAAAAAAGCAAGCAGCAAGCACCTGTTCTCGCAGTAAAAGCATTGTGCCCCACCCCTTCTAGTGTGTGATATGCAATGTGGGGGTGCATGGCACAATTTCTTCCAGAGTGATTAAAAGCCGCACTGGCTGCTTCCTTCCTGGTTCATGGGCAATGTGAGATAAGGCACAAGTTACCCTCCACTTTGCTGACCTAGCCCCTGTCTCCAGGTAGGAACAAAACATGTGCACAGAAACGACCCTATTCCTTTTGAAATGAAGAGAAAAGAGAGGAGAGGAGGAAGAGGAGAAGCTGGGCCTTCCCATGAACTCCTACAACATGAAGGGATCAAGCTCATCACCTTTTCCTATCTATGGCACTGGGAAGAAAACCAGGCTAAGCATTGCCAAAAAACCTTTTATGGCCTGTTTTGTTCACCCCTTCCCCATGTCAAAGAGGAAGTCACAGGACCAAGACAGTAGGGCTTTTTGCTTCAAGTTGGCAAAAGTTTAGGCTGGCCCTGAATAAGGCAAGCTATTTATTGTTTGGAAACAAATCTTACCTTTACAATACAAGCACAGGTGTTCATTTTGTAATAAGATGCATCATATGAAAAGGGCATGATCAAGAAGGCCACTTGGGAATTTAGAGATGGGCAATAAGGACACAATTTGTTGCTGACCCCCGTTTTCCCAATTGAGTCCACTTGCACCTATTGGCCCCAGGGTGGCTGAACAAAGCAAGATTGCTGACAGCATCTTGAAAATTGCTGGGTATGTGTTAGAAATAATGCAATGGAATTTCAGCCACATATATGTTGACAGTGACCACACTGCCCACTTTCTGCTTCATCAAGACATTTGCTGAGATGGGTAGGCAAAGTTGGGAAGGGAAGGGAGAACAAGGAGAAGTGAAAGACTTTTGTTGTATTGATCAACTTATTTCCAGGAAATGAGAAACACAACATCAGACAAGCTATGCTCTTTATTCCACAACTTCTGTTGATGAAACAGTATAAGCTAGTTTGAATGACGGTCAAAAGCTTTCCTGTTTTCATGAACAGAATTTAGTCCAATATGCACCAAGGCGTTGGCACTCTATCTAATTTATGTTTCTCATTTTGAAGTATTTTCAGTGCCAAACATCCCCATTACATATTCATCACTGCCAAACTCTCAGGACAGTTACTGGACTGAAGGAGCACAGTATGCAAAAGACATGCGGCACACCTATAGGACCATCATTACCACATTGAGCAGAAGCCTTTCAAGAACCTCCTCTCTTTGTGGATAAAGAGGGACTCTAAGTAGAAAGACCATTGGTCGTACCTGCAATGCTAGGTGCGGATGCAATGCTGCTGAAAGAGCTACTGTAGCCGGAGGCACTAAGTGGCCAGGCACTCGATGAAGGCAGCGTGGCATTCTGAGATGATGTTGGGGATGACCCTGCAGAACCAGCAAAGAAGCAACTAAGAAAGATGGGCAGAATGGTGTCTACTGTAGCATATGCAATTCTAACACCGTCATGTGCAAACAGAAACCATGCAAGGTAAGATGCTAACCCAGCCTTGCCTTTGAGGTCTAGGAATGAAATGTTATAGGAAGCATGATCCGATGCAGCAGAACTAAGTACAAAAAAGGGTGGCACAGTGACAAGGGTAGTTGTGCCCATGCAGAAGGATACATTCTAACTCTCCTTAAACTGTTATTTCCAAGAAGGTGACCATCATTGCCACCGTATCCAGGATACATGAATCGTAGGTGAAAAATGTTTATTAAAATGCAGCTATATCAGTTGTGGTGACCCATGTGTCAGAAAGTTAAAAGCATCGTTCTGTGCAAGGCAGGTCAAACAGATGTGCTCATCTCAGCCTCACTTGCCTTCGAGAATCCCCGCAACTGTCGCCAGCCAATCCCACCCCCTCCAGCTTTGTGGCATGGGATGTTCCCACAAGCCTCAGCAAAATAAGTCACATCACAGGCCAAGGCCAGAGCTGCAGGACCAAATGCCTCCACAGATCTGCCCTGGGAGCTGAGTGTCAGGTCTAGTGCTCTGCAGCCACTGTGCAACTGCCACATTCAGGCTGTTGAAAACCAATAGGGTGGTCAAGTTGCTAGAAGCCACCTGGAATTATAAATTCTGTTGTAATGCTTCTTAGACAGAGGCACACAAATTACTTTAGAAGTTATTTATATAGTCAGAAAGGCTAAACATGACTTAAACACATGGCATCTTGTTGGTATGGGTAACATATATGAAGGAAGAATCTCAAAGGGGAAAGCCCAAATAATCGAATCCAATCTAACATTAGCATTACTATACAAGTGGACAACAACTATTCTAATAAATTAAGGGACTATCCAAGTTTTCAGATGTGGTGGAGCAAACATCAGCCATTCATCTTAAAGGCTTAAGGATCCCACGTTGAACTCGTCTATGGTAGATTGTGTTGTGTGAATATATCCTCTGCTTGACGTACCTTGCTATATTGTTGTGAAGACTAGATGCATATGTTAATGGTTTTTTTAAATAAGAGAATCACTCTTCAGTGACTGGTTTGCTGCAGTATGTCTTGCTCTTGCACCCAGCATTTTCAGTAATAACACAGGGCCGATCCATATGCTGTGCGGCTGCAGCACCCACATTCAGAGGACTCTAATAGGGCTCCCTGGTTTTTATTTCTCTGCCTGCTCAAACACTGAAAAATATGCAGGCACTGTGATGGGACATCTGTGCATGCCTCACATATCCAGCCCCTTCTCTTCATGCCTTGCAAGTTACTTGTGGTCATAGTGTAAGTATCTTGTATTGGGCAGAGGACAGACTGGACTGGCATGCATGAGATGTACAGAGATGCTCCTTTCTGTCTAACATCCTATCACACCACCTGCATGCATGTCTGTGAGGCTTGGTGGGGGGCAGAGGGGAAGCAGATCTCTTCCGAGCCTAGTTGAGCTTTTTGCCTACATTTGCTACCCGTACAAGAAGATAATGTCCAATGTATATAAATTCAGAAAATGGAAAGTTGATGCTATTTTCTGAGTCTCGAAAAAAGCTGGCCGTTATCTTGTACAAGTATTTCATAACAACATAACTATACATACTAAAACCAATTGTAACACAAAGATGTGTGATAACTTCTGCTCCAGGATCAATGCTCCAGTGAAAAACCAACAGTATAAAACCCACAAAGAAACTGCATGATGCTACATAATGTTTTGAGTATCCCACACTCATGTGGACTGCATCATCCCAGACTATGAGGAAGTCAGTTGAGCAGTCAGTGAGTGTTGCATGAAACCAGTGCTTTAGTTCCCATGAGCATATATATACTTGAATGGCTCCCATGCTTCCAGGAAATCAGCAAATCAACTTGATTATATGTTCTCCATATATGATGGTGATCCTGCCTTAGCACATAAGGGGGAGGGGAGTTGGATCTATGGAAAATTATGAAAGCAAAATATTACTAAAATTACTTTAAAAGTCTTGGAAGCAGAATGCTTACAGACATTGAGGCAATAAATGTAAGAAGATTATAAGTGGTATACACCGAAATTTTACTCAGAGTAGACCCATTTAACTTAGACCTAACTTAGTCATGTTCATTGATTTCAGTGGGTCTGCCATGAGTAAACTTAGCTGAACACAACCCTATGGCTCAGCTCACATGAATGAACCTCACACGCTTGTGTATTCATTCATTCATTCCCTCATATATTCTGATTTCTTCCCATACTTCCTAGTTCTCAGCAAAGCATAGTTTGCCATTTCAGCATGGTTTGCCTCCAAACCAGAACTAGAAACCAAGATCAAATGATGGTTTCTAGTTCTGTGTTTGCTAAGAACCAGGAAGTGTGGGCAAGAACTGAAACATCTGAGGAAAGGAAATAATAAGTCAGCCTGAGGCTCATTCATTTAATGAAAAAGCATGGTTTGGCATTACAGCTGAAGTAAGTCAAAGTTGCAGCAATGCAGACACTGTGGTAAAAATATACCAGTGAAAGAGTAAAAGCCTAAAAAGAGAGATCTTGCACTGAAGACACTGTGTAGGTTCAGAGTAACTAAAGCATAATTTAGCAATATGAGAACAAGCCCAATCTTTCTGTGGGCTTGCATTCTATCCACTTCTCTTCCAACATGGCTGTGAGGAGGAATTACCATGTCCAAACCAGTGCATCTTAACTATGGTTAGTGACAATAAGCCAACTTTGAACCATAATTTATGAAGTTGGCCTTAACTAACCATAGTTAAGTCTAACCACAGTCTAGTTTTCAAATGATCTCCTTGTGCTTGCATCACAGGGGGAAGAGGGTGAGCCCAAGCCCAAGGGGAATTGAGGCACATTCTCATAACATTTTACTGTGGTTTAACATTATGTCCAAACACAGACAATCTATTTTGGTGTGAAGATTGCAGGTATGATGCCCTCTATCCTCATATACAATGAGAGAAAATGAACTGGAAAAGGTGTGAATCTAAGAACGGTGACCTAGATTTGATGCAGGTAAAGTGGAACTGTCAATGATCATGACAAAAAGGCATGACAGAACATTCAATCTGCATTGAGGGCAAATAGCTGTAATACAGAAACAGCTGTGGATGAAGATTTGTCCACAACCTCTAGCAGAAGGCACAGTCATTAATGACTGTAAGAAGACATCTCTGGCAATGCATTCACAGCTGTGCTCATGCCAGCTGCTGAAAGAACAACACTCAATATTGAATGTACGGGGTATTTTTGTATTACTAACAGAGAACCTGAACATCCAGGCAGCATGTATAAGATAGATAAAATTATGGTAGTAAGTATGCATACGAAGATGTGCTGATAAATAGGCATCAGGGTGCCTCAGCTAGTTGCAGTCACAGGAATTATGTCAACCATACTAAAATTAAATTTGCATTAAAAAAATGCAGATAATTTTTCATTGTGCAATATAATAACCAAGAAGCAACACATAAACAAAACAAGTTTCCATGATTCTATATGTGTATTCTGATGCTGAGCCCTGAGAGTCTTGGGAATGCTTCAAATGTTAGAAAAATCTTGTCATCTACAAAAGGCTTCACTGTTCACAGTCTGTGCAGTATAAATATATCCTGCTCTTTTCATCACCTTGGTTTCCCCATCCAGAACAATCTACTGTCCTTCTATTACCCACACTTTTCCTTTCAAAAGATTGGTCGGAGACAATTCAGTTTGTAAATCCACTTTAAACTATGGGTCAAATGATGTCTGGAGGTTAGAACTAATTTGCCTAATTTTGATGGCAAACTGTGGTTAGAGGAAGCTATAAAACAGAAAAGGGAATCATAACTCTTTTGGGGTGGGGTGGTGAAGGATTGGAATGTGATTTCTGAACCATGAACCTGGCCACTTCATTATTGAGGAGTCCACATGTATAAATGTTCACAGAATTATACAAAATAAATATTTTCCGTAAGTTTTTCTGGTTTCCATAATATTTTACAACATCAATTTCTACTTAACAGTATGAAAACAGCTTTGCCTATGGGATGAATAGTTTCTGCATTAAGGTATGCACTAGAACAGGGCTGTACAACTTCTAATCATAGTTTGGAGTTCAGTCAAACTGAAGGCTACTTGTATATTTTTACTAATGCAAGAGTACTACATCATATGGTTAATAACTGAAACCCATTTTTCTTGAAAATTTTAATGCTGCATTTTCTTTAACCCATTCTCTGTTAACCACTTTTCTTTCTACACTGGGAAACAGCATACTTTATTCTTTCTTCGAATCCTGTATTTTTCTGCTTCTCTATCCATAGGTGTTTCTGCCATCACTCCCCTATTTTTTTCTGTGCTTCCTATAGTACTCTTCTTCCCCCTGTACAGATCTCTTAGTATCCAAATTTCCATTTTTTTCTCTACAACTTATGATTCCTCTCCCCCACTCCACAAGTCTACACTCTCATTACCATCTCTCCCCCCTCATTCTCCGCTCTGCCTTGTGGAGTTTGATCCCTCAACCAAAGTTATGCTCAGCAGTGAAATAATCTCAGAATCAAATTAGATGTTTCTGGGTTGTTGTTGTTGTTGTGTTGTTGTTTTTTAACAGTTTAAGAGCGGGTCCAGTGTGTTTATCTGTCATGAATCCAATTAGGATGCTGGTACTGGGGGAAAACAAGGAACTAACACCTAATGAAAATTGCCCCTCACTCATCCACTGAAGCTGCTATTTGCAGCCATATAGTACCTGTATGTATTCATGATGATAGAAACAGAAACTTGGAAATGAGTTATAATTGTGAAAATGGTGGAAGGAAAAGGAAACCCCCTTTCCTTTCTGCCAGGAAATGATAGAAACCCCACACCAGCACCTCGGTAGCTCAGTTATTTCCACTGCACACTCCACAGTTGCCATTAAACTGTTAAAAAGGAGCTGGAGAGCTAATCATAGATCGTGTCTAGCTGCACTCACAGAATGCAAAAGGGTCATTCAGTGCAGCTGGGTGGGTGAATAAGCTGCAAAAATCTGGCACTAGTTCCATCTTGGAATCTAGGGAGAAAAGGGCCAAGGCAAATGTAGTTTCAAACTCCCCCCCCCCATCTTTGATGGGTTTTCAAGGCTCCCACAAATATGAGGCAAAGGACCACAAATAATGGCTATTTTGAATTCCCCCAAATTCCAAAGGGATGCCACCAGGCAGGAAAAGGAGATACACTAAGTTCACTAGCCTTATGATTTACAGCCTGGGTTGAGAAGAACAGTATTACAGTACATGTAGGAAACAAAAGGCAGAGAGCTTTGTACATACATGCAAATGTCTACTACTGACCATAATCTCTTATTCTTATGTGTCTAACTTCTATGTAAAATGTACATAGATGGTGTAACAGAAACAAACAATTATTTTTTCCAGCTGACAAATCCAAGAACATAGCTGAAAAATACACCCAAACGTACAGAACTTCTAAGGACAAAACTGATTCATAGTCATCCTTGAAGATAGGGAGTGAAGCAGCTCGATCTATAACTGGGAGGCCTGTTAAATGTAAATTACCAACACAACTATACTCCAGTTAGTATTGTTGCTACTGGACTTCCACCGGGCAGTGCAAGTCACTTCAATATAAGCTAGGTATCTTCAGGTGCAGCGCTTGTTTCTGCTACTTTAGAATCCAGTTAGTACAGTCAATAGCCTGGTGTTTGAGGAAGCTCAGATAAAGATGTGACAAAGAACATTCAATATATAGGGCCTCTATTTTTATTTATATATATATTGCCTGCTTCTGGGTTTAGTGATGGGTCAGCCCATTTTCTCATCACAAATGACACCCCATATGAGATTTATGATATTCACTTTCTTGTTAACAGGACAGCTGCTTGTAACTGGGTTATGACTTCACAGCTGTAATGTACAGGAAAAAGGAAATCTTTACTGAAGCTCAAGAGTGACATAGCAACTTCTGATGAACATGGAAGACTTGTCCACTAAACTAAAACTTGCACAGGCTTGAAATTTCAAAGATGATGATGAAGTCTTCAAATGATACCCTTACAGGTCAAAGTCAAAATAAATCAAAACTCAAGGCAGATGTTCGAGCAGAAACAGCTATTATGAAATACAGTAGATATTCAGGTACAGTTTTGAGTTGCATGAGTGTAAGGACCAAAACTAGACATGACATTTAGTGATATGCATCTTTCCCTATTTGTCTTAAAAATAAGATAAAGTTCAGCACTAGGAGGTTGTGACTTGAAAGCAGAGAGGAAGGGGCGACTTAGTCATTCCCCTGTTTGGCTCAGCCTTTCCCACAAGTTGAAAGAACAGCTGGAAGGGAGTGATTTTTTGGGTGGGAAAGCAGCCAGCAGAGAAGGTTTACATAGGGCTGTTCCCTGCTATTCTGCTGGTTAAACTTGTAGCCACCCAAAAATAGCTTAAAAACTAAATGCTTAGGGAACAAATACAATTGCAAATTATGTCAATTCTGGTCATGAGTACAGATGGCTTTCAGACTTGGGTATACTATAAAAACACAGAAGTTGAATAGAAAGGAAGGGAAACAATAAAGGCAACATGACACATGGATATTACTCTACCTCCACTCTTGAGTAGATAGCGATTAACATCTTGTATGGTGGTGTTAATAGTTGGCCCTGTTGGAACACTTCCAGGTGTAACGTCAGGATCATTCTCAGGGTCAATGTTCTGCAAACCTTTCCATGGTACCCCAGGATGAAATTCTGTTTGGGAGAAAATAAGATGACATCACATTTCTTACCAAGATCCACATGCATGGGAAAAGGTACCGTTGCGCAGAAGATGAAACCAGGTACACAACTCTCTGGTGATGGAGTGGGCATTTTGATAAAAAGTTTAAGAAAAACATTTTATAAGGGAGGTTTGGATGGATGGATTTTGTTGTCCAAATTCAGTGCTAGCATCAGGCAGGTAGGAAGTTTTATCCCAGTTCACACCAGGATAAAACATTTTATGTGCCTGCATGCCTCGCCCAACAATAGCGTGGCAAAATGTTCCTCATACTTTCATCTTACGGAAGACTGCAGCTGGAATGAGCTGAACTAGTATGTTAACATTTGGATACTGAAAGCATTGCCTCAGTATAGGGGTTTGTATCACATTTCAGATACCTTCAAGCTCTAAAAGCTAGAATACATATTTTTTTTGTTACCTGGTGGCCAGTTGATACTGGAGCCATTGGAGATTTTATCATTATCAGATTTGGCACGTGACCAGCTGTGAGGAACGGCTACAGGAGGACTAGCTGGTGACTCGTTGTTTTGAATCAGATCATACCGGCCATAAGAGTCATCAATGGAGGACTTTCCTGGAGGACCAATACTCAGACCTCCAGGGATAGCACCTAGAATAAAGAAGGTGGGATGACAGCACAAGATTATTAAGAGCATGGTTAACATTTGGCTCCTTCTCTTATTGGTAGTCACTATAATTAGCAAAGCAAAGTATCACTCACACAACACATCTTAACACTGGCCAGTTAAGTGAAAGATAGCAGGTTAAACTGGGGCTGAAAGGTAGCTAACACAGTTCAAAAGTTATCTATCAAAGATTCGTGAGATTAAAGCTGCTACTGGGTGTAAATATCACTGAACACACAGTGGGACCTGTTTCGAACAAACCTGCATGGGACTGATTTGCTACTGATAAAACTGTCAAGTAAAGTTAAAACAAAAGGACTCTAATGAAAAATGTAAGATACACAACATGGTATTTTGCTGAGTGTCAGCAAAAGCACTTTGCTATATGGATCATTAAGATCCTTAAAAATCTTACCAATATACTCACAACATGTAAATGTTTTTAAAGAGAACAGTATTAGCTGTGAGTTTAAAAAATGGGAGTTTGAAACAAGAGCAGGGAGCTAAAATAGGTTTCTCTCAGTATTGGATTAAAATGTATAATGACACTAAGGGCAATACTGAATTTTCACTTCTGCTCTGCCTACAGTTGTAGTCTGCATTCAATTTACATTAATGTGATGAATTCCAAACACAGTTGGTAGGTATTTTGCACTCTCTTTGGGGTGTGTTTTTTCGAAACTGCTCACCTAAGTGAAACTCCGCCCCTGCCAACTTCTCTTAACATCTCGTAAAGTTTAAGATTTAAGGATTCATGAGAAAAATATAACACATGTGTAATTTAATTTTCTAACTGTGCATTCTATGCTTACCTGTTTGGAGATTAAATATGATGGAGTTCAGTGGGGCATACTTCCCAGTAAATGGATATAAGACTAGCCTAAGCCACTCAAAAGTCGAGATGCTTGATGTTCTGGACTTTTCAAACTGATTTTCCCTTCTTGTTTTTTAGGCCATTAACATTTATTATGACCAATAATATGAGCAATGAAATCAGTATGAGCAGTAATATGTGTGTGGGGGTGTGGTGGGAATTACAAGAATAAGATATTTGCACATACAAATGTTCCACTGATAAATTTATATTCTGTTAAGTACTTTGCAATGCCCATTGCTAACCTGGGGTGGGGGGAGAGAATACAGTGGTACCTCGGGTTACATATGCTTAAGCATATGTAACCCAGAAATAGTACCTCGGGTTAAGAACTTTGCTTCAGGATGAGAACAGAAATCGTGCTCCGACGGTGCGGCGGAAGCAGGAGGCTCCATTAGCTAAAGTGGTGCTTCAGGTTAAGAACAGTTTCAGGTTAAGAACGGACCTCCAGAACGAATTAAGTACTTAACCCGAGGTACCACTGTATCAGCAAAACGTAGAATCTTGCAATTGGACTTGATGTATTTAGAATGACGACACATACCGTGCTTGCTAGGATTCTGGTCAAGTGGAGAAGCAGCACTGGAGAGATTATCCATTGAGTTGGGATGTGTCCACTGAGGAAGGCGAGATTGGGACTGAGAAGTGTCCTTCACTGACAAACCACCAGGAATGTCCATGCTGTTTACATTCATGTTTGGGTTCAGTCCAGCTAAGAGGAAGTAGGCAGGCTATTAAGAAACACTTAATCCCCGATTCTTGGCATTTAATCACACTTTACTTTAAGCTGAAGTCACAAGCTAATCTTTTTACGTCTACAAGTAATGCAAACATGGGTTAAAGCAGCAAGGGCCCAAGAAGTAAATTGGGAGGGACAGTATATTACAAGCACCAAGTATCTTACAACCACCTAAACTGGTACCTACCACTACATTTTCTGAAAGTTAATTTAAGACTTAAGTTATTTTGTTCTGCCAGTCCTAAACCTTCTACCATTCAGACTCATTCAGGGATCCTGGATTCTAATATTATACAAGATAAAAAGAGTATAAGTGCTGCCTGAGTTTTGTTATACTGATTTTATTCTCTGCTTCTGAAGTTTTTAACACTGTGCCATTTTTTGATGTTGTTATGGTTCAGTTTTAATGGTATTATTATTATTATTAGCTGCCAGAGAACTTTGTTTTTGGGTAGTATATTAATAAAGATAGTAAGTAATTTGGACACAGTTGCCAAATTAGTTAAGAAGCAGAGGTATGCAGGAGAAAAGATTCCAGACTGAAGCAAGTGAAATCACTGTATGTATACATAATTATGTAATTTACATCCTTCTGAACAGGTCCTTAAATAACTGCACATACCAAGGGGGTAAGGAGCAAAGGTGTTCGGTGAAGACTGTTGCTCTTTGGTCTGCAGGTCAGATAGGCCAGGAGCCTGGGGATGGGGTGAAAAGTTATCCATGGCTGATTTGCCTGCAGGGGGGTGCAAAGATAGATGTGGAGGGGGTGGCTGCTGCTTCATAAGCAGGGCCTGGGCCAGCTGGCGCTGGTGCTGCTGGATCTGCTGCTGCATGTTATTGATTGTACGTGCAACCTGGTGGCAAGGAAAAAAGAAAACAAAGTAAGCAAATGCTAGATGGAACAAAGGTTTGTGGCACTTTATCTAGAACCACTCAGCAGACAATGAATTCAATAGATTAATAATTAGATGCATCCCAGACATGTAAGAGAAACTAAAGTCTGTCAGCCCCATTTGTGATTTATGTCTGCATAAAAGCATGCAGCACAGTAGATTTCCTTCACAAATAAGCTTTTTCTTGTAACATGCTAGATTCTTTAGAGGCTTTACATTTGGAAATGGGTCAACAAGTTGCACCTACTTGCTGCTCCTGTTGTCTGATGGGTCCGGAAACATTACGCTGAGCCTGTAACATCTGCTGCTGGATTTGTAAACGTTGGTAAGCCTGCAAGTTGAGGGAAAAAAGAAGTCTACGGTCACAGTGTGAAGAAGCCCAATGGTCTCACTGCAACTGCATTAAATAACGTATGAAACAAATACATGCTCCCAAAGACGTCCTTGCAGGAAGTAACAGACCCAGAGACAGAAGTCAGCTCAGACCAAGAGTGCAAACAATACATGGCCAATTAAAGCTATTTAAAACGTGATGAGGAAAAGGCATCATCAACTGAATGATTGTTCAAGAAAATGTAAACACGGAGATGCAAACAGAGTGTTGGTAGCATGTGAGAGAACTAATCACCAAGGCCCGGGGTAGACAAAACATTTAATCAGGGTTCGTGCTAATTCTGCTCTCTTAATCCTGGTTTAGAACTCAAGTTAACAGGAACACTGTGGTGCAGAGGTTGCCCACAAGGTGCTTGTGAAAGGTCTTAATAAATATCCCCTTTAAAAACCCCTCGGACTTTTTGCCTTTCTTGTTCAATTCTGTCTGCACGACTCCACCTCTCCTACTCTGAGCATGCCCCCTTAAACATGCCCACATCTCACTGAGTGCCAAGTTGCTCTCTGTGAGCAAGTGTAGCGGTGGCTGATGTATGTACTTTCCCCCCTTTGATGGGGTGGCTACTGGGAGAGGGGCATGCCACACCAATCTGTATTGTCTCTTTTTCCTTGGTAGCAAGGTACGTCATGCCCCCACTCCCGCAGTTATTTGGTATTATGCTACATCTCCACAGCAGCCATTTTGTGTTCGGGCCTGTCCTCCTGGCAGCCATTTTGTGACTGACATCCCTAGCACTTTCTCAAAATTCCAAGTGTGTCTACTTGCCCAAAAAGATTAGAGAACCTTTAGCTTGTCAAACTAAGCCCTGGAGCACACATACATTGAGATGATACCAGTGGAATTCATCTGTTGCCTATCTGAAACCCTCTATACAGTCATACCTCATATTATGTCTGCTTCAAGTTACATTCTTTCAGGTTACATCCTGCAGCAACCCGGAAGTACCGGAAAGGGTTACTTCCGGGTTTCACCGCTCGTGCATGTGCAGAAGTGCAAAATGATGTCACGCGCATGCGCAGAAGTGGCGAATTGCAACCCGCACGTGCGCAGACGCGCCACTGTGGGTTGCACACTTTTCATGTTGCAAACGGGCCTCCGGAATGGATCCCGTTCGCAACCAGAGGTACCACTGTACTATGGTTCAAACCATACATTCACACCTGGTCTCTGGCTAGCGCTTAAGCTTATTTAAGGTATTTATACCACTGTTGTTATGTCTGTACATACTTCTGTATGCTCACAAAACTGAAATAAAAAGAAGTTCTATATTTATAACATGGGGCAATTTTCTCAAAACCTAAGATTAGTTGTTGCCATTGGGTACACTGAATTCTACACTGGTATCTGGAAGACTGGGTCCTAGAAAGATTTGGTTTGCAATAACTTTGAAAGGTTTGCAATAAAATACATGCATATTAAGGGCATGACTGATTGCACAAATGAATGGAAATAATGCTCCATTCCATCTACTGGTGAAGAAGTATTGCAGAACATCCATTTTATTAGATTAGCATACAATGCAAAAACAACAACACAGGAATCTATCAGAAATATTGTAGAATTCTGAGTAATACTAGTGGTACCAGAGGTTGTTTTTGAGGTTACAGTCCTATACATGTGTTTCAAAAGTTAAATTTAGAACAATCCAATGGTAATGAGCAAAGAATTTAGTCTTTATCATACTGGAAGTATCAAGCAACTTTTAAGATTCAAGTAGGTATATAAATTCATTTTCAGAACCAAGTCTAATCATCATTTCTGAAGTGAACATGCCCATTCATGTGACTTTAAATGCAAAATTTTCTTTCTGGATTTATAGCTTTCTCACTGTGGCTTTTAACTCACCAGCTGCAGCTGATAGAGCTGGTTCAGCATCGTCATATGCTGAGGATTAATTGGCGAGGTTAATAGTGCAGGATTGAGACCAATGTTTTTTGCTGCAAACTGCAAAAGCTGTGCTTGAACCTGGAGAAAAAGAATGTAAAAGGTGAATATTCATTACTACAGCTGTGTTAGTTACAGGTCTGAACTCCTTGCAGAGTTGAAACAAGACAATTCCAAAAAAAGTGGTTTTTAGGTTACTTGCTGTGATTTTTGTTTAATAGAAAGTTATGTGTAGAAGTTGAAAGCAAACACAACATATCACAGCAAAATAAACCTTCATTCCAGAACTGCTCATCCTTTCTAAATCTGACACATAAAATATAAATACTTGAGAGTTGTATCCAACCAACTCATTGTATGTGTCTAACAACTTCTGCAAGTGTCACACAAATTGCTCTCCCTCTTCTCCCCCCAGAACTGCTCCAGAGGGTTGAGGGAACCCGCAAGGCAGATTTGGGGTGTGTGCAGGGGCAGGAAAGGAAGAGGAAGTTCCACCCTGTTCACAAAAGTCATTCCACACATGCAATGATTTAGTAGGGTACAACCTGAGTCACTAATAACTTTCCCACAACATGCTATTTTTTGTAATTCAAATAAACTGGCATGGCAACTTAAAAACTCTGTGGCATTTCTCTACACATGGTGCCTTTCATAGAAGTATGTTGTGTAAGTGTGGTTGTGTCAATATTTTATGTTTGCATTATTCCAATTGGCACTATCAGCCATCTCTAGGTGCAGATAACTTTAAGAATATATTATTATTTCTTCCATTTAAGTGTTCCACTCAATATGCATTAGTTATGGCACAGAAATGGCCATCGCCAGGGATACAACCATTTTTGGAAAACTGAGGAGCCGGTGAGGAGAAACCTGCCTCCTGACCTCACCGACAACCCAAGTGCTAACCGCTAGGCCCTTGTTTTCCAACTGCCAGTGGTTAATGACACCTGGGTTTGCATCCCTGGCTATCACTAATGCTACAGAGCTCAATCTAACCTGAGGGGAGAGAAACTGAGGCACTTGAGCACGAAGACTAGGCTGGGATGAGTTAAGAGGTTGCACTGGCGGTTGCTGCGGCTGTTGCATGGTCCTGGCTTGTGCTGCTCCGCTATTGCCAAACATACCCAGATTGCCACTCGGTATCTGTGGGATGACAAGGTTAGAAGATTTAGGTTTCACAATTTTATAGCTTGTGACAGTCACTGTAGACTAGCTCAAGACATTAGCAAACAAAGGAGCTCTCATGCAGATTAGCAGCAGGTGAAGGGTTTAAAGCAGTGATGGCCAAACCTGGCCCTCCAGCTGTTTTGGGACTACAATTCCCATCATCCCTGACCACTAGTCCTGCTAGCTAGTGGTGATGGGAGTTGTAGTCCCAAAACAGCTGGAGGGCCAAGTATGGCCATCACTGGTTTGAAGTATAGCAAACTGAAACATCAGTAGGCATGTACCATCAGTAAGAGTTTGGTACAAATACATCAGTTGACCTAAATTACTCACGCAGCCAATCATGTTCACTTTGTGGAAGCAGCTTCCTTTGGAAAGATGATGGTGCGTACAAAACTGCACCTAATTCAGTCAAACCATGGCAAATGCCTCTAGAAGAAGGCTGGCAATGATGCCACTGAAAGTGCTGCAACACCATGGGGATCTGTTACAGAAATTGCTTATCAAATGCAATGCAAGCAACTGGATGCAGATACAAATAGCCACCCTTAAAGATAGTTGCATGTCTAAAGCAGGCTTAAATTTCGCTTTCAAAATGAGTCAATCATAATCTACACGTATGTAAATTACCTTTATCTAGGAAATGACTTTTTTTCCTTGGACATATAGTATAAAGCTTTCCCCTCTAGTTTCAGTAAAAAAAAAATTAAAAATACGTTGCACATGTGGAATGTATGTCATAAAAATATAGATTTGGGTACTGGAATGCATTTGGGCATCCTGCTTGACCATTGTTTGCTCTTCCTAATGGTCATGCCTGAGCAGAAGGGAGGCAGCATCTTCATATTACGCTAAACTATAGTTAAGTGTGATGTCCAAAAGTGGCCAAAGTAAAAATGAATTACTATTATTCTGATAAGTTTGGGTCAACATTCCAGCTTATCCTTTTATAACCTTCGCTTTAAAAATAGAAACAAAAACCACTTGTACCATGTAGTTTCCTGATTATCAACTATGACACATAGTTACAATGTTTGGGGCTTTTTAGCTCATGCAAAAGGCAACTGGGGCATGTGAAACAAATTACCGTATTTTTTGCTCCATAAGACTCACTTTTCTCCTCCTAAAAAGTAAGGGAAAATGTGTGTGCGTCTTATGGAGCGAATGCAGGCTGCGCAGCTATGCCAGAACAGCAAGAGGGATTGCTGCTTTCACTGCACAGCGATCCCTCTTGCTGTTCTGGTTTCTGAGATTCAGAATATTTTTTTTCTTGTTTTCCGCCTCCGAAAACTAGGTGCGTCTTGTAGTCTGGTGCGTCTTATAGAGCGAAAAATACGGTACGTATGGTGTCATGAAACTGGATAGTCTCACAGTATTAGAACCTGGGATAATCCATTGAAGCTGAATGGTAGGAGATTCAAGACAGACAAACTTCTTTACACAGTAAGCTATCCACCCTGGATAGCTTAGAGGGTGAATAGACAAATTCATGGAGCATAAGACTATCAATAGCTATACTGTACATTATCTCCAATCTCCAATATGCCTCTGAATACCAGTTACAGAGGAGCACAAGTAGGAGAGTGCTAAGGAACTTCTGTTTTGCTTGTGGACTTGGCCACTGTAGGAAAAGGATTCTGGCATTTAACAATGCCTAGCCAGCTCAAATACAGTGATACCTCTGGTTACAAACGCTTCTGGTTACGAACTCTGCTAACCCAGTAGTAGCTGCTCCTGGTTGCAAATTCTGCTCCAGGATGTGAAGGGAATTTGTGTGCCGGAGGTGCGCACACAGCGGGAGGTCCCATTAGTGAAAGCGCGCCTCAGGATAAGAATGGTTTCAGCTTAAGAACGGACCTCCGGAATGAATTAAGTTCGTAACCAGAGGTACCACTGTATAAATAATTTGGTCCATAGGTTTTAGAGCACAGCGTTGACATTACAGTGTAAGCAATGGCAAAAGGGCAAATATTTGGTTTCTCTAGTCAAGTGCTCTATCATCTAGACTTGGAAGCAGCACCAAATGTGTGGATTGGACAGTTAAAAATGAATACTGGTCCTGTTCCACCTAACAAGCACATACTGCAACCAAGAAAGCTTGAGGGTGGGGGAGAAGAGTGATATAAAGGCCCCAGTGTAGGGAAACCTTTCAACGTGTATGAGCTGAGAAGGCGAAGAGGAAGTAAGCAAGAGCGGCAAGAGCTATGAGTGGCAAGAAGTATGGCCTGTGTGAGGATGGGAAGGAGTGCCAGTGTGCAGGGACGCTGCGAGATGCACCAGAGGAGAAAAGGACCCAACAACAAAGACAGGAGGAACTGCAGGGAAGTAAGGGCAAGTTCTATAGCTACGGACCTGTGGGAATCTTGGCGTGCAGTAACAACTGTCATTTGAAATACGCTTCGATGACAAGCTGATTTTTGACTTTTCATTCACTACTTTACTTTTGAGAAAAAGGAGCCTTAAAATGAAAAGCAAAGCCAAACAAATATCTTGCTGACTAGCAAGCGCAAGCGTGCCGACATTCAAATAACTGTCACTCAAAAGATACCTTACCTGTCTAGAAGAATTCAAGTTTTGCATGCCCAGCCCTGAGGCAATCCCACCCAGGGTCTGATTAGGGAGTGCACTGTTTGAAAGGGGGAGCTTCAGGCTTGGTGAAGGCAAAAATGGTGAAGTAGTGGGCTCTTCCACTAGGCCGCCATCCTGATTGAAAAAAGAAAGGGTGAGCTGTGTGCAGTGTCCAGGTACAGACAGTGCACAGAACAGTTTCCCATGGAAATATAAGTGGAACATGGATGAATAAAAGTTCAAAATATTGTTTAAAAAGGCATGAGGAATATATAATGAAAAGTATGGGGTGGAAGGGAGAAGAAAAAGAGAAACAGAATTTAGATACTGTTTGTCTTTACTTTTCGCTTTGCATTTTGTAAATCTATAACTGAACAGTATTCTGTAGTATGAAAAATGGCAGGCACAAAAAGGAATGCTTGTTGTAACATTTTAAAAATAGGAATGTTACAGGGCAACCGATCACTTGCCTCAAGAGGAATGGCAAGAACACCCGCACAAGGCAGACTTCTGTCTGATCATTACTTCCATGCCCACTTCATTTCCTCTCTTTTCTCTCAATTACAAAATAAAACAAAAGGGGAGGGGTTGGAGGACAAAAGGACATTCAATTTTTCTGAAAACCCTGATTGCATTTTTGGAACACTGCCATAAGCCAAAGTGGAAACAGACTTATGAAGAAAGTTAAAAATTACAGGAGTTTCAGAATGCTTTCTTCACTGATACTTTGGTAATATACATAATCAACAATTCCAATTTTAGGTAGTGTTCTAAATTGCAAATCAGCTGTTGAGAAAACTTGTTCCATTAATCTTCTGTGTCATCTACAGTTTGGTACATGACAGACATTAAACTATTTTTAAACATTAGCATAGTAATCAGTATGTAAACAAACATCTGCTATTGAATGCAGGTGTATAACAATTTATTTTTAAATCAGTTACCAATTTGAGGGATGAGGAAGATGACAAGGGGGCTGCTATGTTGACAGTGTCCTAGTCTGAATGCCATGTTTTCGAGCGAATCGGAATTTTCAAAGAATTCTGTATTGTCAACTGCAGCCCCAAGCATATTCCAGTTTATATGCATATAGGTTTCACTGGCATGAGTAGGACTTGAATAAGTGGGCTGAATTTTGTGTCTAATTCTTCAGCTTTGTCATAGCATAAACAAAAACCAAATTGTGACCCACCCAACCCAACCAATTTCCAGTTAAAAAATTCTTCAAAGAATTGGGAGCAAGAACATCCCATAAATTGGTGAGTTCATATGTAACACTTCTAATCCCTCAAGAAATAAGATTATCTCCTCCCTCCCTTGCATGCTCAGAGTCAATTAAGTTTTGAACCAGGCAAGTCATCACCTAAGTGCTGTCAAGCTGGTTTGTGCATATTCTCCAAACTATTACTGGAAATCACAACTTAAAGTTGGTTCCTGGTTCTTGTTTCAAGGTCAGCCACAAACCATAGTTTGCCGATTTGGATGAAATGGCAAACAACAATTTGCCTAAAAGATGGGAAGGAAGAAATGCCATACTAATGAGGAAGAGGCTTGCACAAAGCTTATTCCCAATAATCCAAACCATGGTTTGGAAGATTGGACACATTATATGTGAAACAATCCAAAATATCAAGAAGAAAACCTTACAGCTGAAGCTTTAGGTGGAGGAGGCTTGGGAAGTAATCTCATCTGTCTAAGTCTATCTAGGAGGCCATGTTCCACTGACCTATTCTAGGGGTATTCTGCTCTTCCCCCAAAAAATGTTTTTTTCTGTGTATAGCTAGTGTCTTTGGGGTTTAATGCAGGATAAACACAGTGGGCCAGTGTGGACATAAGCTAAACCGTGATATAGTGTTACAAATTCATGAGCCAGGATACTTCCAACATTCATCAAGTGCCAGTTCAGAAACATCTGCTAATCACAATCCCTTGTTATGTCATACTCGAGAAAACACTGTGCAAATGCTAGTTAGTGAGCAAGCTGGTATCATAAATGACAATTATACCCTGGGTTTGTCTGAATTAACCAGAGTTCTTAGAGTCTGAACATAACATAATGGTTAATTTAACATCAAAAGAGAAAGTTTTCAATCACCTTTTCTTGTATGCAAGAGGAGAAAAGGTAGAGTGCATAACATTTCCCTTAAAATGTTAAGTGGTATATTAATTATGTAAATAAATAAACACTGTACGTGGTTCCTGGGGCTATTGGTTCCTCCCCTTCCTCATGGCTTCCCCCATCCTACTGACATCCTCACTGTATAATAATACAGATGTCTTCTGAAAACTTATTTATTTCCACAAGCCTACCTAGATGTATAATTTATTTGGGTATATTTGTTTTAATTTTATCTGTGTTTTATTGATAATTATCATATTATGTTCACTGCTTAGAGGTTTTTCTATATATATATATAAAAACCTGAACTGCAGCAATCCATGAAGTTGGCAATCAGCCCCACACATGAGCTCAGAGGCCCAAGTACAGAGTGTAGCAGTTACAAGTTTCTTTAAATAAGAGGCTCTAGCCAGTGGGATATATGTTCCGAGACCCTCAGCTCACATGCATGCCTGCCTGTCTCAATCTCATTCTCCTCAACACAGCTAGACAAAGAGAATGATTAGGAAGGGAAGGAGCAGGTTATGTTGGGAGGCACTGAAGATCAATGAGAAAGGAATGAAAGTAAGTGATAAGAACAGGCATAGGCAGATTCGGCCCTCCAGATGTTTTGGAACCACAACTCCCCATCATCCCTAGCTAACAGGACCAGTGGTCAGGGATGATGGGAATTGTAGTCCCAAAACATCTGGAGGGCCGAGTTTGCCTATGCCTGGACAAGAAGGACAAAGTGAGTCCTTGGTGAGGGGAATGAGACAACAGTAAGAGGGGGTGTGTGTGTGTGTGTGTGTGTGTGTGTGTGTGTGTGTGTATGTGTGTGTAGACTTACTTTTGAAACTGAACAGCAGGAGCCACAAGAAAAGAAGGTAGTGTGGGAAAAGGGGACTGCAAATTTAATCTGTGTGTGAGAGAACTGTGGAAGAGAAAGTGAATGTATGAGTATGGTGCATGCTTCTGCACGTGTGTAAATAGATGGCTGGGGATTTCCATGTGTGAAAAGAGAAGGAATGGATTTTTGTTGGGGTGAGAGGGAGAAAAACAGAGGTGTGTCTGCACACTTTGGGCTTCGGCCCTGCCTATTGCCCTCACATGGTCTTCAGCCACTTTTTCTCACAATAAATGCAGCTCTTCACTTATAAAGGGTTATCCACCTCAATGCTAAGCTACTGGCATTACATCTGAACTGGCCTACATTTATCAATGTGCAGTGTCTGTGCTGTGGAGCAATTAATATAGAAGTAAGAACAGGGGCTTCTACTGCTACGCTGTGCCTGTCTGGAAGAACGATAGTAAACAAAAGCATGTCTTTCCCGCCCCCACTGGTTTAGTATCACAGACTGCAGCAGGGTGCTGAGCAAAGGTTCTGCCCCTTGTGGAGCCAGATTATTCTCTGATGCTTAAATATCCCCTTCTGCAGGCAAATATTCTACAAGTAAAAGCCTGAAGTCATGTGGAAAAAAATCTCAATTTTGCTGTGTACTTTGCAAATAATTATAGCTTCACGAGTGTATGCATGCTCTTTTGTTAACTTGCTAAAAGCAGTAATTTTACAGCTAATTTGCATCATCTTCCCACCCACTCACTCAGAAGATTATTAAGTGTCAGGGAATAGCCCATGTTCCTAAAAAGGTGAAATATTGTTCCATGCCAATCAAACATGAAATATCTGTGGAGTCCTAAATAAACTCCTACTAATACAAGTTTTTCTGCCGGCTCCTTGTAGAGGCCTATGAAAAGTTTCTTTATCATCAACCAATGTGATACTTAGTTTAGTGCTGGAAGCTCCTGAGGGAGGACACAGACATTTTCTAATCATATCCCCAAGGTCTTTCAGCTCAACATGTTTCACATTCTGCAAGAATATCCGTCATGCTCCACAAACTGCAGCTTGCATGACAGTAACAGGTTCAAGGATTTCTTCTGTTCAGGTCATGAGCTGTTTGCTATCCTTTCTTGCCTCTTAAGCAGGAATACTTTTCAGTGTCCTATATATTCCTACTACTCAGGATTGGTTTGCTCTAAAAACCAAGGTTCCTATTCACGTACAAAATATTGTGGAATGCTTAAAAAGTCATTTGGTCTGAAGTTTGGCCTGAAGAAAGCTAGGACATAGCTGGAAGAAGAAGGAAAAGCATTCCTCAGAAGGGGAAAGTGGCCTTAACACTTTAAAGGCCAAAGAAACAGAAATGAGAATGAAATGTTTTGTTGTGATCCATACTCCATAGTATGATCCACAACAGAACT
Source organism: Podarcis erhardii (assembly GCF_964252035.2). Classification (NCBI taxonomy): domain Eukaryota; kingdom Metazoa; phylum Chordata; class Lepidosauria; order Squamata; family Lacertidae; genus Podarcis; species Podarcis erhardii. The sequence continues at coordinate 37,856,709 of NC_138498.1, forward strand.
TTCAAGTACTGTATTTAGGTGCAATCCACCCCCGCACCTTTATGTGCTAATGCCACATAATAATTATTTTTCCAAGTAATGCTCCGGGTTAACAAGAAAAACTTCCTGAAAGAGTCCTATACTAATGGAAAAGGAATTCTGAGCATTTTCAGACTCAAAGGAGCCCTTCTGTTCACCAGCGGGGCAACTCTGGATGGAACACATGGTATTCATTTGTTGTGTTTACAACCCTTAAAAACACATAGAAGTGTGATACTGTACCTAGAACTGTAAACTGTAGAAAAGCTGGTCTTTTCATAAACAAATAAAGGCACTTGCTAAGCAATTAATAATTTTAGAAATAAAGTTGGGGATGCATATGATGATTACTTTATCTTGATGTCTCAATTACAGACTCCAAAAGAAGTGTTCTTCCTGGATTCTTATTCTCTGGAGCATTACAAATTGCCATGGCCAGTAATGGGATTTTGGATGTGGTAGATGTGTCAGTGAAGTATTAGTGCATGTGGTGCCCTCCAGATGTTTTTTATTCTACAGCTCGCATCATCCCTGAGCGTTGGCCATGCTGGCTGGGGCTGATGCGAGTTGGAGCCCAACAACATCTGGATGGCAGCCCATTGGTTGCTCCTGTACTAGAGTGTCTAAGGACAAACCTGTAAGAGAAGCTCCATGTAGTGGCTGGGCCTTTTTTAATTATTCAATGTATTTGGGAAAGTTTAAAAACTATTACTGGTGTCTCTCGATTACTTGGCAAAAGACAAGAGAAATAAATTATGTTTTTCATATTTCACATATCCACACTGCAAGATGATGTCTCAGCTCAATATTTATTGTTGATATGGCACCACTGAGGTACAACACTGAGGTTCCTCCTCCACAGAGGAACATAAAAAAGATTTCTGCCTTATGGCAAGAATGGGAAACCTATGGCTCTCCAGATGTTGTTGGACTCCAAATCCCATCAGCTACAGGCAGCAGGGCCAGTGGTCAGGAATCATGAGCTGTAGTCTCAACAAGGTCTGGTGGCCCATAGGTTAGCCAGCCCTGCTAGAAAAGAACAGCTGGAAACAGCAAGTGGCGATATTGTGCTAATGCCAAATGTCTACACCTGCAGATGAAATAGGACATCTCACTCTCCAGTAACTAAGCTTTCTTTTACTAGTAAGCTAAGAAGTAAAGGGAGCAGACTCATGAGGCAAAACAGTAGATTTACCTGCCCCACCCAAATTTTCCAGGTTAATCTAACTTTTAGAATTTCTTCCCACTCTGCTTCCAGAGTGCTGCACCTACCTTGTCAAGGAAGGTGGGGCGGTCCATGGAAGACTCTTTGGAGATCGGTGGTGGGCGGCAGCCAAGGGGTTTGGTGACCATTCCATTGTAGTCAGCCACACCCATTCCACGCTTGTCCATTTCCACCTTCTTTTCCAGCAGAGCACCTGCAAAAAGTAAACACAATATGAAGACACCAAAGAAAATGAGGGAAATGTCCCTAAATCAAGACAAAATGACTGTTGTACTGATACAACTATTGCTACACTCCCACTGATATTAATACACTTCATACTTGAAATTTAAAATGCATTTTGTCTTTTAAAACACTAAGATTGGCACTTGATAATTTACAACCAACTCGATCCTTTGAAATAATGCTGCTGGGAAAAGTGATGCAAATTTCATTGTAACAGATCAACCCTTGCAGATGTCTATTTCAGTTACAAAAATACTTACTCATGGCCTGATCTAGATTCATACTGTTACTCTTCAAGGCCTCTTCTGCTGGCTCTCTCTGCAAAAATGAGAAATTGCATTTTTTCACAACTATGAAACACAATGTAGATTTTACAAGAACTGTAAAACAGGTGCAAGGGGAGACATACCTAGAGCTTTCAAACCATTCAACTGGTTGAAACAGAGGAATTTTGCAATCAAGTCAGTAATATATATGTAAAATTTGGAGCAAGATGGATTTGCTAGAAGCCATGATTCAGAGCACCTTACACCGATTACTTCCTCTCTTAAGACATCATAATCTGACATGCTGATTTTGGCTGGGACTTATGGAAGCTTGGGTCCACCAGCATCTGGGGGGCTACAGGTTCCTCATCACTGCTTAACACCATGAAGCCAAAACCAGAAGAAATACTAACACATGACTATTCCTAGACTAGAACCACATGATGGATGAGCTAGAAATTTAATAAATAAATAAACAAGCCAAATGTTACTCACTGGGAAGCCCATGTCTGTGAGCTGTTTTATCAGACGGTTCATGATCCAGGCCTCATCTTGCTTACTAGATGTCTTCATGCCCTGAGAAAATGAATTGAGAGGAAAAATGGAAAACTTTTAAACAAGAAAACCCTACACTCAATTTAATTCAACAGGACTTACTTCTAGGTAACAGTATATAGGATTGCAGTCTAAATTTCTTTATAAGTTACTTTAAAGCTGAAAGTGGAGGCTTTCAGGTTTACACAAATCTTATTCTATTATTCTTATTAATCTTTCTTATACAATCAGCTGAGAAAGATTCCTACTTTCTACCTTTGTTGGACAGCAGAGAAATAGCTTATCACACGTGTTAGCAAGCAGACATGCAATATGACCTGTAAACCTCTTGTGTCCCTTATTTGTCAGAACTCATTCTATGTGCTCTTTGCATAAATGTTGAAATACTGCAAAAATCAGATCTGCTTGTGTCTGTAAAGAACACATGACTGACATCTACACCAGGGTGCAAAGGAATCTGTTAGGCAGGGCCATAGCATATCAACTGATTCTCTAGTCCATTCCAGCTTTCCAACACCATTTGAACATGACAAGTGATGGTAACTACAGGATAACAATCTTATTGTAGTGCTTTTTGAAAATGATGACTTTCATACTTTTATAAAACAGTTTGATAAAGTATAAAAAAATAAGTGCACGAACCATCTCATCTTACTGATTTTTATAACCCAGCTGTGCTTAGTCTTACCTTTTGAAGTCCTTTCTTTGGAGCATTTCCCCAGGAGCTACAAGAGGAATTACTCTCTTGTGAAGCAGTATTATTCCACATATCTCCTTCTTCATCTTCCCACTGACTTGTACTGAGATTTACTTCATCTCCACCACTGCCCCAGCCTTCTTGCATAGAAGATTTAGAAGCTGTAGGAGGAATGGAACATTTCAGTTGACCTTCCTATACTTTAAAATCAATGGGCTTCGTTCACATGTATGAGTCAAGACTTAGCACAAACATGTGGGATCTCGCTGAGAAGGTAGCAACCACTTTGCTCCTCCCTCCAGCACTGCTGCACCACTGTGAACCAAATCATGGATTGGCTTAGTGGCTTATTCATCTGAACCTAGGCCTTTGATGTGTCTCATTCCAGACAAATCATGAATGAAAAGTCATTGCTCAGAGTGAGAAAAACCACAAGCCTGGGTTCAGGAAACACACTAGGCCAAATCACAAGAAGCTGACAGCAGGAGTAATGTGCCCACTATTTCCTCTCTAGGACCCCAGACGCTCAGGTCACACTAAGCATTATGTGCGAGTCAATATATTTGGAAATTTTGTCGAGCTTGTTCTGTATTTTACTATTTGGAGAGTTTATGTCTGAATTAATAAAAAGAGCATAGGTTATACATGTTGGCCTGTTGTTGGTTGTACAAGTGATCAAGCAGAATACCTGTTTAAGCTAAAAAAAGTAATCTATATGAAAACAGAGCTATAATTCTTCTTGCGAACTCAGCCAAGGCAAGTCAACACACACACTTACCTGGTTTGCACAGTACTGGGGCAGCAGCTGGTGCACTTGCTCTTCCATATGACCCTGCTGACTCAGCAGAGTTATCTCCCCACCCTGTACCGCTGCTGGGAGGCTTTCCCCATGCTGAAGTGCCATTATCAACTGCAGCAGAAGGGGAGGAAGGCTCTCCCCATGAAGCTTCAGGCTTTGCATGGATAGCAGGCATCTCTCCCCAGCCTGCTGAAATCAGAAATGGGGGGGGGGGACATGGTTAGAGGAAACAAAGAAACATAAAATCAACTTTTCAGACTACATCTCCGGAAATCGTTACATACATACATACATACATACATACATACATACATAACTAGCTATGGACAACTTTTAAACATGAAGCAACTGGGGGAGAGAGGATTTAATTAAGACAGACCCATTTCATTTCCTCTTCAAGAAAGAATATACCTGTGCACAGTAAGAATAACTTGCTGAAATTGTGAAGGAAGTGGTGCCTGCATCATAATAAGAAACAGCACCTGTGGATTCTTTTGGATGACTGAGTCACAAGCATTCCCTACCTCCTACAAAATGCCAATTGATTATGATAATAAGACACATCAGATCAAATAAATGAAGATGTAGACACCACAGTGCCCTCCAGATGTTATTGGATAAACTGCCACGGGCTGATGGGAGATGGACTCAAACAATATCCGGTAGGTACTATCTTGGCTACACCTGGCTGGAGTAATGTGTGTCTTGAGAACATATATGAAGCAGTTATTAAATCTGGGAACTAAAACCAAAGTGATTTTTAAAGAAATTAGATGATTGGACCACATACTGAGTATGCCTTGATTTGATCCAGAGCAATAGGTTACTATCACAGTGTCAGAATGTTGTGTGTTTTACAAGGATAACATGGTCACTGGAGGAAGGAGTAAACATGAGAAAAGTAATTTACAACTTGAGATCAGATAATAAACAGAGTTTGCATGCAGTGACTATCTAAATTATTATTGTATTATATAGGGAAGACTCCCCCAGCTTTCACTTATTGTTATGAGCTGTCCAAAGAACACTGTCGTTGGGCAGCATGCAGATACTATAAAAAATGAAACAAAAGTCCCTGATCAGGAGCCAAGGATGGACTGAGTTGGCTATGGAACATGGTCAGTGGTATCAGAGCAGAAGTGGCAGAGTTGCTCTTCCACTGTCCCGATGAAGGTTGCCTTTCCCATGCACTGTAACCCCACACATTGAAAACAGCTCCTCCATGCTACAACTAGGCTTGAAAACACTGTAGCCAACCGAGGGCTGTTTTCAAGCATAATTGCTGCATTGGGCAGCTGCAGCTGGGGAGAGGTTAATCCTCCCCATCTTTAGGGTTCATGATCACCTCTGGCAATTTGGTTTGAAACAAGCTAAAAGGCTTTCCCAAAAATAGTTGCCGGGGGAGTGATGCATGTGTGCTATGTGTATACTATACGACTGTGTGTGTGATGTGTGAGAATGTGGGGTGGTTGCAGGAAGATCATCGTTACGATCCGCATTTGCTCTCCTTTTACAGAATTCTGTCTATCATTCACCATTATCCTCGGTTTCTTGCAGCTGATGTATCTTTGTTTAGGGTGGCTTTCTGTAATGTACCGGTAAGAAGCTTTGAGGCAGAAAAATGGTCCTGCACCAAACAGAAACATAGTAATTGCTTTGAGCCATCCTACGTTCCTAAACAGCTTGTAAGCTGACTAGGAGTTGACATCTTAATGATCAGCCCTTCCTTCTCTAGTAAAATCCTCATGCTTCTTTTCCAAAAGGGACCTTTACCACAGGAGGCAACACTGCAAGGTCAAACGTCATGCTGCTGTTTACCAAAGCCAGGCTCTAATGCAGTAGGTCTGGCTTGGTTAATCACAGACAGCATACATCATTCCACTAATCACCTGGCCGCTAGCCAACAGTGGAGGAAAAATCACTTGTTAGCTTTGGGTCTCAGACCTGTCTTTTTTAAGATAAGTCTTCTCTAAGAGCTGCAGCATGTTGAAGTAACGTGATTAATTTTAGATTCTTATTTTGAATTTATTTTCATGGCAGACTTCAAAAGATCAGATTCTGATCTTCTCTTATTCAGGCACAAAGAGAAAGAAAATTAAAGCAGAGCTATCTAGAAAATAACATTTGTTAACTGTGTGTGATCTGGGAGCTGTGGTATTGGAAGGTGTTTCCCCATGCGTTTGGTTCAAATCCTTGTTTAACGTTCAAATGGGCAAGTCTTTATTTCCAGGTCTGTGTGTAAAACAGGAGTTACCTCAGGGGTATCCTTACTGTAAGGATATCTAATGGGGGAGGGAAACCTCTGGCCTGTGGGCCAAATTTGGCCTGGCATGGGTCCCAATTTGGTCCCCGAGGCCAACTTCCCCAAATCATGGCCACCTGCCCTACGTATGTGAGACCAGGTAGAGATGTGGCTAGACTGTTTGGAAATTGTCAAGGTGCTTTTGCCTGCTTTTGTGTGGGATGGGGGTGGTTCTGAGCATTGCCAGGTTGTTTTCTGTAACCTGGGTATTTTGTAGTGCTCACACCAGTTCTTAGATTTCCATATGTGCCCTTGGGCTCAGAAAGGTATATTGTGTAATACACTAAGACAAGGGTAGCCAGTGTGGTGGACTGCAACTGCTTTCATTCTTGACCACTGCACACACTGGTTAAGCTAATAGGAGCTACTCCTGCTCCAAGGTATTTTATGGGAGTGAAGCTAACTGCAAAGACTGTGGAGGAGCTACCCTAAGACTGTGGAGGAGCTACTGGGACTAGCGAGAGGAGGGGAGGACCTGTGAAGTAGCAAAAGGAGGCAAGCAGCCTAAGATAGGAACATAGAAAAGGAGAGAACTGAAGAGTTGATGCCAGATGGAGGTGTTTGTGTAGTGGAGACTGGAGAAAGAATAGTCTGTTCATAAGGCATGGGGAGCTTCAGGGATAAGGAAATATAAAGTTGAAAAACAGATTTGAAATAGCCAGCCCAATCTTTGGCTAGATGCCTCTCACGTGGAGTTAAAAGGCTTTCCCTCATTTCTGCCTTCATTCTGTGGTCATATATTGACATACATGTTGGCATAGAAGAAATTAAGTCTCATTAATTATTAGAAAGGAAGCTAGAATGCACAATTTAAAGAGCTCTGAGTCTTTGCAACAGTACATTTAACCTCAAGCTGAATACTGCAATTTCCACTGCAACATGTATTCATTTATTAAGTACAAAGAAAGAGGGACCAGCTTCCCTGGGTTCTCTTTAAATTCAATAATAATGATTAATCACTACCAATCTGTAATGTATAAGCCATTTTGTTAAATACATTGTGTTTTGAGCCACACAATGTTATGTAAATTATTACGCACAACAAGGGAGTTCATGCCCTGGCAAATTACATGTAATTACATGAAAACAATAACATGTGTTACGACACCCATAGTTTGTAAAGTTCTCAAGAGATCAAATCAAGTGCAAAAAATTGCAGTGTTGAATATGACGGCAGTTAGTTAGAAAAATCTTTAAACAGTAACTTGGGTATTGCTGACGTTTGAATCCCTGAAACAATTCAAACTCCACTGGGGGTTTCAGAACGGTTATGTATATTTGCATTTCTTAAGTAACACACTCTCTCTCACACACTACCTTCAATCCAATGAAGCATATTACTAATGATATTTCATAGGCTCACAGGATCAGATAGCTGAGTCTCTTTAGAAGTACTGCATTGGAGGATGACAGTGGGAGATCTCCACTGGGGATGAATTTCGGCATGATATTTCTTCTGATTTTTTAAATACCCCAGTCATTTATGTTTCATCCCTCAAAATAAACTGACTCACTACTGGTAGAAGGCATTCCTTGATGACCCAGACAAAGAACTATTCCATAACATTAACCTGCTTTTCCCAACATTAAGGCAGACTTATTTTTAAAAGGGCTACAGCTGTCTGGTTGATGACAGGGTAACATACTTTATTTCAGCAGAGGCCTACCTGTTGCCTTCCAGGTGTTGCTGGACTACAACTCCCATCATCCCTGACACTGGCCATGCTGTTTGTGGCTGATGGGAATTCTGAGTCCAAAAACATATGGAAGGCCATATGTTAGCCACCACTGCTTTATTTCATTGTAGCTAGAAAGTCAACAAGTAACTGATTTATTAGAATTCAACAGTCCCAATTTTAAGAATCATGGAATTGTAGAGTTGGAAGGAACTCCTGAGGGTCATCTAGTCTCAACTAAAGCATCCATGACAGATGGGCATCCAACCTCTGCTTAAAAACCTCCAAGGAAGGAGTGCCCACTAGCTATGAATTCCCCACATGACCTGGGACAAGCAACAATGTTTACACTTTATAGATACCTATGACTAAAATAAAGGTATGTGGGTGCTTTTGGATCCACATGTATAACTAAAGGTGGATAATATACTTCATAATTTTGTTTACATTCCACGGATACACTGTAATTGAATTGTAAGAAGATATAATAGAAGGGGAAAGCTCATCCTGCAAGGGGCAGTGAGAAGTAATTTGGCACTCACCTCTCACTTTGTTATGTCTGCACTATTGCTGAAAATAAGCCAGAGAAATGGCTTTCTTATCTTACAGTACCTCACCAGGACAACATCCTTACTAGAGGAACACTTCAAAGCACAGAGGAAACAGAGGACAGACAAAGAGAATAAATCATCGGGTAGACAAAAACATCAGTAAATGAAGGGTTTTGTGCTGTCATCTTATTTGCTGGAACTGTTTATGTTGTCTGTCTAGCCCAGCTAGGATAGAAAGCCAAAGTGGCATTAATCCAGGTTTTTACTTTTCTATGCACATATAGGCTTCATTTGTTACATGCAGGGTGCAAACTTCCATTTCAAATGTGGCTATATAATGTCTCAATAAAGATTTATGATTCTATACATGCTTTGGGGGACCAAAGAATAACTTAGGTCTATATATTTTAAGTTAGTTTGCTGTGTTTTAATATCTTTTTACAGCCTTTACAAAAAGGCTGATACTACGGAATAGTAGCTCCACACAATGAACTATAAAAGACCACAGAAATATTTAATTCTGAGACAATGAGAAATTTAAAATATCTTACATAAACAGCCTTTTTCTAGTGCAACTCTTGTAGCTTACAATATAAATAGATTCTATTAGTCACTGGGGGCATTTAAATGACTCAAAGTAAGAGATTTTCATGTCTTATTAAGGTCACCACATCACATTACTAGAGTTTTAAGTTACATTCAGATTGTGTTGTGTTTTCATGCTAGTTTCCCCAAACGGGAAGTACTGCTGAACTCAGCTGTGCAATTCATTAGGAGCTGGCACTGAAATAATGTTGTGGAGGAGAGGTGTAATCTCTTGTCCTTCACCATGCAGATAATCTGCCATCTGAAGTGTGGCTTCTCTGTAAACTCCTGGTCACACAGAAGCCTCTCCCTCTGGGAGAAGAGGCATTTGTGTGGATGACCCAGCTCACATGGGTAGTTTTCTACATAGTGGAGGTGAGGGGCTTATATTGGGGCCAAATCAACAGCAAGAATCGGGACTACCCCAAACACATATTGCAGATGAGCCTGAAAATCTCAGCTTTCCTTTAAAAGAAACCAAAAAGGTTTCTAGGCTATGTGGCTGTAAAGAAAGGCCTGTAAATATAACTGCACTAGGTAGTTGTGAGGAAAGATGATGGGGCAAGCTATAGGCATCTTTTGGATTCAGTCAGAGAGAAGGGGAAAACTCATACCTTAGCCCTTCTTTGTAGCTACCATTTATTTCCCTGTTACATACTGCTTTCTAGCCACCCCAGCTGCCTGTCTCTTCTGCCTTGCTCACGAAAAGACCCGTTTTTCTAAGCAGGCAACTGCTTATGAGGGGAGTTCCAACATGCACCAGTAGAGCAAATCCACCCCTCCTGTCAATACATCCTCACTGTATTGAGCTCCACACCAGCTCGCCCTGTCCCACAAGATAAGTGGCAGTGACACACCTGCTGGGAAGCTAGCACTGCAGCTTTGCCCCACTGGGTGAGTCGCTACTGCTGGTATATTACTATATAACTTGTAACAAATGCTGCTATTATTGATCCAGAAAAACATTGATTTAGAATATCTGGATAGCCTTGTCCAAGTCCCTCCTGCTTATGTAAACTCAGCAGTCTGCACACAGTAAATGTACAGGAGAGTCGCTTTGTGGATGCAATTTAGGGTAGTGGGGAAGAGTCATAGCTACCATCTCATTCAGCCATATACCATCGCTTCATTTATGATTGAAAACTGAAAATATCAAACAGTGTTTTCATGGATGAATTCAACTGCTGATCCCTAAATATATGGAGCTGAGATTGTAGCTGTACCAGTTGCTGGCACTTCTGTGACTCAGGCTACTCTCATCTCTGTATCAACTCTGCCTTCTATACTGGCTCGTGGGAGGGGGCTGGCTGGTATTTGGGGCTGCAGGGTTGTGACATATCCCACATAGGAACACCCTGCACACAAGGGTCTGGACTCCTCAATCCCCAGGGGCACTGGTGTGTGTGTGTGTGTGTGTGTGTGCGCGCGCGCATTGATAATGGATTTATCAATTGGCCAGGCATGCCTTGGCCACAACACAGTGACAAGGAGGGTCCATTGCTCATATTATGGGGAAAAGGTAGGGGGATCTTAATGAAATCTATAAATCCCACCCCTCTGACTGTCCCCAAATTTAGATCTATTATGACCCCCACACAATGCATTTTACAGGGTGATTCCTTGAAAAGAGGCCCCGTGGATGCAGAGTACACATGTTCCACGGGGCCTCTTTTAAAAGACTCACCCTGTGGAACAGCAGCTGATGTGGTTAGCACAAAGGGTAAGGGGACAAGATACTTTTGCCCCTGTAAGGCCCTACATCAGGGCAGACGGTCACAGCTGTTCCATCATGGTTCACAGCTGCTTGCCCACATGTGAAGCTTCCAGGGCACTTGGTAGGGGTTGAATCATGCCCACTTCGTAGAGATGTCCATATCCCACTAAAGGATTGAATAGTTATTTTTAATGCTGAAGTAATAGGTGCTTTAAAATCTTCCTACCCAACTTGATGATATGTCACTACTTAAACCAATGAGCTTGAGTACAGGTAGCTCATCTACCTTCATGTGACTATAAATGTAGTAAAGTCAGGAAAACTCAGGATTCTAGAGATAGGACTGATAAGAAACCGTATCAAATCTGGTCAAAGGGTTACAAAATTTCTAGGGGCATGGGATCCAAGTACATAAGACATTCAGAATGGATAAAATCTCCTCCAAAAATATTTTCTTAAAAATTATCAAGTGAAATAGGGAAAATGGCACAAAGACATTAAAATTGGGGGGGGGGGGGGATAAGCATTAATGATTAGGAGCCGCATTCATCTGGTAGTGGTAAGTTAAAACTTGAGGATTGGCTAAAAGTACAAAGGATTGTCAAAGGCTTTCTTCACTGCTGCAAAAAAATGGAAGTTTTTAAATACTAGGACAACACAAACTACAGCTAATTATTTTGTTCAGCAAAAAATAGAAAGTAAACACAGAGTTTTCTATTTCTCAAGACAAAAATATCTTTGTATGAGATAATGAATAAAAATCACTGGTTCAACAACTAAGCAGCCTCTTGGGTAACAGCCACAATTGCAGAAATGTGTCTTTGGCAGGAGACAGCCAGAGTAACAGAAACAGATGGATAGTGTCGGAGAATGCACATCAAAGAGGGACAAACAGCAACAGAACAAAGAAAGTAAATTCAAAAACATGATGAAATTATATCTTACCATATAATATTTTTGTAAGAAAAAAGTCATGCTGCAGTTTGTGTGGCTGCCAATAGGTGGCCATGAGAACAGCAGCGACAACAGCAGGCAGAGCAAGGGAGCAGAGCAGACAGGCTGGCAGCACAAGTGAGGGAGCTGGCAGAGCAAAGCGGCAGGTGGGTTACCCAGGAAGGCCTCCCCCTGTTCTGTCTGCAGCCACTGCCACCTGGGAAACCTGGGGTTTGAACGAGCAGGCAGGCTGTCCAGCAGAGTGAGCATGCACCCTGGCAGACCTTCATGTGCTCCCTGTCTTTGCTGCTACTGCCCAATGTTTGCCAAAAACTCCCCCCTCTCCTCACAACTTGCCTCAAACCACTGCAGTATGAGGCAAAGGGGAGAAAGACTTTCTCCTCTTCATTCCCCTTTCGTCTGCAAGTGGCAGCAGGATCTTGGGATGGGGCAAGCTGTGAGGGTATGGGGGTGTTTTGGGGGATGCGGATCTGCAACTGGGGTGGCAACAGTTAAGACAGATTAAATGAGGTGTGAGGGGATGGGGAGCTTTGAGTGAAAGAAGGGGATTGGCAAAGGGATTGGGGGAGTTGGCAAGCAATGTGAGCCACAGCAACGCTCCCTAATGAAGATGATATTGTCAGATATGTCCTATGAAGGGATAGTGATCTGACAAGCATGTGCAGATGAACTGACAACCATTATGTCCCATAGAATTGCCAGATTATGGCTTTAAACACACCTACTTGGCTATGTATATTTTAAAACAAGGTATTAGTATCACTAGCCAATTACCAAAATCATTTCATAATCTGATAATTCTTTATACCTTTTTGATTTTTTTCTCCATCCTTAGTAAAACAATTATTATCGTAACCATAATTTCAAAAGAAAGATGATCCACAGACTGATCTAATGGCATGCTGTCTGCATCTTTTATCCTTTTGCATATCATTTCTCATATATGTAATTTTCATCTGGTCACCCTAACTTAGCCTCTTGTGTCTGCCCTGCCTGTGTGCTGTAATTCAGAATGGAAAATGAAATGATAAATTTTAATAGCAATGAGTATTTTGGACACCTTTTTATACCTTATTCGTATTAAATACAAACTTATCCTTAAGGCAGGAAGTATAGCTTGAATATAAACAAATAATGCCTACATCATACTTATTAAAGTTTCTTTCCAAAAGGTAGCATACATATTTTGAGAAAACAAAAGCTGTATCATACCTGGACCAAGCAGCGGGGATCGGTTTGACTGGGCACTTGACTGGTGCGGTGGCTGAGGCTCAGCCATGTTTGCGTTGATAATGGTGGTGCTAGTGGTGGCGGTTGTGGTACTGCTCTGGATTACAGGATTGTTTCTATCCCACATGTTTACAGTCTTGTTGTTATTGTAATTTGGGTCACCCCAAGCTGAGGTACCATCATCAATCTCCATCTTGCGCCGAATGGATGGTGGAGAGGGCTCTTCCCACCCCGTTGCTTCACTACTATCTTTCTGTTTGGCTGGCACTGGTCCACCAACCCATCCTGATCCAGTCTGTTTAACAGAAGCAGCTCCTCCCCAATTACTCACGTTGTTGTCCTGGGATTTAGAAGCCCAATTCTGTTGAGGACCAGGTTTTAAAGATTCCCCCCAGCTCGTACCTGTATTAGCCTTGCTGTTTGTGCCATTTCCCCATCCAGTGGTCCCAGAACGCGTAGTATCATTCCAGCCAGACCCTGCTCTATTGTCAGTATCCCATCCAGAACCATTCTTTTTCCCATCTCCCAAGTGTCCAGGGACAGATGAGGAATCAACCCAATCTCCACCCCCTGAAGTCCAGCCTGGATTCGATTTCTGTCCATCTCCCCAGTTTTGAGATTTGGGTTTCTGAGGTTCACCCCAAGTAGGCGACTTGTCCTCCTGATTTGTGGTCCCACTCCAAGTGTGGCCACTTTTGGCAGCAGCAGCATTATTGACAGCAGTAGAACTTGCCGGCTCTCCCCATCCCCCTGGGCCATTTGGCGCTTTGTTATTGTTGTCGCCCCAACCTGTATTAGTTGGAACTGTTGCAGGTGGAGAGCTGACCCACCCAGATACTGAAGAGGTATTTGTACTGTTCATGATGGACCCATCATTCTTGCCCCCCGAGTTTGAAGGCTGAGTAGCTGCACAACCCCAGGCCTCAGTTCCATTGTCATTCTTTCGTTCAGACCTTGGGGATTCTTCAAATTCCCAGGCAGTGTTTTGTTTTACAGGAGTCTGTCCCCATCCAGTGTTGGACAGAACCCTTGGGTCAAGGTCATTCCTTGGCAACTGGACTTGTCCTTGGTCTAGCATTCCCTTGTCTCTTCTTCGAGCCTCTCCAGTTCCTTCCCTCCCAGTACTGCCTTCATTCTGACTCCCATTGCTATCATTACTGCCTTCACTACCTGTGTTGCCAGATGCTGCAGCTTTGGCCCAAGAGTTTATTTGTTCATTGCCCTGCTGCATGGCAGGATTCTGGCTGGTAACACTAGAACTATCCCACCCTGTTGATCCTTTCCCATTGATGTCATTACTGGAATGCTGGTTTGGGGGCTTGCTCCATTCACCATTAATGCCATTACTGGTGCTGCGGCTTGGGTGGCCCCAAGCACCAGAATGCATATTACCAACGCCACTGTTGCCACTGCCCCTGCCCCATGCTAAGATCCCAGGACCAGCGGGAGGCCCCGAATCCCATGCACTTGTTCCATTCCCTTCCTTTTGTACAGCACTGCTGGATCCATTTTGTTTAGCACTTAATGCTGAGTTCACAGTGTCTCCATTCCCCTGACTGAACCCAGAATTGCTGTTTCCTGTGGCAGGATTACCTGGGGATATCCCCCACACTGAATTGCCCATTCCTTCACCACTTCCCCCACTGACTTGAGAAACTGATGTCCCATTAGCACCAGGAAGGCTTTGCAGGTGGGGCGGGATGATGGCCCCCATGCCAACAGCCATGCCCCAGTTCGGCAGTCCATTTGTCTGCATTGCATTGATAGGGTTTGGTGAAGAGTTCATGGGGTTAGCGTTATTTGGTCCATCAGTGTTAAGGTTCTGAGGTTGTACGCTGAAAGACACATTCTGAGAAGTGGACGTTTGTGGTTCTGTGCTCTCTTGCGGCAGCAAGTTTCCCCAAGCACCTAAGGTGCCCGTTGGGTTCCCATTCTGGTTGCCCATGTTCTGACCTATGGCACTGACTGGACTGCAAATACTGGAAGGGTTGCCTGCTCCCACAGTTCCTTCATGTCCGAGTACAGGCCAGGCAGCTGGATTGGCATTTGGATTAAGGTTAAGATTAATGCCAGCATTTGAGTTGGAAGCACCCCAGCAATTTTGACTTCTACCATCTCCAATCATGTTGTCCATCTTTCCATCCCCACCACTGGCAGAGCAATGAGCTAAGCCAGAGTTGGAACCTGTGGCAACACCCCACACTCTGGCTGAATTTCCATTACCATTTGCTCCACCAGCTCCAAGGGCACTCTGGTTAGAAGTGCTTTGGATGAGTGCTCCATTGGTGCCATTATTGCCATTGGGTTTCTTTGTATGTCCAGTGAAGTTGCCTTGGGCACTCCCTGTAGCCATGCTACTGTTCTCTGAGCCACAGTTGGAGGCAGAGTCAGTGTCTGTAGTACATTCTGAGGCAGATTCAGTCTCAGTTCCTGTAATGGAAGGCCACGCTTCCTTGTCAGTCCTGTCTATTATCACTTTATCCCAGCTGCAATTGGCTTCACTTCGGAAAGTGGGCTGCTGTCCCCAGTGAGTATTCTCATAATGGTCTCCCAATCCGCTGTGACCAAGGTCTGAAAAATTAAACATGATGTAAATTAGTCTGCTATCCAATGACCCAGATACATCAGTTGAACTCTGGCTTGATTGTTATGTTTACATTCTTTAAGACTCTTCCTCCCTCCTTTATAGTCTAGCTTATGGGTAGGGGTTCCCAACTTTCACTAAGCCCTTGGAGAAGCACAGCTTGTGAATCCAAACAAATTCTTCAATAAGCATAATAACGCATTTTGAATTCTAGGTTCTGAAAAAACAAGTATGTTCAGTGCTAATACACAAAGGATTTACATGCAGACAATAGTACTATTTCTCTTTTATTAGGTTGTACTAATAGGGTCAGATATAATAAGCAATACTTTGGGGCATGCAATTTCCAATATCTTCCTATATGCCACATACATTTTAAGCTGAACTATTAAACGGGAACTAGAAATGAAAGAAGAACTCTACAAAACCAATCAAGCATATTCTGTGGTCAACGAACAGTTATTCATGCCTTGTTAAATTTAGAAACAGAGATAAAAACTTCAGGGTGAGGACTGATTTCCAATATTAAAATACTTCTCAAACATATGAGTTGTTATCACTTTCAGTTGTATGTTTTCACTGCATGAAATGAAATCAAAGAAATACTTTAGAAAGTATTATCACTGTAAACTAAGACTTTGATGACATGTCTGGTACTCGTTGGCGTACATACTATCACTCTAGTACAGAAGGTGGAGCCACACATAGTGCTGGTGCACGGGACTGGGTCTCTTTGAACAGGAGCCAACATACTAGTCCACATCACAGCAAAGGACAGGCCTAGGCTCTTAGACCAAGGTCACAGATTAGAAATCACAAGGTATTATAGAGAGAACCGCTTGTAAATAGCTGCAGGATTGAGGCCTTTCATTCATTTCATATATATGAACAATCAAAAAGATGGGTGCTTTTAAAAAAAGGTAACTATGACGGTAGTTAATAATGAAGATCACTTACATTTTGTACTATAGCACTGATAGCTATTAAATATAAATTGCATGTTCTGTACTTGTCATATATGATTTGGGACTTTAAAATGATACTTGATTGACAGGCCAATCTCCCTCTACAAATAAGCTGGATCTTCTCAAACAGCTGTTACACTGTGCCTCATCCAGATATAAGCCAGCCCCTAAACTGTTAACGCTGTAGGTTTCGACAATTTGAGTTTTTTAAGACTGATGTGACAAAATTCCACGATTCTAAATTGGGGCAACAATAACTTCCCTGTCTGAAATAAAAAGTAATCAGTACCATGACCTCAATGAACATTTTAATGTAACTCCAAGATCTGATATCATAATCAGTATTTTAAATGATCAAAACATATCAGAAAGCAATCTCGAAATCAGAGTGAAATGTAACCTTATGAAGAAAAACGTGGACATTCACTATAAATGTGCATCCTGGAACAAAAAAACTCCATTCAAATTCAATGGGAAATGGTTAAGCTTGTATGTTTACCAACATGAACAGACATTGACTGATTTGATCAGCACTTAGATCTGAGGTCAGAACTAATCTCAAAACTAGTACAAATTTGAAAGCATCCAAGAAGTCAGCTTCTTTCTATTTGTTTCTTTCATTCTAGTAGCTGAAATACTTGTTTATGCAGTCAGGAATTCAAAAAGCACAAACATTTAAGTGGGAATCTGTCCTGCAAGTTTGCTTTCACAACAACACTGACTCCATAAATGCTGAAGCTGTCAAGACTCTCCCAGAAAGGCATATGCAAATGTGGAAGGGTTAAGAGATGAGAACGCTAAATAAAACAGCTTTATTTAGAGACAAAATCCAAAATTAGGCAACGCATGTGGAAAAGCCTATTACTCTTTTAATTTTCTTCACTACGGTATGCTACAAAGTATGTTCCGTCTGATGTGGGAACCTTTAATGCGTTCAGAAAAAGAGCTGAGCAGCGTAAAAAAGAGCATTCTTCATTATTAGATACTGAGTACTCCATGAAACACTAACACTCCAAAACCAAACAGCAGTAGATAATGACAAATAACAACTTCATTTTTTTGCCCAGCGCAGCATATCTTTAGCAAGCAGCTCTTTCTCTGAGGACGCCATTTTATCAAACCTGAAAGGCAGCCAAAAGCTTAGGACGCTGTGCTGCTGCTGCTGTCTCCGAAACATTATGTAATAAACTGATTTAGCAGAAGCAGATGCCATTTGCCCCCTTCCCCCCCTTGCTGCTCTATAGGGGCCAACGAGTAATGAAATACCTGAGAAAAGGTGCTGCCCAACCATCCTAGGAGACGCTACATTGTGTGCAGAGCTGTCTCCCCTCCTGCATCTAGGTTCGCCTGGGCTCTCGGCTTCAATATGTCGGCTGTGTACAGAGTGAGCCTCATCCTGTAGAGCTGCCAAGAAAATCGCTCAGTGCAAGTGTGCGCCCAGACAACCTGCAAGCTTGCTCAGGCCCTAGCTGTGCTGGCTTTGGAAATGCCCTTTCCTCACAGGGAGACTCCTACCCCCACCTCCAGCAGCACACAGCCCCCTTAACTCTGGGTAAGGTATCAACAGATGAGGATTTTAAAGCTTTGATTATCTAATTGCAGCTGACACTAAACCGATCTTCCTTCCTCTTTAAATTCTTTCAACTGTCACAAAACATTTTCACTTCGAGACCTAGCCACAATTAGCACGGTGGCTGCTTTTCTTCTGGTTTTTGAAAGTCAGCCAAAAGAACAGCCGCATATTGCCGATTGGCTGCATGCAAATACATTCCTGCCTCCTTCATGTTTCTATCCTCTTCTTTCCTTCTCTAAACAGCAGTGCTACACACACTTGGCATACCAGCACTAACTACAATACTGGGGACAAACCTTATATAGAACCTGGCAAGCCTCCAGGTGCTTAATTACTTCTCTGCCTTTATCGCGAAAGCTGAAAACATGCAAGTCTATTAAAAATCACAGCTTCTATTTGTTGAGCGTACAGCATTGTCACTGCGTGCTCAAACAATACATTATAGGCTGTAAGTGCTTTTCCCTCTCGCAATTTCAAATCATGGAATGGCAGAGGGAACTCTTTTACTGCTGCTTAAAGTTCATTGTCAGCCTTCCTAGATTTTGAGAGCAAATCAAGTGATTTATAGCATACAAGCTATGAATTACGGTGCCATCCATCTATCCAGCCTTTAAGACTATAAAATCGACCACCAATAGGGATTACTACTAATAATATAGTTGTCCTAGCATAGGATAAGTACTCCCAGAAGTAACTAAAATATGCATCAACTTGCCACAGCGGATCTCATAGGAGAAGAATCAGCTGCAATTATTCAGAAACAAAAAAGTTAAATTGCACACAAAACATTATCTAGCTCCTAAAAATATAAACATAAAACTGCACCAAGCATATGAAGGAACATAGCCAACATTCTGTGAATTTAAGATATATATACTGTAAATTTAAAAAGTAAGTTTCTAGCCCATAAGAGTTATATGCTAGGCTCAAAAATGAGCAGGCATTGTTAATGGAAGTAGCCAGAGGAGCTGTTGAGAAAGGAGAAAGATTTCCAGTGGCCAGAACTTCAAATGTCCTGCAGTCTTCAGCATGCAAGGGTTCATTTACCTGCACAGTGTACTGTCCTCTGTGTAACTGAAAAAAGCGTGTAAAATTAAAAATGCAAATGTGCTTATTCTGCATGAATTTGCCTGCAAATTTCTACATCCTGAAGCCTATATGCATTTAGGTTACTTTGGCACCATTTTTAAGTGCAGGGTATACATGGCCAACAATCTCTTTTATTAAATGACACTGTATCACTGATGTCTCTTTGAACATTTAGTCATAAGCAGCTGCCACCAATTCCTCAGTCGTTGCAACTGCTTTACCTTCTCTTAAGAATTTATATTTTTGGGTTTCAGTATTTTCTTTAATTTTTTTGCTCTCATTTTGCAAATTCTTGGATTCTCTTTTCTGTAAATTTTATTTTTCTTTTAAAAGTATTTCTGTACCACCTTCTCATAATCTAACAACAATATTAAAAAAATTTAAAACTTTTTTAAAAAACCAGATCAAATACTGCATAGGCCTGTCAGTGTAAGAAAGTCTTCAAGAGACACCTGAAAGCCTAAAGCAAGGATGCCTGCAGATGCCCACAGGATGGGCTGGTGACACTGAATATCACCTTGAACCACTGGGTTGGTGGCTTGTTAGGTTTCCCCATCCCAATGTGTGTAAATGACTAATCGAAGGAGGGAGGTGCAAATATATCAGATATGTCAACATATCTGCTACAAAGTAGTTTTAGAAACAGGGATAGAATAGCTAGGGACCTGGGTTGTGGGCACCAAAACAGAATGTCTAGACGCCAGGGGGAGGGGGGTCAGCAACACTTCTTATTTATTATTTTGATAAGCATGAATTAATATGCAATTCACATAAGTGACACATTGTTAATATCACATTTTTAGCAGAAATTGTTAGTACATGTTTAATTTGGTGTTTAAAATGAAAGTATTGGTACCGTACTTCAGTTTTCAAAACACTCTACTCTTTATTGTTCAACTCCCTAACATACTGTCTATCCTTAACATATACTTTGAGGCTTCAAAGCACATATATTTCAGTAATCCTTGAGTGACAACCAGCTGCAAAAACAATGGCACTCAGACTTTTTGAGGTGCTGGCAAATGGAGAATCTTTGGGTGCAAAATGCACCTGCTAATTTTGAGCCCTGCTACAAATATATCAAATATGTATTTTTAATTTTTAAAAATCCACTGTGGTGTGTTCAAAGTACTATTTACGAGTTAGTGTCTAACAATTGCTAAATACTGAAAAGCCAGACATTAGTTTATGAGGAAATAAAATTACTTCTGCCCTATTAACCAACATCTGTCTTCCTTTTCCATCCCAAAGGTGTCCTGAATTGAGCTATAGTTGTCAGGCATCCTATGGGGATGGGATGGGCATTTAGGAATATATTTCACTCCAGAATGTATATCTGGAAAGAGTTATACTCTGCACTTGTAGCTACTTGGTTGTCCTTTAAACATGGTAGACTTCAAAGGTATTTAAAATGTGTTCCAAACTATTCCAATTACTCACAGACATACTAGATAGAGAGATCAGCTGTTGGCAGGATCTTGCCAATGTTGGAAGACTCCCAAGCACCTGGTAGCCAAGCACCTACAAGTTTAAGTTTGGCATTTAAAACCATGACAAAGGCAACCCCAAAATGTGATGCTGGCCCTAGGAATTAAAACCACTTTTCCAGTCTTGCACCCAACCCACCTCTATGTCACTAAGTAATGGGTGCAGCAATTACTAATGCTGTTTTCCATTTTTTTCCTTTTGTTGCTTTTATATCCTGACTTTCTTCCATCATAGAACCAAAGGTGGTGTACATGTAGTTTATTACAGATTATCAATTTAAAGCTATTCTTTTCTTTCAGCCCTGCAGAAAATATTTTTCTTTTTGCAAAAAGAGAGTTACAACTCTCCAGTTATATTACTTTCTCAGATGTCTGGAATTTTTTTTAGGCAAGTCTCAAGCAGAAAATAAAAGCAGTGTTCTCTTTTTGGTGCAAGTTACAATTGCAATAATCTTCTAAGCACACAAAAATGGTAATTTTACTATTTAATATAATTTTACACGGAAATATTGTATACCACACAGAGGTTTCTTTTTAAAAAATAAGACATTTATAAATGCATTTAAATAAATAAAATAATGTGGCCACTTCTAACAGAGTATCATAATGCTTAGGACAACATATATGTGTATATATAACTTGAAACAAACATGTGCATACATTTTAGGAGATACATTAAAATCAGCTTTCTGCTTAGAAATTCATCTATTTATCTGGAATTGTCATTTGAAATCCTAAACTTGTTTTACATGATAGGCACCTTCCTCTCCACAGCAAGTAAGTGTTATGTCACAAACATCCCAAAGGAAGATTAGGACTTCAAGTGGGACATAAGCAGCAGGAAGAGCAGGTCAACTTCCAACCCAGTCAAAACCGATTAGCCATGCTAAAAATATACAAAAACTCCATTGTAAGGCGGCAAAGGTTACTGATTACATAGTACACTTTTCACAACCTCCCAAATGCCAAGTTTAGCCAACTACCAAAGTGGTGCTCTTCTTCCTTAACCTCGAGACAAACATTTTAAGGCTCAGCTATTATTAGATGCAAAGGCCATGTCCCACACTCTCCTTCTGACTGTTCTGAACCCCTTTCTCCATGTAGCCAAACTTTCATGATATGATAGCCTTGAAGAATTCTCATTCAGTTTCCAATATACCCCACTGGGTAGTGGGTTAATTTGTCCACTCTCCTCCCTCTCCCCCATTGAGAAATAAAATTATAATAGCACACATTTCAATGTTCGGCTCAGGGACAAAATCTGTTAAGCAAACTAGTACTTAAATTTCATGTTTTTATGATGATGAAAAGTGTACTAAGCACTTAATGTATTTTGGGAACATAATGTAGGAACATATTATAATACAAGAAACGTATTCTGGCAACCAGTGGACGATATCCAATATTAGTCATACTCAGAGTAGAACAACTGAAATCAATGGAATTATGTAACTTAAGCACCTTGATTTCAATGGGTCTACTCCAAATATGGCTTAATTAGCTATCACTCAGAAATTTCTAAATACCAGGGGTCTGAATTTCAATAAGTACAGCAAGTGACAAGGTTTCAATAAGTACAGCAAGTGACAAGGTTTTAAAAAGGGATATTAACAAATATATCAGAACCTACAGAATTCTGGGGAAATTCTCCTTTCATTCTTTGTGAACTTTGGACTAAACTGCATTTATAGTAATATTTTTCATAGTTTTAGACCTCAAGATACTCAAGGCAATGCAATCATTTGTAATTCAGTGAAGTCTGAACGTTTAAGCTAGCATCCAGTTTTAACAAGGTCTCATAAATTATATGCAGAGGTGTATCTAAAATAGTGGTCACAGATATGTCACCCTTCTTTAAGAAATTAAATAGCATGCACAAGTCTACTTCTCTTTAAATGCTAAGTTATTGTTTAGGCATTGCACAAAAGTGGTTGTCCTTATATTTTGGAATGTGTGTAACTTTCCACTTCAATACCCACCTTTAATTTTCACTCTAGTTTGAGAGTTTTCCAAAACACATCTGCTTTTCAATATCGTCAGCTATACTACATTAAACTATGCTTTTAATTAGCAAAATATGGAACAATAATGCTCAAAAATGGTCTGAAAGCACTCAACAGTTCTACTGCTGAAGAAATGAAAGTAAGCTGCCTGGATCAGAAATCACCTGGCAACCATATGTAAAGTGCTCTGATAGAGTAGGGTATAAATAGTTTAGTAATAATAATGTTTTAACAAATATGGCATTTATTTGCATACATATTTTATGTATTAGGTAACTGATTACTGCAAAGGCCCATGGAAATTTATGTTGTATCTTAGCAATTTTATTATTCATTCAGTTTAAAGATATACTGGAAAGCATAAAACTCCTCCAGTTCCATTACTTCTCCTTCTTGTCATCTTTCCTTCAAGTGTACATTTGGTGCTAGCATTCTCGTTGGTTCTCCACTTACATATTTAGATTTCAACAGCATCAGCACTTAGAAAATCTATCCAAGGACCTCTGCCAAAAGTGGAGTTCTTCTCCAGACATTCAAACCTTTGATGTGCAACCAAGAAACTAAAATCATTTTGTTTTAAGATTGAGCAGAATGTGCTTCAAAACCATATGAAACCTGATGGCAGATTTATTTTCCTATCTTATTAAAGTATTTTACTGCTATTGTTTTCATAAGTTCCCCACCCAGAAATATCAAGGATAGGCAGAATTAAAAATCTAAATAAAGGACAAAGCAGAATCACACTGCTATAACTGAGAATGCATTCTAAATCCAGCCTATTTCAATCAAACCCCTAAGGTTGATGTATAACTCCACATGAACTAATCCACTAGGAAGAATAAAATAAAGAAATTTGCATAGAGGCTGCAGCATAACTGTCTTTCAAGAATAAACATATTAAAATACATAGGGTTGCACCCAAATGCTGTTGAGTATGCCTTCCTGTCCTGTCCTCTATAGTCCCCCACACCCCAAAAAATCTGCTCCAGAGGGTTAGGGGGCAGGCCTCCAGAGCATATTTGGGAGTTCACAATGCAGTCCCATTGCACAAGTGCAGCTTCACTCGCACAGCACTGGATACAACACATGTATTTTCAATTAAAGATCTCATATTAGCTGGTAACAATTTGATGAAATGTTACCACCACACTAAAACCAGCATTTAAGGTCTAGGACATCAGACCTTTGAGAAGAACAAACAAAGGAATGTTAAGCATTTAAGGAATGTTTCAGCATTCAGCATACCTAGAAAAGGTTATTTTGCCAGCCTTAAGACTGCATAGCCAGGAAGCACAAAAACAATACAAGAAGGCACAAGAGCTGGAGGAAATGGGGTAAGACTTCAACTCCAATAAGAAGGCTGTTGGCACTTTTTGCTTACAAGGATTCTTAAACTGCTACAAACAATAATCAAGTGCCGGCCAATTTTTCTATCACTGTTAAGCGTATTAAGGCATACAAATGAAAGAAACATGGGAA
This sequence comes from Podarcis erhardii, assembly GCF_964252035.2. NCBI lineage: Eukaryota > Metazoa > Chordata > Lepidosauria > Squamata > Lacertidae > Podarcis > Podarcis erhardii. The sequence goes on from NC_138498.1 coordinate 37,880,686, forward strand.
TCAGGGATCAATTAGACTCAAACCTCACCATGATTTAGCCCTTGAAACTGTTTTTTGATTTTGACTTTACTGCTCAGGTTCCATCCTGCTGTTCATGAATGCTTTCCTCCTCATGTCTGAAGAACCAGTCTGATCCCAATGAATGTGTTTCAGAGGACACAGAACTTTCAGTTAGACTTCAGCACTGCCCCCTCTGAGTCACAACCATTTAGATTGGGGAAAATGCAAAATAGTTTACTAATCACAATAATCAATAAAATGGATTTTTTAAAAACACACCTGAAGCATTTATCCATTTGTTTTGGGATAAGGGATTGGAAAGATTTGCACTCAGTGTATCTTGAACTCCTTCTTACAAAAGAATGCCTCCTTCCATTTACTTACTCCAAATAAGCCTTGCATTTCATTCATACTGCCTGGATCAGCTTTGGTAGACCCCTTTTAGCCTCATCTTTTCTCAGGCTATTATTGAGAAGGAATATATTCTGAGATCCACAAGTAATTCTTCTCAGCTATGATATAAGCTGGCCTAAAGCCCATTAACTCTCACAGGACTAGCTCATCCTGCTACAATATCATATCATGCATTTATAGCAGGAACAGTTGCCAACTCTCATGGTTTCTTAAAGTAACAGCTGCTGAATTTTTCAGCTGACTTAAACAAACAATAAGTTCCAACTCAGATTTTGAGAAATAAATTGTGTCACCATTCTGTATAAATTATTTTATTCAAACCAATACAGAGATAGAGTGGCTCACTGAAACTTATGCTCCAACCCTAGCTCAGCCCATTTCATCAACCACACTTTCTCAGTATATAACGAAACAAAGTGGACTCCACAGCACTAGAAAGGGCCTTCAAGAGCAGTTGTGTCTCACCATTCCATAACGAAACTACGGCCTTGACAGGATCACCTGTTCTATCCACTGAAAAATCCCCACAGCAGTTAGGAATCTATCAGATTCCATCAGTCTCCAGCAGGTGGACCATCCTAACTGGTTCCCCACCCTTGCAGGGAAGAATTGTCGTTGCAAGTCCATATCTCACAAAGAAGTGGTCTGACCATGATAATGGAGTGATATTCACCATCCTTTATTTCCAGACCACTCCTCTCCTCACATGAAGTGAAGACTAAATCAAGATTATGCCCTGTTCTGTGCCTTGGACCAATGACTATCTGAAAAAGGCCTATGGTTGCCCTGAACTCCCGAGCTGAACATAAGGAATCCTCACCATGCATGCTGAAGTCACCCAAACCACCTCTCTGGGTTCCTCCAACAAGACAACCTCAGCCAGTTCGGTCAGGGAGGCTGTTGAAAAACAAGACTATCAATTTCTACCAGCCATGATGGCTGCATACTACCTCCACAATCAGAAACCATATGCCTTTGGATACCAGTTGCTGGATATCAAAGGTGGGGAAAGTATACTCTATCTACCTCCCTGCCTGTCTATCATCTGTCTGTCTGTCTATCTATCTATCTATCTATCTATCTATCTATCTATCTATCTGACTTATATACTACCCTCCATCATATCATGGTGGTTCACAAGGTAAAAATACAAGGTAAAAGCACAAATAGTTAAAACAAAAACAACAAAACAATAAACCCCTCCACAAACACATTTTAAAGGCTGTAGAAGCATTTGGCAAAATTATAAAAGGAAGACTCAGAAGACCTAGTGGTGTCAGACAATGATTGCAATGCATAAACAGCAGGTTCTTAGAAAGGGAAGAGGGCTATGTTATTCCCATTCCTCTACCTCAATCTAGAGGTAGGTCCACGTAGGTCCTGCTTGCAAACTTCACAAATGGCTGACCACTGTTAGAATAGGAAGTATTTAGAGCAAAGGACTAAATGGCCTTTTGGTCAGATACAACAGGGCTCATCTTGCACAGAAAGCCCCGGTTCAATACCTGGCATGTTCAGGTATTGCTGAGAAAGAGACCAGTCTGAAACACTAGAAAGTCACTGCCAGTCGGAATAGACAAAGCAGAACCAGATGAAACAATGATTTGACTATGACTGCACACATACTATACCTTTCAAGCAACTCTGAAGCACATTCTTTTCCTTCAGAGAATTCTGGGCATTGTCTTTTACCCCTCACATAATTATAATTCCCAGCAACACTTAACAAGCTATACTGCCCAGAATTCTTGGAGGGCAGAAATGTGTTTTAAAGGTATAGTGTGTATGTAGCTTTGATGTAAGACAGCTTCATGCATTCATGGACAAATTCTGCGGACAGCTTTCCTCAGATTGGGTTGTGCAGGGGAACAGCTGGTAGTATGAAATGTTTGAATCATATCTACATATGTCATAAACTAAGAGTGGGGGACCTGTGACCCTCCAGATGTTGCCGAACTCCAACTTTCCTCTGCCTCAGCCAGCCAGTCATGGATGATAGGAGTTGTAGTCCAACATCTGGACGGCCACAGGCTCCCCACTCCTTCCATAAACAGTCAAAATTTAAGATATCTCAATAGGCAGTGAGCTATAACTGCATTGGAATTGCTGGAAACAGGCAGGAGGGAGGCTGATATTTCTTGCTTGCCTGGATGTCCAGTTTACTCAAAGCAGAGATGAAATGCAGCAAGGAGAAACAGATGGGAGTGGATCCAAGCAAGTGGACAAGAAGCTGCTGCACAGGGGTTAGAGGAGCAAGACAGATATTTGTGACTGAGCAGAAGATACAGAGAGTTTAGAAGGGATGTGTGATTTCAAACGTTTCTGAAGACTGGTTAATGAGAAATATTATGAAGTATTACTTGAGTACATGTTATATACCTATTTTCCCCATGACAGCCTTCTATTATGAGAACTGAAGATCTGAAAGGAATACCTGACGTCAACCAAGCATGAAGCAAGATTAAATGTTGTGTTATGTTTTCCTATGTGGGCTACAAATAACTATGAAGAAAATTAATGTTGTTATTGTAACAGTGAATATTTTAAGATTATCTGCATTATGGCTACATCAGAACAAACCTTAAAATTATACACATGTAACCTAGCATGAAGCCAAAGTCCATTGAGAAGGCAACATTGCCTCATGGCTTTTAGGACACTTATAGCTTCTGAACATTGTAGCAAGGATGCAGCTCTGACAAAACATAGTAAATCAATCTACCAATTAACAAAATAAAGTGAACAGGCAAGACTCTTCAAAAGTGTGTGCCTCCCTTTAAGTTACAGATTAACTGTAAGGCCTCCATATAGCATACACCTTAGCTTATAGGATCTGCCTATCTCAGTACAAGTATATTCAAGCACAGTATGTTTCAATGTCTACTCAGAATGGGGTATCAAGGAAGCAAAAGCACCATAACAATTATTTAAGCCAAAATATACTTCAAGATGTACGGACTCAGAATGAGCTGATCAGCAATCATCACTTGGTCCATTCAAGATATACAAGCATCAGGCTGTGAAGGTTTTGGTTGAAGGACTGCACTCTTCCCATGGAGATCCACCTTCCATTTTGAGAGTTGTATTCCTTTTGTACACCATTTTTAGATACATATGATTTCACAAGGTTGCATCCAACTAAGTTCTAATAAGAGTAGACCCACTGAAATTGACAGACATGGGTTTAGTAATTTCAGTGGGTTTACCCTCAGTAGAACTTAGCTGAAAACAACCACTGCCTCAATTAATTAGTCCTAGCTGTTGCCTGTAGGAAAGCTTTTACAATTACAAGCTGCTTCTTGCTAACTTGGTTTCAATACTTTTAGTTAATTACATTTATATTCTAACCTCTCAGGGAAGCATGCATGGGCAATGTTCTCAACTAGAGTATGGTAAGCAGAGATCAGCAGTGTTGAAACAGGCAACATTTGGTACAGAAACAGCATGTGACTACTGCTTAATAAGCTACCAACATGGCTTTATTTGAGTGTTTCTGAAGAATTAAGTCTAATTTCTACACTGCTCGCACATACTTTCTAGGTGAATGTACTCCTGCGACCAGAGAACAGAACAAAGTCTTCCCCTCTAAATGACCACTATGTTCTGAATGGGAGAAAGGCAATTCTGAGTTAAAGGTTAACTATTTAATTGAGAATCTGAACAGGTTCTCTTCATGCAATGCATTTTCCAGCATAAATCCTTACCTGTTGGGGTCTGAGTTTTACTGGGGTGGTGATGTCCACCTACTCCTGGCTGTGGAGGAGGACTTGCTCCTGCTTGTCCAGTACCTTGTGCTGGGCTCGTGCTGATCAGAGTTCCAGTAGGCAGAGGCTGGCCTCTTTTTAAGAGCTGCTTCTGTTCTTGTTGGCGGAAGCGTGGAGGCACCTCACGAGGCAGGTATCGGGATGCAGCTGGCTGCTGCCCATTGGCAGATGCACGCTTGCCATTGCTATTGTTAGTAATAGTGCTGGTGGAAGTACTGGTACTGGTACCGGCAGGTTGGGGCTGGCTTAAACTGGTCTTAATAGGTTCTGGCACTGTTGAAAATGAAATATTAAGAACACATTTATTGGGCGAAAGAATTAAACAACATTCTTTTTAAAACACAGCTTAATTGAAAGTAAATCTCAGTCCACCTTTGTACATTTGTTTTAAATAGAAACTAAGTAGTTTCCCCCAAAGTATGTGTTATGGAAAACCAACACATTGTACATTTAACTGCAATCATTTTTCTAAAAAAATATTTATTGGCAATATCAACTGATTATGAAGTATGAAGGGATCGTAAGTGATGTGCATTTAAATAATTTTAGAAACAGGTCCCTAATCCATTATCATGTTGTTCCCTAATCATGGCTCCACAACTAAAAAGGCCCTGTCTCATATGCCCATCTGCTTTCTGCATATGAAGGAATGCAAGGCAAGGCTTCAAATGCTGATTTATGTGGAAGGCCAGGGACATCTAGGATGAGGCAGATTATTGAGAGATTTAGAAGTCAAAACCAGTATTTTGCATCGGACCTGGAAACAAATCAATAACCATCACAAATGAAATAATATATGCCCCGTATTATATGCATTTTGAACCAACTGAGGTTTCTGAGCACTCACACAGAACACCTTATGTTACGATGGCTTAGAAAAACTTCATACAGCATAGTAACAGTTCATGCAGATAAAAGTCAGCAAATCATAGTTTGGTATAGTTTACACCCTAGGTCACAAATGTTCAGGCAGGCCTAGGTACCAAGTTGTTAGAATAATCTCAATATCTTCTTAACAAATCACAATGAAGACTCAATTTGTGCCTTCTCATAAATGTCAAACTTCACCTCTTATCTTGTAAATCAGCTGCTGTTACAAAAAGAGATGCCATTCCTTCATAGCCTGCTTCTCTGAACAATTACAGAATAAAAATGAGCTTAAGTATTCTACAAAATTCACAGCAGCCCTTGTGTTTTACATTCTTTTCAACTTCATTTGTAAAGCTCAAAGTCAATGTGCTGCACTACATATACAGTACATTTAACACAGCCCAGGAATGTATACTCTGGGAATACAGATGAAATACAGACTTTGTTTAAACCTCTGCAGCTGCTCAAAGCTAGAAACATTTCCTGGGTTTTTAATTGGAATGAAACCAGAGCTAGATCCCCATTGTAGTAACATTATCCAAGAACAATGAAGTATCAAACAGTCAAATGCTTGTACTCTATTAATCCCCACCCCCACCCCCCCCACCCCCTGTAACCTGCTAAGGTCAATATCTAGAGATAGAGGAAATCACAAAGTAATTGATGGGAAAGTATAACATGACTTTTTTTTATCCACAACTGTACCATTAACCAGCTGATGCAGCAGTATTTGCTGCCAGAGTCAGGCTCCTGGAAAATTTTAAGCAATGTGATCCTATTAAAGCAGAATGAGTGTGGGTGTTTACTAAAAGGACTTTGGGGAGGAAATTAGCCAGTTTTACTACATTAATTACATTGCCAAATACAAATGTTTTGTACCATTTAAATACAGACATCTTAATACATCTTCACAAAATTTTCTATTTCCTACCTAATCTGATCTATTAGAAATCATTTTCTTTTTTAAAGTTACAGCTAAGAACGTTGCCCAGAGACAGTAGTCCAAAATGTTAGTGCAAATTTGATGTGCAACTCTGCTCTGTTGCCATCTCGCCTTTTCTACAACACTTCTTTCCCCCCCATTTTTAATTTCCAGTATGCTCATCCTGTACCACAGGGGTGGAGAACCTGTGGCCCTCCAGATGTTGCTGGAATACAATTCCTACCATCCCTGACCACTAGGCATGCTGACTAGGGCTAACAGGAGTTGGAGTTCAGCTGGAATAGCTCAGTTGGTAGAGCATGAGACTCTTGATCTCAGGGTCATGGGTTGAAGCCCCACAATGGGCAAAAAAGATTACTGCAGTGCAGGAGGTTGGACTAGATGACCCTTGTGGTCCCTTCCAACTCTACAGTTCTATGACTCTATGATTCTACAAAATATGGAGGGCCACAGATTCCCCACTACTGTTGTACAGGAAACCATAATATGATGGAGATAAGTGTGTGATGCAAATTCTAATAGTTTCCATTTTGTGGTCCCAAAAGCCCACCTGGCTTAACTAGCTTAAGTCCTTTGTGGGCTGCACTGTCAGCATCTGTCAGTCAGGCACAGAAGGAGCTGCCCTTTCATGTGCATGCATGTGTGTGTACACACACACACACACCAAACCGAAGTTTTTTCATATTAATATATGTTTGGTCAAAATCTCTCACATTCTGACAGGATAGTCTGCATTTGGGAATTTCAGATTTCCCAGTGTTTCCAGTGTACACACTTCCTGGCTTTAATAAAATCAGAAAGGGTGACCAACATGATAAGATTGCATTGAATGTGAAATGCTGCCATGGTGGCTTAAACCACAATTCAAAAAATCTATCCATTCTTTAGGACTGCACCCCTATGCGCACCTCCCTGAGAGTAAGTCCCACTGAACTCAGTGAAGCTTACACAAAGTAGACATGCCTACAACTGCACTATAGAATACTCTTTAAGCATTTGAATGAACTTCTCAGGTTTAAGAACTGCATGTGCAAGTCTGCACTATTTTCTCCTTCATTCAACCATTTGCCACATAATGAACACATCCAGTTGTTCTACAACTATTATGCATTAAACCATTACATTACCATTGTAAGCTCTCAAGCTTTTGCTCCCCAATTACTCCAAACAAAAATAAACCTTTCCCTTGTAAAATTTCTCAGGTTACAATCTTCTCTTTGGTGAAAGCCATTTGTTCACAAGAGACAGCACATCTTTAGGCTTTGAAACAGAAGACATTGCATGTATCCATTTCACACACAGTGAAAGGTTAGTGTTTATACAGGGAAGATATTAGAAACTGTAGATCTCTAAGCAGGGTTTTGAGACAGGAAACCAGTATTGTAGGAGGACTAATTCAGAGGTGAATTCTGTATTATCATGCTAAATCTTTGTTGTCTGGCTTTTCTTATTCAGACCTATTCACTTATTTATATCAGCCACGTGCACACATCCCAGTTATGATGTGTGCCTCAGACCTGCCCTCCAGATTTCTATCAAACATGTCACACATGCTAATCTTGCCTGAAGTAATGAGGCCAAACTCACTTGGTCTGCGCCTGATTCTCTGGCGCAGAGCAATTGGGAGTCTAGCAGTGAGGGGGTGCTCGTGACACAATGCAACTGGCAGCCCACATGAGTTATCAGAATGGCTGAAAGAGCACAGAGTGCTAGTCAAATAAAAATATGGCCTTGGGAAATCCACCAATTCCAAGCACTGATCTAAGGCAGACTTTGCAGAAGCTGCTGTTTGATTGTCCTGCAGGAGAAAATCTAGAAGCACTACTGTGGTTAAGTAGAAAAGCACAATGACAACTGAGAAAAGCCAATAGGCTCCACAAAGAACCTAGATATGGTAAAGAATAAAAGCAACAACATGTTTTATTTGTACAGAGACAGCCTCAAAACAAATCAAAACAAAAAATTGCACAATGGAAAGGAAAATTAAATAGCAAATGGATTTGGACGATAATATTAGAAGCTAAATGTTCCTTTTTAAATTAAGACAAAACTGAAGAATAAACAATTCAGCTTCTCTTCAACGCTGTGCACATAGCTCCCATTAGTTTTTAAAAAGCAGAAAATGAAAGAGGCAGTCTTTAAAACTATTCAAGACAACCACTCCTCTGTTAATTCTCATTCAAAGGGTCAGTTTGGACATTATGCTAAACAATTATATGCTTGGAGATATGACCCCAGAGTCCAGCAGTGACCAGGACCCCAAATTAGATGTTACAATGTCACTGGCTAAGGTTCCTGGATCTGAGCCTAGTGTTGATGGTCAGAGGACTACTGCACCCAAGGCCGGCAAGAAAAAACCTGCTGAGCCAGTTCTCACAGTTTCAGGATCCCAAAAGCCAGGACTGTGGGAGTTACCTTTCCCCAGATCTGAGGAAATAAATACTTCCCACACCACCTCACCAGTCCACAGCACAGACAGCACACAAGGAGGGAGGCCATGATGTGCAAGGGCTTTAGGTCAGAACATGGCCCCTTTCAGAGACGCCAGTTTTCCAAAAGCAGATTGAACCTATGAGAAGGGGCTTAGAGGCAGAAGTTCAAAAGGCTTCAGTTCACTTCTAAGCCTTCCTGACGCAAGTTGCTCACTAGAAAGTTTCCTTGGTACCGTAACAACAGACTCACCCTGCCCTGTGGGCTTCATCATGGGATCAGGACAAGATGGGACATATTGCTAAAACTCATGCTCACTTACACCCCATCCTCCTGTCTGGGGCAGCTGTAAGGAGGAGAGCAGAAGTATTTGCTTCCAGTCTCAAATGAACCAAAGTTCCTTATTACTTGGGAACTTGAGGGAATCCTAGTTCGTGAAGAAGCCAGGATCATATACCAAGAGTGCATCCTGGCTTGTTTAAATTAATCATAGTTTTAACCAGGGCATTTTTTCAAACAGAACTCAGTTCCAGCACCTCTCAGGTGGGTGCCATTGCCATTATAAGAGAACAAGGAAGGCATTCATGATGAGTTCCAGCACCTCTTTTTCTAGAAAAATAGCAGTGATTTAAACTAGCCATAGTTTCAATAACGGTAGAACAGGGGAGGTGGGAGTACACAAGTCTGAGGCTCATTTGCTTAATCCAAAGTTTAGTCTTATGTTCAAAAAGGCACTGCACCTGCCTTTTAGACATGCTTCTCTATAAAGTAGATATGTGCCACTTCAAATACAGCTTAACCCACATTCAACACTTGCTTGATGATGTGTGCTGATGGGCTTTTGCAGCAAAAGTCCTTCTGCTTTACAAAATATCTGATATGCCTTCAAAGTATTTTGTTTTGCTTAAATACATTTAGCAGCTTGGTGGTAGACTCTGCTACTGCAGGTGACCTTTAAGGAATACACTTACAATGTATAGTATGAATTAAATTGACTGCAGTCCCTCAGGAAATAAATTTCAAGCCAGTCTTGTAAAGGAGTACTGCTGCTTGGAAGGACAGGGCTTCTACTCATGAGATTCTGCACAGCCTGTAGTGAATTGCATTATGCAGCAAGTGAGGGAGGTCTTCCAATTTCCATAAGCTATTCTGCTTTTTAGAGGTCTAAACTGGTTAGTACTTACCTGTACCCAAAATTTCAATCTAAACATTCTCTCTTCTGATGAGCTGCCTAGCTGTGCTTGGGGGGGGGGAGAGAGTTAAACCAGTAGTTGCTATAGTACTTTAGTTGCCTTTTTGCAGAGGGCATAGGAAATAAACAACAAGAAACCTTTTGAGGTAGCTATTTCAATTCCACTTAGAAACATGGTTTGATACCCCATCAACTCAGCTCTCTGGAAATAACCTCTCCCACCAGCCCACCCCAATGATTCTTGCAAGATGCTATTTAGTTTACCAAAACAAAATAAAAAAATTCCTTCCAGTAGCACCTTAAAGACCAACTAAGTTAGTTCTAGGTATGAGCTTTCGTGTGCATGCACACTGAAGAAGTGTGCACACTTCTTCAGTGTGCATGCACACGAAAGCTCATACCTAGAACTAACTTAGTTGGTCTTTAAGGTGCTACTGGAAGGAATTTTTTTATTTTGTTTTGACTATGGCAGACCAACACGGCTACCCATCTGTAACTAGTTTACCAAGGTCATCATTAGCTATGTGAATGTATGGGGGGGGGGAGTGTACTCTCCAAAACATTGCCCAGATTTGGGAGGGGTGGGACTTGCTCTCCTGGATTATATGCATTTGGCAAAAGATTTTTTGTTTTTGTTTTTTGAGATAGTAACCTTTTCCTGGCATAGGTTCAAATTAGATAATATTACAAGTTTGCATTGTCTACTTAGAAATCAAACTCAAATTAGCTGAGATTTTTCTTGCCTGGTTGGTGGAAGTCGGCCAATGCTGAAGGTATTTATATTGTAGGATTCAACCAACAAAGAAGAAAGAGGTTGTGCCCATCAGTTTGAGCGAGTCTCCTCCCACAAGACAAACTCTTGCAAAGTAGCTCACTTGTTGAGCCCTAGGCCCAAATGAGCAGCAAAGGACAACCCCAAAACGGTCAAATAAAAATTGTGACACACACCACCACCACCCATGTCACAGAAAGCACTCTAACACAGAGCTGTTCTTCTTCCAGTGTGATAACAGAAAGAGAACTGAGCAGGAAGATATGAACATGGACAGTAAGGATTTGGCACGTGCCAGAAATCTAGCCTAGCTTGAGAGATATTCCAAATGAGCTAAGCTATACACAGGTACAGAAACCCTATGTGTGATTGCACAGAGAGACCATGATAAAGAAAGATGAGAAACATGCTAGTTGCTCTTTACTAATTTTCTTAATATGGCCTCAGATAATTGCAAAGTGGTAAAATGAATCAGAGTGGAAACACAAGTGTTCCTTGTTTATTTCTGCAAGTGAACTATAAATTGTGTTTCACTGGCCCAACAATAGTGTCACTGACACTTCAATTTAGAGCCTTTATTATTAAGGCTCTTGAAGGATTCAGTGTTATACAGGAAACACTAACACATCAGATCTCTACATATGTATCCAACTCTATGGAAAGGAACATGTTTCTTTTTCAACCAAAGGGTAATAGACTGTCTTTAACAGTGTAATAATTATAACTTTCCCCCTAGCCATATGAAACAGAAGCTAATGAGTTGGCATGGAAAGGAATTCAATGTCAATATATCTTTTAAACCTGGATCTTCTGAAACACTGATAGCAGTTGAACTTGTGTGTTTTTTCTGTGCTACTTTGTTTCTGGCGTGCTATTGCAAAGATGTATTTGATGGAGAAGCAAATACCAAAAAGGTTTCTAACCTATTAAACAATGAGATATGTAATAAACAAAAATCCTACATTTCAACCTTAAGACTAGATTGTGCCATTTCTTTAAGAGCCTTTTAAAGGGCACGAGCAGTAGAGTTTTAAAATATGCAAATGTATTTAAATATAATCAATCAGTTAAAAGCTATAAAATGATTTAAAAAACTAATCAGTTGACAGCACTAGTTAGAAATAAGAAGGTAATCAGCCTACTAACTTAGAATTAATGTCCTCAAAAATATTTATGAGAGCTGATATTTTTCAATAAACTATAAAAGGATTCTGAATGTATCCTCACACAAAAACAGCCCGCTTTCAGGTTCATTAAAAGGCAGGGAACCACTTAATAACAATAAAGTCTTTCTGCCAAAAATAAGGTTGACTTGATTATAGAATTTCGAAGAGAGGCATTCAGCTACATCACCAAGATAAAGTAAAACCTTAGACATCACAAATGGCTTGCTTCCAAATGATCCTGCTGCTTTGGGTATCAAGCATTTCAATGATTTGCATAAGGTATTTTAAAGCAACAAAGCATCAAGTTGTAACACATACTAAAATAAAATCCTTTACATGCAATTTTATAACAGCCCTCACCACCAGCTAAGTAGCCGTGGAGATTTCCTACAGCATTGTGGGAAAGTGCCTGCTGCTTTGAGTGAATGCATTAGCTTTGCTAAAGCTTTCTTTACTGTGTAGCAGATCCAGTGACTGACTCATAAACTGTCAATTGTTAGAGAGCACCTTTCTTGATCTAAGCGGTACATTTTGGAAGGGAGGGCTTTCTTCTGAATGCACAAACACTCTCACACATATATCTGGCAAACTTTATAGAATGATACAACACGGAGTGGAGGCTGACTAGAACACTAGAATGCTGTGCACCACACAGTTAATCAGCCCCAAGGGCCAATCTGCCAATCTACAAAAAGATCTTGCCAGTTACACAAGAGGCTGCCTGTCTACCCTTTCACCTGAAGGTAATATATTGCCGTTGCTGTTGTCATTTAAACAGCTCCTTGAGATACAGAAAAGAAATCTAGTCTAGTGTCATCATGATGCCATTGAGAAGATCAGCCCACTTTTGAGCACTGCATTGTTCATTTCTAAATGACAGGATTTCGTGCAGTATTTTGGTTTCTAAACAACATTCAAGAAGTGCAGAATATTTCATTTTCAAAATAAACAGAGCAGGAGCTAACTCTGATACAGAGAGCTCAAACATGGATTTTAAGAGACAAAACCAATACTACCTTGTGTTTTTATGATAGATATCTATTTGTAATACAGCACAAAAGCTTTCCACATTCTAAACAAATTGCTTGCTGCTAATAATCACACCATACTTAATGGTATCTAACTTCCTAATCCAATTTTAGAGAAACAAATCCAATAATTACTTACATATGCTTTTTAATGATTACAATCTCAGAGGAATCCCAACTCTACACAAAAGCATTAAGAAATTGTATATGGATTTTATTAATGCAATGAATGGGATCAGTCACCCAGATTTCAATTACTACAAAAGCTTTTAAGCACATTTCTACAACAGAAGGAAGGAATGCATACAGAAGTGACAAAAACTGCTTAATCCCCATAGTGTTGATTTCTCACTGTTTCAGACTTCCAGTATCATCAGATCAAATTCTGTACTATGCTCTCTTCCACTCCTAAAATAAAGGAACCCAACCCCCTCCAAGCACACACAAAAACCCCTTGCATTTCTTCATCGGCAGGAGAAAAGAGAGGTGCAACACAAGAGAGTATTCTGGAATAGGAACAGTTAAACCCAGCAATGCATTCTTGGCCACTGCTGTGACAGGATTTATTTACAGCTTCCATTAAACACAGCAGCTCCATTACAAAGTGCTGTATGTGAGAAGAATTTTTGATTATACAATGCAAGTGCCGTACTGCATAAAACATAGCATGCCAACGTATTTCCCCCCCACCCGTAATTGGTTTGGGTCATTGTTTGATGGGTTTATGAATTCATTACAGGAAACAGATGGATCCCATAAATCAGAGCTATTCATCCAGCCAATCAAATGGACAATTCCCCCCATCTCCTCCTCCCTCCCCCCCCCCCCCGTTCTTAATGAAGCCACTTCCTTCGTGTCCAAAACTGTGTATGGTGTATAGAGAAAGAAGTTGTTAAAGCAACCTCAAAACAGGAACAGGAAACAGGAAACACCCTTTAAATAAAACCAATAAGGTAATCACACCCACAAAGAGGTACCCCCATTGAAGCCAGATACAAAGAAAAGAACTTACCCAGTTCAGCTGAAACACAGGAACTAAAGCAGAAAGGGTAAAATATTCTGCTTTTTAGTAAGTTCTGTTTTTAAGGGCAAGAAAACAGTTTTATAATGGAAATGCTTATTTTGCCCCCCATTCCACTTTCAGATGGTGAATTTTTATTCAGAAAATTACTTCCTTTGTCTACTAAACTCTCAAGTTTGACAACAGTGACATCTGCTGGTAAAAGTGAAGGTATCACAAATGTTACATAAGTAATGTTTCATATGTAGGTAGTTCTCTGCTATGTCTGCCTACACAGAGAAAATTCCAAATCATGTGTAAAATGAAGTTTTACTCTAAGTGGTGCTTTTTTAAAAAAATGAACAAGGTTTGTAATTTTTCCTCAACCTTGCTGCTTTAAAGATTTTAGTTACAATCTTCACATCTCTTTCTCTAAAATAGCACCACTAAAAGACAATGAGGCTGTTCTGATTTATAGATTCAAGATTAACACTCCAGTCCTAAGCATATAGGATGACGACAATTCCACTGGTTTCAAAAGGAACTTATTGCCACATAAGAGTGCACAGAGATTTAGAAGATGAAATCAACCAAACTCTTTTGTTTAAACACTCACTTAGATATAGACAGGATACTAAGAGCATTTTGATATAACCATCTAGGTTTGCTTGCTGTTGCTTGTGTACCGTATTCTGTTAGTATGCGGGGGTGGGGGCAGAGGTGTGTGGGGGGGGGAGACCAAACATCCCTGACTTTCCATTTAGATTGTGGCCTTTACAAGTTTTACATTACAAAAGTAACCTTACACATGACAGAAGACATAAAATCCAGGAACATTTATACTGGCATATGGACTTTTAAATGCTTTCAAACAAGATTTTACTAAAAAGTACTCTTTGGGGTTTGGTAAATTTACAAAAAGATACTTAAATTCATATATTTACTTATTCATGAGGAAGAATTCCAAATGCCACATTTACACGTCTGTTTTTAGCCCTTATGCTCAACTGTGACAAGCTCTTGTATGGGTAAACATTTCCAACGAATTAGTTCAGTTATGCAATTTGTCATTTGCATGTCCACCTGGAGTGAGTAGAGGGTGCCCCCTGATGAACATTCATGTTTTAACATGCACCTACAGAGGCCAGAGAGACAAATATCCTAACAAAGTACTACTGGTGAAGATTTTAGCATAACTCCTAAGAGGCATCCTCTCTTTCCTACATAAGGATTTGTATGCAGAATGTCTTTCCAGTTCAGTTCCACTCACAGGCTCACAGTCTTTTCTATCTGTGGGTCTTAAATCAGAGGGACAACACATCAGTTTAGCCTGTTCTCATCTGAATACCTTTTTAATGGGCCTCAAGGTGTGAAGCATAATTTATTCTGAAAGCGCACACCAAGACATATGATCATCAAATGAAGTTGGTAGATAACTACCCATCCTAAATGGCTATTATAAAACAGTGAAATTTATTTGCCATCTATTCAGCAGCTTTTGATTCAGACAAATTAATTCCTAATTTTTGTGCTAGAGAAGCTGCTTGAAAATATGTCATCCAGAAAGAATTTAAAACCATCAGTGGGATACCAACGTTTTATGAGGAAGCCATGGTAACTTATAGGTTCTACAATGAATGAGTCACAAATCACATTTTTCAGAGGGAGCATTTCCTATCACTCAGTACAAATTACACATTTTCACTTGAATCTGACTTGCTTATCCTCCCTCAAGCGTATAAATACAAGTACACTAAGAATAGCATTTAATGTGTTGCACTTTAATTTTGAGAGCTTCAAACATTCTGCTTTTACGTATACTTTTCTACATTAACAGCCTCTCTTAAAACTGGGCTTTTAAAAATCCATTATTTCTGCATCTCTTTGGGATCCCTGGAGATGCTGCTATCATACCATCTATATTGAATCTTGGTAGAACATATGGAACCAGGGTTGCTATCTGGAAACAGAACTTATCTATTTCTTTCTTTGTTAACTAGCTTAGCTGTCCTGATACTATGTTTCCTATTGCCTCATCAATAACTGTCCTTATGGAAAATGGGTACCTATCCTTAACACAGCCCTTCAGAATGCTAATGTACAGGAACAGACAAGACTCTAAACAAAGCACTGAGAGGGCCAGGAAAACTGGTTATATAGACCAACCCATGTCTGTGTGAGTCAAAAGTTATTTAGCTCCTTTCCTTGCAATAGTGAATTTGGCAGAGGCCTCCTCTTAAGCACCTCAGATGGCGTCTAGACTACAGTTTGCTCCACTTTGATCTTCCATATTGAATCTTTTATTGCAGAAAAATGAGTGCAGAAACTGGTAAAAATGCAGTGATAAAATTAGAGCTGGGGTTCCCCAATACTCCAAACTACAAGAAAAAAGATTCCACCTAAACATTAGGAAGAACTTCCTGACAGTAAGAGCTGTTCGACAGTGGAATTTGCTGCCAAGGAGTGTGGTGGAGTCTCCTTCTTTGGAGGTCTTTAAGCAGAGGCTTGACAACCATATGTCAGGAGTGCTCTGATGGTGTTTCCTGCTTGGCAGGGGGTTGGACTCGATGGCCCTTGTGGTCTCTTCCAACTATATGATTCTATGATTCTAGATGTAAGGCCCACCCACAGGCAAAGGTGAGTCCAGTAGGAGGCGTCATCCTTATCAGGTATGTCTCCTAGCAGCATCTGGCAAACTGCAAAACTAGAAGCCATTCTGACAACTTTGCCCCAAAGCAGGTTAGTAGCATTGGTTTCTTCAGTAAAGGTTGGAAAGCTGCCTTTTTAAGGCAAAGTGAGGCAGCCATTCCCATCCTTCCCACCCTCCTGAACCAGTGTCCCAATGGTAGCAAAGCCTGATTATTGTTGGCCTTGATGCCTGCACTGCACCCCTTAGCTACCCCTGCTGCCAGACAGTGGTTGCCAGAGCAAGGCAGCAATATGGAGCTAGCCTCCCAACACTGCTGTTTCCCCAAATGCTGTGGGGGTGAGGCAGCAGCAAGGTACCCCAGAACAGCTGTGGAACAAAGTAGGTCCAGTTTTCCCACCATGGTAAGTTGTAATGAAGCTACTGCTGAGGCCAGCTCCACAGTGCTGCCCACCTAAGTCTTCAGGTACAGTGGATAATCTATGTTGATTCAATAATCAACATAATAATAATCTATCTTGAAGCAAGGCTCAACTATCAGTAACAGTGATTTTTGTATGTGGAATTGTGGGCTGGAAGTCAACCTCAACCAGTAAAGATTCTGATTTCATCTGTAGACATTTTGCTATCTGTGCTAACTTACACAATTAGTTATCTGCATTCCCCAAGCATCTTCTTTACATGAGTAGGTTACAAGTAAAAAATCATCCAAGGAATTAAACCAAGACGATCACTCCCAACCCTACATTCTGTCTATAAGCTGGGTCTAAATAACCTCAGCAAGCTGTAAGAAATTGTGTATCTGAACAGGAAACAAATGCATCACAAAATACTCATTTCAGCTGAAACCTACCAAGCATAATTTTGCTATAGCGGAAGCAAAATAGGAATAAAAAGTAGTAACTGAAAGTATAATCATAATGGCAACATTTTAAAAAATGTTTCATTTGTAATTTAAAAATAGTAAATGTTATCGGTCCTAGCTCAAGCCAAGTATTATTCCAGTCTTCTGCCATATCACCTGAACTGCATCAGCTTCCTTGTACAGCAGCAGTCTGTAGTGCCACAGCGGGGGCAGAGGACACCCAAGTGCTGTTGTATTCATTGCCAAGATCAGCATTCTGCTCTGCCATCAGCAGAGCAATCATCTGTGTCAGTGGGCATGCAACTGGAATTGAGTTTATTCAAAGAGATATAAAAGGCCAGAGATCTAAGCCAGCAAAAGGTAATAACACAATGGTGGCATCTTTGACACTCCTGTCACAGCACCTCATTCCAGGCCAGAACAAATAATAATTCCAACATGATCCTGTCATGTAGAATTGGCGGGTTAGAATTGGCTGGCCCAGTTCCACAGGTATGATGATATCATACAAATATTAAGTCTCAAACTTTTCAGCACTATTTCAGAAGCAACACAAGAAGATTAGGCTTCTCAGCATCAAGGTGTCTGGTACATTTTTCAGTCTCGAACTCTAAGGGACACATTCCATGGTGAAGCCAAACATGAAGATAGCAATAAAATCAAAGATCAGTCAAAATAGGTACTTTGCTATATTTCACTTCACATTTTCTTTCTGGCAATTCTTTTCTTATTTCCAATACATACACAGTTTCTGCTCCTAAAATTACAGGATCGTCTTTTTAAATGTTTTTAATTCAAAAGAACAGTGAATTTCCATAATACCCATACAAACTCATAATCTCAAGGTTGTGGGTTCAAGCCCCACATTGGACAATAGATTCCTGCATTGCAGAGGGCTGGACTAGATGACCCTTGTGGTCCCTCTACAATTCTATGATTCTATGAAACTGCTCTAAATCTAACAGACTAGGTATGGAGAAAGAGGGGGACTTTCTGTGAAGCAGTCAGGTTCCAATATTGCTCCATGTTTACCATCTGCTGTGAGAATCCTGTGATTGGAAGGGACCTCAAAGATCATCTAGCACAGAGATGGGAAACTTTCAGGCCTCCAGAAGTTTTTGAACTCCCAACTTCAATTGGCCAGTCAACATGGCCAATGATCAACCACGATGGAAGTTGTAGTCCACTAAATTCTGGAGGGCCACAGATTCCTCACCTCTGATTTACCCCAACTCCATGCCAATCAGGAAATCTGCTACTGGAGCATCCCCAATAGGTAGCAGGGTCAGCCTAAGGCATTTTGGCACCTGAGATGGACCACAAAATGGTGCCCACCCCTCTGGCCAAGGAAGAAGGAAATAATGAAGATATCAGGAACAAGCAGGAGGGATCAAATCAACCTTACCCTATGGCTGAACTGGGAATCAAAGGTGGGTGCAGGTCCCAAGAGACCTGCCATTTCCCCCATAGGGATGGGAGGAGACCAGCAGTGCCTCCTATTCACTGAGAGGCCGCTGTGGAGGCATTGTTGGGGGTGGGGTTGCTCAGGAGAAGACAGATCTGGCCTCCAAGTAGTGTGCTGCAGTTGCTGCAAGAACTATTACCAAGAAGCAGAAGGTAAGGACATAGGTATGTATTACCTGCTATAATGTTATACACAGCGGCAGCAGTGGGCAATGCATTTCTCAGAGGCTGAATCTGCACTCCCTGTGGATCCTGCTACTTAAGGTGGTCACTGTAGCTTGCCTCATGGACAGGCCAGCCCCAAGAGGTAGCCATCCAGCCTCTGATTAGAAACCTCTGTTAGACAAGTCCACCACCTTCCAAGGCAATCAGTTCTACTGTCAAGAAGCTTGCAATGTCAGAACACTTTTTCCTAATATGTAGTCTAAATCCTCTTTCCTGTAATTTGAACCCATAGGAACAGGTCCTACCTTCTGGAACAACAGAAATGAATTACTCCATTATCTATGTGACAGCTCTCAAATATGACTATCATATGAAGGCGACTAACATATTACCTCTTAATTCTCTTTTCACCACGCTAAACATACCCAATTAGCAAGGAGTTTTGCTGCCATAGATGTAGTGGCTATGGGAAAAGGCAAGACTTTATGCAGAGCAATTAAGCAGTGCCTCCACTGCCAAACATGCTCACATATTCAAACCTACCAACAAAACCAAAATACCTAGAGGTTTGCTTTACAGACCAAACAAAAGCTGAACTTCTCAGGATGCTGAGAATTCTGCACCTTATACACAATTCTGCAATTGTATTGTTCATGGCAAAGAATACAACATGGTGTACTATATTAAACATGTCGCACATCTTTGCACCAAGAAGCAGAAGGTAAGGACATAGGTATGTATTACCTGCTATAATATGTTATAGAGTATGGACTATGTTTTAATGTCAGCCAAAGCAATTCAATTTTCAGAGGATTCTGAAGAAATCTGTAAAAAATAACTGATCTATCACAGGAGATGGAACAGAAAACACATGAAGAGATTGTACAGGGTTCCAGTTCATGAGGACAATGTATGAGGTCTGAACATCAGATTCAGCTACGTTCTGAATTGAATCAGGCTGAATTGGTTAATTGTGCCCTGCCTCCATCAGGTTGAAGCAGCTGCAAATCAGAACAGATAAAGTTGTCCCAAATCAATCTGTAGCAATTTGTGCTGATCTGTAGCTCAGAAAGTCAAACATACCAGCTTCAAACTGTTGCAATTATTAATTACAATGCCCTATAAGGAATATGCCAAGGTGCGGAGAGGGGGAGAATGATCTCACACCACCCAACACTCTCCAATCACAGGACTTTGCCCAATAGGAGCTGCAGGGCTAGTCTAGAATGCTATCATTCTACCCAACACTCTCCAAGTTCTATCTTTCCAGAAGTGTATGGTGGAGTGAGATGGCGTTTGTTTTCTGTTCTTTCCCAATAAATCCCAGCTCCATTCTTAAAAACAAAAAAGTCTGTCTTAGTATCCCACCCCCTCCAAAATTTGGCTCTAGTTTTTAGGTAAGGTTTATTTACAGCTGTATTCCGTTTTCTGTGTCTATCTTTATTAGTACTTAGCCTTGTGTGTCTATTGTGAATACATAACACAGTCTAGTACTTTATTATTATACCAGTCAGCCATACCCTTGAGTTTTTCTGATTGTTGTTGTTGTTGTTCTTTCCAACTGCTAAGCAATTTAACAGCCTAGTTGTGGGGTAGCTCTTTGATAAGAAATTATTATTATTTGGCCACCCACACCTTGTGGGCATATTAACCAAGCTTTTGACTTCAGTATCATCATCACTATTATTATTTCCCATTACCAATCACAGTGAATATTATTAAATATTTCTGTTCTCCACTCCCCCATTCACTCCTGCTGCTGGCAATCTACCCGACTACATGAGATGGTCTCTTCTGTGACTCCAATGAACGTTAGTTTTCCCTCATTGCTAACTATCTACCTCTCAAATGACTTCTGTACTTGTATCATTTCACTATCATTTATGCATATCTTTATCCTGATGCTGCTTGCCGGTGCCTAGTATTCAAGCCTTTTATATTATTATTAAAAAAAAACCCTCAAACATTTTCAAAATTTTGATGGAAGTCCCAGGGCAGACCCTGGTTGTTTTTTTTAATCTATTTTTGAAAAAACAAACAAACTAATTTTAAAGCTAACTAGTCCTAGAACTACCCATCTGAACTTTGACAGGGATTATCCCATCTGTAGGAGCTACCATGTCTCCAACATTCAGACACTTATGTGAATATATGCATATATTTTTATACAGCCATTTGGTTTCATGACACTAGTCAATAAGATTTCCAGATCGCAATCTGGATTCCAAACAGGGCTGGTACGGGACCAAATCAGGCCAGACTGGATTTACACCTCGGGGCCACAAATTGGATTGGGGGATCCATGACCAGCCCTATAACCTATGAATGGTCAGAAGACTTCTCTTTTACAGAGATGCCCCCAATGTGGAAAATGGGGGAGCAATAGAGGAGGTAGAGGTGAGACCAGTGCATTCAGCTCCATTTTCTATCCATGTTACATTAATACATGGATTATATAATTTAATTGTATTAATTTGGAATTAATTGGTATTTGTATAAACTGTATAGTTGGGTTAATATTGGGAAACTAATAAAAAATATTTGGAAAAAAAGGATTACAGTGGTACCTCGGGTTACATACGCTTCAGGTTACAGACTCCGCTAACCCAGAAATAGTACCTCGGGTTAAGAACTTTGCTTCAGGATGAGAACAGAAATCGTGTTCTGGCGGTGCGGCGGCAGAGGGAGACCCCATTAGCTAAAGTGGTGTTTCAGCTTAAGAACAGTTTCAGGTTAAGAACGGACCTCTGGAATAAATTAAGTACTTAACCCGAGGTACCACTGTATAGACAATAGAATACACAAATACCGTTATAGCCTGCAGCTCATCTACTAAATAGATATCACGTATTGTTTCATGATGCTTCTGCCCTTTAAAAACTTCAAAATAATATGTTTCTAAATAACTCAGTAGCGTTAAGTTATAACAAGAGCTAAGGAGAGGGAGAGAGAAAAATTTAGAAGATGAAGAAGAAGCGGATAGGCAGGGAATAGACAGGAAACCATGGAAGGAGGGGAAGGGAAGTATATGAAAGGATGTATTCTTATTATTTCTTTTTGAATGTAATAGTTTACGTATTAATGCTGAATTGCAACAGAAAAGCAAATAAAAAATATTTACAGAAAAAAATGTTTTTAGATAGGAACAACTTCACATGTGTGTTACCTTTTTTTCTTAACATCAAAGAAGAATCTGTTAGGTTTGTTAATGCCCATAGTTCTTGCATGTTAGAACATGGTCCAGAACCATAAAATGTTTCCTTTGGCTGACTAATAAGGCCAGCATTCTCTGCTGGTTAGTACATTTTTATTTTAAACAAAAAACAAAAAACAGACATTCTAGTACTCAATACTGAAAACTTGGAATGATACAGTATCAGGAGAGCTCTTCATTAATTCAGCTGAAGCCTAACAGAATTTTATGTCTGCAGGGCCATCATACATTAATGACATATATGGGAAGCAGCATTTAAATTATTCAGCAACACTAGGAATGCAGATCCAGCAGTTTTTAGATTTCTCAACTGCTGTATAAAAAAAACCCTACCCTCTCTCGCTTGTTCATTCTCTCTCTCTCTCTCTCTCTCTCTCTCTCTCGCTCTCTCTCTCCCTCTCACACACACAATTCTGCAATCAATGAGTTGATGAAAACCAGCAGCACTCCTTTCAATTTGTTGCACACATAACAATGAACCCTTCTGTTTTTCTTGCAGATGTAGCCACTCTTTTACATGACCAGAGAAGCCTTAAAATTTATGTTCGCTAAATCTTCCAGGGCAATTCCAGCTATTATAAACATATAAACAAGTGGCTTCCTCTAAAAACACCAAAGAGACTAGAATCAGGCATAGAGCAAACAGAATCCATATGTCTGTGTTTACAGACTAACAACAACGGTGCCAGTGTGCAGAGCTGGCTTATTCTATTTGTTGTTTTAGTTGGCAGCTCTTGCTTGAGCACCCGTTGCCATGGCAACTCTGTGCACAACTCACAATGCACCCAAACGAACTCGGAGCTAAATTAACTTATTGCATGTCACCAATGAGAAATGACTGTTCAGAGGTAATTTTCTGTACTAATATGTAATAGAGTTAACTCTCTAAATTGAATTAAATTAATTAAATGCCACTCCCAGTAAATCAGATTCTATTACATCAATGTTAAAATAAATTAAATGTTTTATTAAAACCACTAATAATATTATGCTATTACTTCATTCATTCAAAATTCTGTACAGTTGATTTTAGACACATGCATGCTTTGCACTAACTTGAATGGTCTGCATTTGATACAGCTCTGCTTACAGCAAATTATGACAAGGAACAGGGCAAAGTTGGTTTCAATCAAATCATCCATGCTATAATACCACTGTTTTAAACATTTTTTTCAAGCTTAAGATATGGACTCCATATTCTCTCTCTCTCTCTCTCTCTCTCTCTCTCACACACACACACACACACACACACACATTTTAGAGGGGGAGCTCAGAAAAGATCAAGAACATGTGAAGTAACAACATATAAAGCAAACTTTAAAAAGAGTTACAGAAAAATGTAACACCCTTAGAGGAGGGGGAATTTAAAAAAGGAAATAAAATTAATAAATTCAGAATTCCAATTTGTACAAAATGTTGGCTTTCAAGTTACATATTATCATTCCATAGAAATACTTTGGAGTCACTGTGGACAAGGTTCAAAAAGTCATTGGCACATGTTAGGAATCATTAGGAAACACCAATGAGTACTGTGCAGAGTTACCACACAAGAACTGGAAAAGATACAGAGAAGAGGGGGAAACCCCACACAGCATGGCATCCTATCAATGAAGAAGGAAACCCTGCATATCAGAACCACTCTTTATGAACAATCTAAAAGAGGAATCTTCTGCAAACAGCAGAGGGAGCACACACTATTCTTATGCCTGTGTTGATCCTGCAGATACTGGTGTTACTCAGAGAGGGCGGGGGAGATGCAATGCTCATTTCATTAAAGGTACAGAAGAGTTAACATTTCAGTAAAGGAGAAATGTTTAACATCTTTGGCCCTTATTTTCTGCATTTCTTCAAAAACTTTAGGAAAGGAGGTGTGTCAAATGCTTCCACGTGGAAGGCTTTTTAAGAAGCTATGCCCTCTTCCAGGATGCTCCATTTCCCCCCTCCCCCCCCCAATTGCTTGCAAGAGGCACTCAGCTGAATATGTTTAATATTCATCAAGCACTTTTTGAGTTATTTACCTCCACCATTCAGGGTAATACTGTGTTTAGATTTATGCACATTCATGAGACATCTGTTTAAAAACTTTTTAAAAAATTTTTGCATCTGATATGTACTGGACTATAAGAGACACATCCAACGTATCAATTGTGCAGATCATACCCTTGTATGAACACACTTCGCTTTAAAATATGAGCCTTTTTTGGTCATTGCATCTGTATACTGTATACTGTAGGAGGATGTCCTAATTATTAGAATGCACCTTTTAAAATATGCCTGTTATCATGGGGGAATGTGACTTCACATATGAGACTGAACATACAGAAGGTCTCCCAGAGACAGAGACCTTGTATGCCTATGGTGCTCAGGATCATGGCCAATGTATTTTTGAAATATGAAATAAACACTCTTTAAAAATTGCAACATGCTTAGAATAATCTTTCCTGTATATCACAATATACAGCAGGCTTCTTTCTTCAAATATTGCAACTATGGGATGCAGCTATCAGAAGTTGCCCTTCGCATATAGACAATAATCCCTGAGTACATAGATCTCAGCCTATCCCTCTCTACCCCATGCCAAAATAAAAATGAATTTTCTAAAACCATTGTGATTTCTAAAATTTCAACTGTTTGGGCACATCACAGCTGGTGTGGCTTAATAAAGTGCACTAGGCAAAGCACATTAGAGCAGAAAAAGTCTTTTATTGCACAGTGAAGTATACACTGTGGGCGGATAAATAACCATAAAGCAGCAGGAAGCTTGATCACAACTACCTCAACTATTGTTGAGTAGTTGGGCTAAATTTATATTCTAGCCAGCACAGTGCTATTCTGTGAGATTGATTTTCCTGAATGACCTTTTGGCCCGACACAAAACTCGCAAGCTCTCTCAGCAAATCACTGACGTTTAATGCTTCTTTTCCTTAGAAAAGCAAAGAAAGGCAGGCATAGTATTTTGCTTAATTCAATTCATCAAACAAAACAAAGGAAAGGTGGGGAAAGGCAAGGATGTCGTCTATACCAGGATCACCGGAGGATTTGTGAGAGCTGAGTTATTGAATCTACTATTCCTATTCCACCATTAGGGAATCGGGACTAAAGCTTTTAAGCTTTAAATATAACCAGAGGGGTAGGGCAAAAAGTGATTCCCACGTTTTTCGGACTGTGGCTTTATCTGAATTTTAAACATTTTGCTAAACTATGATGAGCAATTTTGGAATGGTACCCAACTTGTCACCTCTCATTAGTGAAGATTTATAGCACATTCAGTATACAGTGGTACCTCGGGTTAAGAACTTAATTCGTTCTGGAGGTCCATTCTTAACCTGAAACTGTTCTTAACCTGAGGTACCACTTTAGCTAATGCGGCCTCCTGCTGCCGCTGTGCCGCCGCCGCACAATTTCTGTTCTCATCCTGAAGCAAAGTTCTTAACCCGAGGTACTATTTCTGGGTTAGCGGAGTCTGTAACCTGAAGTGTCCGTAACCTGAAGCATCTGTAACCTGAGGTACCACTGTATTCCTTCTTTAGTAACAAGAAAAAGAAAGATTCGTCTAAGGAGAAGAGGGAGCACTATAACAGAGTAGCTGTCTCTGTGCTTTTTTTTTTTTTAGTGTTTTTTTGTTCCTCATATTACTTTGTAAGTGGCCTGTACACTGATGGTGTTCTAAAAATGAATAACAAACTACAAAACTTGCAAAAGAGGAGCTCTTAAACATTCTCTGCGAAGACCATCAGGAAACCTAAGGGGCAGTGAACTCAACAGACTTTCCATGGATCCAACAAATCTAAAACTTTCTTTTATGAACTAATTAAAAGTTGCTTATCAATAACTAGTTGTTCTTCGTGTGCTGTGAAATGGATACATGGGTTTTCAGATTCCACAGAGCAACTTAGAGAATGTTCTAGAGACAATGGTTAAGTCTTCTTTCCTTCTATTTTGCACATGTCTAAAGAGGTGTAGTGAGTGCTGGCCTCTTTGTTTGCTTCATAACCACACTGAGAGTTTACAACCTAAAGCATGGATGAGGAACACGCTGCCTTCAAAATGTTGTTTGCATCCAACTTCCAGCAGACCCAGGCAACATGGCAGGGATAGTGGGAGTTTCAGTAAAATAGCATCTGGAGGGCCCCAAGTTCCTCACTCCTAATTTAAAGACACATCTGTAGTGTGGGTTGTATGACAACATTTGGATTATTGCTCTATGTAGTCATAAGAAACCTACTTTTGTTCTTCATAATAACTCTCCATGACACAAACTAGCATACCTGGAGAAAGTTGCTGATGTTGTCAGGCAAACAAGGCTATTGAGAATACTGGTATCAAAAGTAGTACTGGAGTGCACTCCCCTTTCTGGGATAATAACCCCTCTGGAAAAGTCAATGAATTTGGCCATGGCTGCTATGGAATGTCTTCTAACATCACATAGAAGAGATTGTCCCAACAACTCATGATAATGTGACAGTGAAAATGATCAAGCAGAAAAGTCATTTGTTGGATCTCCAGAGCAAAGAAAGAGGTTAACATATCTGTGGAAAGCAGCTACTCCTTTCAGTGACCAGAACAGATACCATAAACACCTCTGTGAATCCCTAACATATTCCATGTTTTGTGGTTTGTAATTTTAATACACTTTGGAAGCAAATCTTGGCTAAAAAACAAGGCATAAATATGAATGAATGAATAAAATTAAAAAGTGCATATGCTTTATATCTCATCAACTATATATCTGCATGACTAATCATGACAGAAAATGCAGACTGCAGTAATAATAATTAATAATAATAATTTATTATTTATACCCCGCCCATCTGGCTGAGTTTCCCCAGCCACTCTGGGCGGCTCCCAATCAGTATTAAAAACAATACAGCATTACATATTAAAAACATCCCTGAACAGGGCTGCCTTAAGATGTCTTCTGAACGTCAGGTAATTCTTTATCTACACATGAATCCTAAGAATTGTAGCAGATAAAGATGACACATTTAGCTCCTTTGAACCTTTTCCATGTCTAGTTAGACACATGCAAGTTCCTTTCAAATGAACACTAAACATGTGTACGCTGCAGACAAACATCAAGGAATGGATCTCACCATCATGCTCTATCTGCAAGCATCCCTGTGTCACTTGATTGGCCATTGTTGGAGACAGAGTGCTGAACTGAATATGCTTTTAGTGTTATCCAGCAATGTTATGGTATTTGTGTAGAGAGTAAGTCTTTCTTGAAACAGCTCTCAGTTATGGACTGGAACAGTAACATCAAAAGCAGAAAATCTTTTCCAAAGAACCTTCTATTGCAAGACGGTACATATATTTATTTTGGATAGTTTGTACATTCTATGCCATGAATGAAAACATTTAGCCATATGAGGCCCCTGTGTAATATTTAATTGGCAGCATGCCACATACACCCACATACAGGAAAAACGTTTTTCTGCTTAACCAGTCACTCCTTCCTGAGACTACAGGAGACAATGTGGCTAAGTAAGCAGTAGTTGGTGTTATTTTACACCAAACTATACCTAACAGGATATGCGATTCCACTTTCTTTCAAAACACAGTATGAAAGTTAACTGTTTTCTGTTGTTGTTTTTCATTAGAGAGAGAAAAATACAGCAGGGGTCCCTGTTGAAAAAGATAAAAGTATTTTTGAGAAGAACCAAGAATCAATCAGAATTTTCTATCAGGTTGGGGGAAGAAAGGTATCCAAGCTAACTGGGATCTCTCGGGATGACTTCTGCTGCTGGCTCCATCATCTTCCTAAAAGTCCCATCAATTAAAGAAAACTGTGCAGGGCTGGGGAAAGATACAGACACAGAGCCACTATCATGGTTATCAAGATGTAATTCCCTGAATGTTGTGTTCCTGAAACTTTGCCATCAAGGGACAACAGGTTTGCTGAAGTGAATGAAACAAAGAGGGAGGACTGAATATTGGAACTACTATTTGTTCCTGCTAAACAAACAGCGTACTGTTCCAGATGGAGAGAGAGAAAGATTTTGATGTTGATTATCCATTGGTCAATGGAGCCTTAGAAGTCACCCTGGTACAGATTTATCGTAACACCTCACGTGATCAGCCTAAACATCTTCAGAAACTTTTTGATTCATTCCTGTTTAAGAATAGTATTTCTACACCCACTTTCTTTGTAATGATGAAGCAAAAAGATGCATGACAGTGGCAGTGAGGGGCACTTTCCCAAATTACTTGACATGGAGCAGCGGGAAAGAATCGTTCCATTGTCCTCCAAGTCTAAAAGGCTGTCAACCTCCACCATATTTTTGAAGCAAAATCAGGAAGAATGGGACTTTCAGGTGGAACACTGATTGCTACTTCTGATCTCAAGTCTTGACCTCACTCTGAAATGCTAACCTGAAGCAGGGCTGTGTATATTTCTATGTATTCTATGCAAGTGAAGAAGAAACATAGACTCTAGCACTGGGTACAGAATTATTCTTATCTTTGTAGGGAGCATTTTTAGTCTCATGACTGCAAATGCATGCTTGAAAATGCCTGGTAAGATATGATGAAACCTCAAAACCCAAAGGTGTGGTTAAATAAGATTTCTAGTGGGCAAGACTTCAGTATTACATGTAGGTTCAGGGGTAGGGGACGTTTTCCAGTCATATTCCGTCACGGAATCTTCCAGGTGTCACATATGCAAAACAAAAGAGAACATGTCTTAAAAACACCTACCTACACACTCCCTGAAGCTGGAAGAGAAACCTTGCCTTACACAATGGATGGGGGTAGAGAAGGCCTACATTCACTTCACAGAAGGTGATGCCATGATTAAAAATTTCTCACAGCCCCTGTTACCATCTCCTTTGTAACTGCCTCTCTGGTATTCAAATTGCAGACACCAAAAGCAAAGCCCAAAAGCAAAAGAAGCCGAGAGAGAAACAACATTGTATTGAACCTTGGGGTTCCTTCCAATTCTATGAAACACAGAAAGAGGAAAGGGGACTTGGAAATGTCAAGGGAGTTGGAAAGGAAGGGTTGACTCACCATGGCAAGACAGGAGGGAAGACCATGAGAGAGGGGTGACAGAAGCTGGATTAGGGTGTGGGCCCAGTAGCTGGTAAGAGTTGGGAATGCATGCTGGAAGTGGACTGGTTAAAAAAAAAAAAAGCCACAGGAAGGGCAACAGAGGCATATAGCCTCTTCCCTACGCCTGGCAACACCTAATCAAGGCACCTTTATTTGCTCCTGTTTTACATAAAGTAGAGCTGAGGTGTGAACAAAGATGCTCTGATTTTCTAGGTATTACCATCAAAAGTGAGAGGCTAAATGGAGAGCTAATGGATCCATCAGCCTCCTCAAGGCTTTTCTCTAGCAATTTGTTAGTGGTTGTTTTTCCTGGAAGGCTACAAAGGCAAGGCGGGTGATGCATGCATGGACAGCTGGTCACACTTCCCTCTTTTGATAAAAAACACAAAAGTATACCTAAAGACACAAGGTACTTTAAAAGCCACCTATGGCTATGTGAGCAAGGAGTTTTGATTATTATAGCATGGGGGACAGGCAGAGAGTTGGTTTGTTCGGAAAGGGTGCTGCCCTCTTTGACCATAGGAATAGCTAGTTCTAGCTGTTGTTGTGACATGTGTATGTCTTCCCCAAGAAACTGAGGGTGCTGTTCATAAGGTTTTCTAAATTTAGTGTAATAAGAACTAAGGGTTGTGACTGATCCAGAAACACAGTGAGCCTTCAGTCCCTTGCTAAGAGAGTAGAGGAAAATACCTTATTATCCTTCTCATCTCTGTGACTCACCCCAGTGACTATAGGGTAGAGCTTCTGCTCAGAGAAGGTGATCCAAGCAAGATTTGTCTCAGTATTGATGTCAACTCCTCAAATACGAAGCCTCCAAGATAGGGACTGAAACCACATTTTGAAGCAAGTTTCATTCCCTGGCTAGTACAGTGGTACCTCAGGTTACAAACACCTTGGGTTACAAACACTTCGGGTTATAGAGTACGCAAACCCGGAAGTAGTACCTCGGGTTAAGAACTTTACCTCAGGATGAGAAGAGAAATAGCGCACTGGTGACGCGGCGGCAGCAGGAGGCCCCATTAGCTGAAGTGGTACCTCAGGTTAAGAACGGTTTCAGGTTAAGAACGGACCTCCGGAACAAATTAAGTTCGTAACCAGAGGTACCACTGTATGCAAACTATACTTAGCAGGAACCATGGTTTACCCAATTCAGATATCATGGCAAACTATGGCTATGTCAACCCAGAGAAGGGAAGGAGGAGGAACTTGCTCATGACGCCTGCAGTAAGTGTATGTCTGCAAGCTTAAAACTAGTATCACAACAGTCTAAAGATTGCACATACAATTAAACAGTTCAATGCCTATATTCTGCATTGAAATGAAAATTCTAAATAATTGCAAGCAATGAATATTTTATAAGGAATCAATTATTCAATTACCTTTGGTTTTTTGTTCAGCAGCCTGAAAAACAAAAAGAAAAAAAGTTGTTAGTAGCAAGATTTTTACTGAAGACATCTGTGAAAAGCATCTTGCAATCAACCATACCATATATAAAATATAACCAAATATGGCTTGTTCAACAGTTTAGAATACACAATTTTTTTTAAGAATAGAGGAGGACAGAGCTGTTGTTTTTCCATAGCCTTTTACTGGCAGCAGAACACCTGAAGTATATTATAGTGCTTACTTTTTTTCTTCTTGGTGCAACAAGAAGAATGAAGTCTTACAGATGCAAGCAGTAAGGTGTTTAGGACTGCAACCAAACAATAGCAGAACTAGGCTTCAGCACAAAAGGGCAATCACTTCATAGCTATCTTTTCACAAAAACACTACTTCCTTGAGAGATCTCAACATTTGGGAGCACATATATGAAGAATGTGAGCTGTGACCAACCCTCGCTCTCTGGCACATGCATGTATACATTTTTGCAATGGTTTATGGCATAAAAAACATTTGTTTATATGCATATAAAAATGTGTATTCTACTTGGGAAGCCACTATATTTCAAAGTTAAAATTTCTTACATCTTTTCCTCTAGAAGTTTGTTCATTTTAACTCATGATTCTGCTTTAAAGTGAAAGCAAAGATGGGCGCTCAGCAGCAGAAGTCAACATACAGGTCTAGTTTGATAACACAAATTGCTGCTTTACCACTTAAGAAATAAATGTACAGAACATATGCTACAAAGTTTATTTTGAATATATGTTATAATTTACAGATTACCTATGTATAGACACTACTGAGACAGGCAGTATTAAGCTATGAAATATGAACATCACCCATAAGGATACATTATGAAATAAGGCACTTCAGTATATTTACAGAGAACTCTTGGCACTAGTCACACAAGCAGTTAAATAATTACATGAACTGAGCAATGAAAATAGTTTAGAGTGTCAATGAAAGAATTAGACTAAGTAAGGAAATATTTTTATATCTTGAAGATACACAAGGTAAAACAGGAGCGGGTGGTGCTGTGATCTAAACCAGTGGTCTAAACCACTGAACCTTTTGGCCTTGCTGATCAGAAGGTCGGCGGTTCGAATCCACAGTACAATCTACAAGTACCTTAAACGAGTATATTTGCAAATAACCATTATTCTGTTGAAAGAAATTGACTTGAAACTGCCTTAAATGCAATAAAATGGCTGTAAGTTGCTTGCAAATCAGATTCATAGAAAGAATTTTATGAGCAGTTTAAATATATTAAGTTTTGGGTGGAAAAAGTAGATACCAGAGGTGTTAAAGGTTAACATTTTTAATGCCCAGTCTCAAAAGAGCTACTTAAAATACATCCAAATGCTTGGACATACTCAGTGGGGATTCTGGCTCCCCCTTCTCTTTGAGCAAATGACTGCAGGGCCAGAATTCCAGGGCCAGGTATTTCAAAGAGCCTCCTGAGAGAAGTGTGTCTGGCCCCTTGCTCCCTGAGTTTAGGAGGGTGGTGAATTCGCTTTTATTTAAGCAGGCTTTTGTTGGTGTCTGATTTTATCATACATTCTGCTACTGATTTACATTGATGTTTTCTGTTGTAATTCATTACGATTTTAGGCTGTGTTTTTGTTTATGTGTATCACACTGATATATTTGAAATCTACCTGAACCCTCTGGTAAAAACAGTGGGGCAGAAACATGTTTATTATCATCATCCCCATCACCCTCATCACTACAAGTTGCTCCTGAAAATTTCCTCCATTTGGTCTATGGCATGGGGGCGGCTGCTTTTTGAGAAGCTCAAGCCCAAATCCCGAACCTTCCCCAGGCATGTGGAACTAGCTGCACAGTTCTTTATATCCTGGCAACATGTGTTACTAAAATATTGTTCATAATTGAACTACAACTTATAAATTGAATTTGTATGAAAGAAAAATCCTTAATTATACATAATGGTCTATAGACCAAATATTAACAAATGGGCTATTTTGATCTGGCTTCAAGCTCTGTTTCAGAATAGAAACAGCCTTCGTCACTCTAATGGGGATTGGATAGAAGGAGCGAAAGCCTATTGGTTTTTCTGCACCTCTCAGCAGCCTTTGATAGCATCAACCATGGGTTTCTTTTGGAACAGTTGTCTGGGTTAGGTTTAGGAGGCCTCTGGCCCCTCTTGGATAATAAATATGGGTATTTCTAATCCAATTATAGTAAAAGCATTTTCTTAGATGCACAGATGCATAGATCACATGGTATATTTCTGCCTGTTAGAAGAAATGTGACGAAAACCAAATGCATAAAATTTGGTAGCTTTTACAAATATTGGTCACAGACTATGCGACTATATATAAAAGCAAATCCAAATAATTAATCCAAGATACAATCACCCTAAAATAATAAAATTACATCATTAAAGAGACATTCAAACAAACCTTTTTCTGAGCACCTTCCTTCTTTTTCTTTTCTTCCTGCTTTTTCTTTTTCTTTTCTTCCATCAAATGTTCCTCTTCTTGTGTTTGTTCTTTCTCCCTGTTTAAAATGGCAGAATGGTAACTGTTTTAGAGAGGGTTGTTTTACACAAAAGCTGTAAATAAGCCTGAGTGATATCCAAAGCTGCTAATATTTAAATGCATTTTATACTACAATGTGTATTTAAAAAATAATAATCAGTAACCCACAACTCTTTACTACTGTAACAAACAGCATTTAGAAATAATTGGCATTAATTAATAACCCTACAAAAGCAATCAAAATTTCCAAGTCTTACAAGAGGCATTTCCTGTATGTTCCATACGTCTTCAATTGTTCTGCATATACCACAGATGAAACCAAAAATAGTATGAGCAAATGTCTCAAGCAACAGGGCTTTTCTTTCCCCTCTCTCCATTCCACCACAGCACTCCACATGTCCCCCAAATCTGCTCTGAATGACTGGGGGACCCTCCAAAGCATATTTTAGGGGTGTACGGGGTGTGGAATACAGTACCTACAACTTATTAAGTGAACACTTGAGAAACTTTAAAGATACACACCTGAAACTCTTTTTTAAAAAGTCTCACTAGATTGGTAAGAAACCTGATGCAAAAACCTATAAAAACCTAACCCTAATAAATAATAGAAAAATAGTATTAGAGGGATTAATAAACGACAAATTAGCAAAAATTGCAGCTAAAAACTAGTAACTACATCTTTAGTGGGGATGTAGGTACAAATTTCACTAAAAATGCAAAAGGACTAACATTTCATTACAATTGGAATAAGTAGCTGATGGAACAAAGGTAGTGGTGGTGAGGAGATAGATTATAATTTTAATTTGAAGAATAATTCTAGCTTTTTTACATTTTAAAAATCACTTAAGCTCCATTTGTTTTCAGTACTGTATTTGAACTTAAAATATTAGAGATATGAGTAATTAAACATAAAAAGGCCAAGGTTCAGTCACACTGTATCTCCAGAGAGGGTTCAAAAATTACACATAGGCAACCCAATCCACTCTACAATTTAATTTCAGGCCAAGAATTTTGGTTTCACTGGGCTGCAGATCAAGCTAGATGTGTTAAGTATGCTAAAAACTCACACATCTTCCGCACCATCAAGCTGTTTTTCAATAGGTACGGTTACAGCTTATTTCCCAAAGCTTTTCCAGCTGGTAACAATAGCAATCTCTCTCATGGGCACTGTGCTACAGTTTGTAAAGTGGCAAATTTGAGAAAATAGGCAGGAAGTCTGTCACTCTTCTGTCATTTTTACCCAGTGTCAGATATCCAGCATACAAAATCCTGACCCATTGTGATAGCAGATGAAGCTTTTGACCCAACACCATAGTTCTGTACAAGCAAGATCAATGAACTGTGAATTATGTTGTTACGCAGCCAGCAACTACGAACTCTGCTAAAAATAAGCCTCTCTCAAAGCAGAAATTTGTTCAAGAGTTAATTATCTGTCTTTTTTCAAGTATAACCTCAGTGTGAAGCTTTTTAAAGGGAGTATTTGGACAGTACAAAGGGAGTAGTGAACAGTATATTCATGCAGAAATTTGAAAATATTACACACACACACACACACACACACACACACACACACACACAATGTGGCCAAATTTGAAGCTAAACATTTTTTTTAAAAAAAGTATTTATTATTAACTCACTGAGGAACATGGGGACACACTCCTGTTTAGGATACAAAGGGTTGTGTCTTAGATCAGGTAGGGAGAACCTGTGGCGCTCAAAGATATTGATGGACTATAACTTCCACCACCCCCCTGACCATGCTGGCTGGCATAGATGGGAGAAGTCCAATAACATCTGGAGGACCACAGGTTTCCCATCCATCCTAGATGGCAAAATGTAGTCTTTTTTACTACCTTTAACACTGCAATCAAGAGGTTTGGGAACTACGGCTCCCAGAGTACCTTTAAGCTTGCCTTTTGTGTTTTGGGAATATTTTAACTCAAACTGTAACTGTGACAAAAGCTGTGAAGGAACAAAAGCAAAGAAATAGATAGAAGGTTGACAGCCTGCAATGTAGGGGGGCTGCAGTTTGCTATGCTAGGAAAAGAGCCAGTGTTTGTGTGTATGTTTGTGTTACAATCATGGCTAAAATCATAGAAAAAAACGTCGTAGACTTGGATCACAGAGTAACTCTTGGAGAGTTAAAATGTGAATGTATGGACAGAAAAACCTTGAAAAGAAAACCATAGCTTGAAGTTTTCATTTATTTATTGTAGTGGGGGAACTGCCCAGCAGCTGTGAATTTCAGAAAGGGTTTGAAAATTAAAACTTTGTACAGATCTAGTTACCTCACCTCAAAAAAGAATATTGCAGAACTGGAAAAAGGTTCAGAAAAAGGCAACCAAAATGATCAAGGGGTTAGAGGAACTCCCCTATCAGGGAAGATTACATTTGAGACTTTTTAGTTTAGAAAAAGCAGCAAGTAAGGCAAAGAAGACAGAGGTGTATAAATGTATTCATGGTGTATAGGAAGGATACCTTTAAAGGGGGATTAGACAAATTCATAGGGGATATACATGTCAGTGGCTACTAGCCACAATGGCTGTGTTCTATCTCCACTATTGGAGATATATTCAGAGTCAGACTCGCCGGGAATCACTAGTGTGGAGAGTGCTACTGCACACAGGTCCTGTTTGTGGGTTTCCCATAGGCCAGAGGTCAGCAACCTAAGGCCCATGGGCCAGAAGTGGACCATGAGGGTCGCTTAATTGGCCCATGAGCCACCCCTGAACCGAGCCGCCCGCTTGGCGAGTCCCCGCGCGCTGCGCTAAACCATGTGATAAAAACGCTGTCTAAAGTCTGTAGCATACACTTAACTTGTCAATATGGATGCTCACACAAAATAAGGAAAGACAAATGTCACTGCTGGTGTGTGGCAAAGCTTTTAAACCAGTGGTGGCCAAACTTGACCCTCCAGCTGCTTTTGGACTACAACTCCCATCATCCCTAGCTAACAGGACCAGTGGTCAGGGATGAAGGGAACTGTAGTCCCAAAACAGCTGGAGGGCCCAGTTTGGCCACCACTGTTTTAAACATTGTGGGTTTACTGAAGTCATCCTATTAGTGCAAGGATTTCTGTCCTGCACCCCTCCCCCCAAATCTATTCTAGGGTTTTTTTCCAATCCTCTAGAGAAGATGGGAGGGAGGACAGGAAAACTCTTTAGGTTTTTTAAAGACATGATTTCACTGTAATTTATCACTGCTCAAATATACACCTCTACTTCACACCTATCTACACAGCAATCGGCTATCAGAAAAAAAATGACACCGATTTCTTCCTCTGCTATATTGGATGGAGGCTGCCATGTCTGCTAGTACCATACAGGAAGGGGTGCTTTTTCCCATCTCTCACAAATTGGAAGATTCACTTTTGCCACATACTAACTGCATCTCATGAAGGAGAGCTACACTAGAAATACTGCCCCACCCCCCAAATAGTTGATCTCAACCAACACACAACTGTTATCCTTTAGTCTAATGCTTACACTTTATGTTATTGAAAGGAATCTGTTGTATAATTCTGTTTCTTGAGGGATGATCAATTGATGACCCATGGGCAAAAACAGTGAAACTTCCCCCCCCCCCAAAGATGAACTTAACAAAGTGCTGAAATATTATAACAATAATAACAATTATTATTATTATTATTATTATTATTATTATTATTATTATTATTATTATTTATTTGTACCCCGCCCATCTGGCTGGGTTTCCCCAGCCACTCTGGGCGGCTTCCAACAAAGATGAAAAATACACTAAAATGTCACATATTAAAAACTTCCCTGAACAGGGCTGCCTTCAGATGTCTTCTGAATAGTACAGTTTATTTACAAAATATGAATGCTTAATTTTGATCCCACAGAATACTGTGGATCTACCCAATAACTACCAGCTTCATATTCTGTTTAAAATTTAAAATTTGGGTACCTGTCTTCAACTAAATAATCCTTGAATGTATATACAGTGGTACCTTGGGTTACATACGCTTCAGGTTACAGACTCTGCTAACCCAGAAATAGTACCTCGGGTTAAGAACTTTGCTTCAGGATGAGAACAGAAATCGTGCTCCAGCAGCGCAGCAGCGGTGGGAGGCCCCATTAGCTAAAGCGGTGCTTCAGGTTAAGAACAGTTTCAGGTTAAGAATGGACCTCTGGAACGAATGAATACGTAACCAGAGGTACCACTGTATAGAGAAACACAGAAACTGTGTCCTTCTCGCACTGCAGTGAGAATGTTACAGTGTAAAAGGCACTTGGAACAAAGTTCCAGCTACAATGGTAGTTGAAGACAACCTAAAAAGAAAATCTAGTAACTGGCTCATGATAAATTGTTCCATAAGCAGGTGTTCAGGAAGTTTCTCCAATGGTGTTAAAGCAAGACTCCTTTCTGTTCCAAATCCAGATAGATGCAGAAAGGCAGCATTTTAAGGCATCCATAAAGGGAAAAGAAAGGAAAGAGCCATTGATTTGTGGGTTGTAGTCCTATATCCTGCTTTCACTATAACTCTCGTGCAAAATGCTTCTGCCACATAATAAAGAAAAGACTGGGATTCATAATTAAAATGTGAGGTTGCATGGCAGTTTTGATGTTGGGTGTTTCAAAAGATGAAGTGTACACCTATGCAGCCAGCGCAGCTGACAACTTTGAAAGTGTGAGAGAATTCCAAGCAAGACCTGATCAAAGGAAGGCCTACAAACACATTAGCCTTTTCTAAAAATTTTTTTAAAGAAATGATTCTTCACTACTACAAACACCAGCCAAAGATATTAAAAACCTTTGCTAAAATTGTCATTGGTATTTCTGCTCTCCAGATGAGTACTGAAACAGCGTTTAAAAGGCTGAAACTCATGTTCTCCATCAGTTGTTAAAAGTTACTGGTTCAAATATCACACAAGGAGAAAATCAAAGAATTGTATATCTTAAGTGTTTCTTCAAATTCTTCTTTCAACTGCAGCCCAATAATGTTGGTCTAGATGCCTCTCCAGATAGCGCCCCCTCCAACTTTGGGAGACTTGATTACTTGAGTGGATTTTATCTTATTGTAATATTAGATTTGTGTCTGTGATTGTATATCTGCTTGTGCAGTCCTCTATAACTGAAGTGAACATGCTGCTAGGGGACAATTTTAGAAATACCAGTAGGCCAACAACTTCACTGGTAAAATATCATATTTTTCGCCCTATAGGACGCATTTTCCCCCTCCAAAAATGAAGGGGAAATGTGTGTGCGTCCTATGGGGCGCATGCAGGCTTTCACTGAAGCCTGGAGAGCGAGAGGGGTCGGTGCGCACCGACCCCTCTCACTCTCCAGGCTTCAGGAAGCTATCCGCAAGCCGTGGGAGAGCTGTGCAACTTTGCGCAGCTCTCCCACGGCTTGCAGATAGCAGCATGTTCTGGGGGCTGGGGAAGATTGCGCTTCCCCCGCCCCAGCCCCGCACCTGGGGAGGAAATAATTTTTTTTTCTTTATTTCCCCCCAAAAAAACTAGGTGCGTCCTACGGGCCGGTGCGTCCTATGGGGCGAAAAATACGGTATGTATGCTCTAGAAGGTAAATGATGCCCAAACCCCTAAACCAGTGGTTCCCAATAGGGAATCTGCATAACCCACCCACCTGGGGCACAAGTCACATAACGAAAGCTACCACTGAGATAACATTTTCAAAAGTAGGGGGTCCATGGCTCGGCTTTTGAAAGACAGGGGGTCCGCAGTACTTAGCAAAATGGGAACCACTGCCCTAAATCTATTCAGCTCCTTGCCCTGCACAGGTCACAACCCAAACAAATCCCCCACCCTCCAGTGCACATGGGTAGGAGAGATAGGGAATTTTCCAGCTGCTGTAGCTAGAGAGGAACACCTGGCTCTTTTGTTGCCCACAATTAGATTTCTGGAGGTATTTGTAGTTCTGACTCTTAGAGGGGTTTTTTAATTGATTGTGTTGAAATCATTTCTGCAGTTTTAATGTATTTTATCTGACTGTGTTGTATTTTAGAAATAAACCACCAAGTTATCCATTCATGTCTAAGTTTGGCTCTAAATAAAAATCAATTTGAATGGTTGAGTGGCTTGAAGGGAATGCTCCAGTCCTTTCCATACCTTATTCCCCTATTTTCCCTGCCCCATTTACCACTTCTCATCCCCAGATGCTACTCCCTAGGCAAGATCACAGGGCAAGATGTGAAAAACCCTCCCCTGTCTTCTGTTCTTCCAAACAGCATCCAATTCCTGACAAGGTAAGAAACATTCACTGCTTGATTTCATGGCCTTTGGGGATGTGAAGGTCCCACAGGGATACATCTTGCCCCTCATGAAATTCAGCATGAAAGCCCTGCAAAAGGTTGTTCAGTCATTTGGAATGTGGTATCATCAATATGATGATACCCATCAATCTCTCCCCTCCTTTCCATTGCATTTCAAGGAGGCTGCAGAGTGCCTCAACTGCTAGCTGTGGAAGGAAGATCACTTATTTCCTCCAGGGTGCCCTGCAGTGGTAGATGACCTACCTCAACACTGTCCCAATATGTGAAGCAACTTTCATGTCCTCACAGAAACAAACAACAGAGAGACACTTACGCTGAAGAAAGCAGAAGCTCACAGTCAAGGACATCACTGCAACAGAGGCTAACCTTGATTATAATGACAGGTTTCTAGAAGTGGAAAGCAGGTTTTTCACCCTCACAGCTCTGTATTACACTGCAGCCCTTTAACCCACAGGAACTGAAGGAGAGCTCAATGAGAACAAAGCCTACTTGCACAACTTCTGCTGCAGGTTCAGTTTGTTTGTTAGGCTTAGAGATGGGAAGGCACAGAAAAAATCATAGGAAGAAGTGAAGTGAAACTTCTCCCACCATTTTTTCCAAATTTGTCCCCATTGGGGGAAAAATAGGGGAGGGGGGTTGGATTATGGCATATTTTCTTTTCAAATGATGAACAGCATGTTTAAGACAAGGTGTAACAGGAAGCCTTTTTGTCAGACTGTATTATAAGTCCTTTCCATACCTTATTCCCCTAGCAAATCCTGAGTTGTACAATGAGAGTACAACTCTCAGTGTTTTGTAGTAAACTACAAAACAAGCTGCACACTTAGGGCTTGACATTGGAAAGTGACTTTCAAATGTTGCAGAATACAGAGTTAGATCTGAATATGTGTACAGATGGATCCTGAATATCCACATAAGGATCAGATCATGCAGTTACACCCACTTCTTGCCCCCCCTTTAAAAAAATCATTCTGCATGAATACTCAAGTCTTACAGCCATTCTAAGACTTGCTAAAGTACTGTACTCTAGCCTGTTGTTTGAAGATTGTCACCCACTGACTTATATTCATATTTTTCAGAGACTGTAAAGATATCTAGATATAATTCATAGAATAATAGAATCACAGAATTGTAGAGTTGGAAGGTACCATGAGGGTCATCCAGTCCACCCCTGCTATGCAGGAATCTTTTGCCCAATGTTCCTCACACTGTTTTGTTATTCTGACCTGCGATTTCTTGCTTATTTTGTTAGATGCAAAGCATTTAATCACAGCTTTGATTTTCATCCTTAGGTTCAGCATCTCTGAACATGCACTAGGTAATGGACCCAGCATGTCCTTTTTTCCATTACACATACTCCTAAAACCTTACTTAAATATAGCTACTGTATTGCACATGAATCTGGAAACAACTATTTTTCCTTTCAAAATATTAATGCATAAAGTTGTAATTCAAAAGGGCTGGACTGTAGGATAGAGTGAATTCCTGCTATTTTGTACTTATTAGCAGAATTTATTAACCTGCCTTTTCAAGAGCAACAAGTCAGGTAACAACAAACAAACAAAATACAAAAGTGCAATCCTTAAAAGCAATTTATTCAGAAGATAAAAATAAAATCAAGTAATTTAGGTGGCATTAAAAACTCAAGACAACAGGCCTTTGCTTGACAAAGCATGACATAAACATGTCTTAGGAAGGAAGTCTACAACCAGGGTATCGTTACTGAGAAGACCTTCTCACCAGTAGCCATGTACTGTATGTCACTTCAGAAGATAGGGCACACAGAGGATTTCTCACAAAGATCTAAACTGAAAGGAAGGCTCACATAAATTTTAACTTATTAGGGAAATGCCTCAGTTTTAGCTGTAGTTGAGTGTATTTGGAAAGGAAAGTTCTGACTAAACATTAAGAAGAACTTTCTGGCATTAAAAGCTCTTCAATAGTGGAAAGGGCTCCCCCAGGAGGTGGTGGACTCTCCTTCCTTAGAGGTTTTTAAGCAGAGGTTGGATGGCCATCTGTCATGTATGCTTTAGTTGACATTCCTGCATTGCAGGGGTTTGGACTAGATGACCCTCAGGTTCCCTTCCAACTCTTCAATTCTATGATTCTAGGAATATTTCACTAGAGATGACCAAATAATAAAATTATAGGATCTGATCTACTGTCTCCAATGTTAGTTTCTCTACACATATTCATTTGTTTATTTAAAGCAGTACTTAACTAGCTTCAAAACATTACTAAATTAGAATCTCTCAAAGCTAATCAGAGAACCACAAGCATTTTCCTCTTGATTAAAAATACAGTGTGATTTGAATACCACCAAATTAATGTATTAGTGATAAGTATAAGAGGCATAAGTGTAATTCACAATGAAACACTATTTTTTCTAAATACATGTTTCTGAGTTTAATAGCTCAATCCTATTCATGAAGTTTACTTTTAATTCTAAGGCATTCAATGGGAAGTACTCCCAGGTACATTTGTATTAGCAGGTCAAATTAAGTCAGAAAAGGATACTTTTGTTTTTTAAAAAATAGAGTTCAGTTTTCAGAACTGTTTTACATAATGACATTTCTAAACACATGCACTTAAATAAGCTTAAAATAATAGAACTGACTATCCAAGTGGTCTATCAAACAGTAGCTTCTGCTGACACATGCCATGTGTAATCATCTAGCAGTGAAATGAAAGGATAATATTTAAGGTTCTTCAGTGTTCATGAAGTTATTTTTAGAACTGTGATTACAAACGCATTGATAAAACCCTAGTATATGTTACACATTCCTCCTCTGTTTGTTTATTTTGAAACACAGAAACGAAGCATTGGCTGAAAGATGAAAGAGACCACTGAGCATGGAGATTTCCTTCCTGTTTGC
The DNA here is from genome assembly GCF_964252035.2 of Podarcis erhardii. Classification (NCBI taxonomy): domain Eukaryota; kingdom Metazoa; phylum Chordata; class Lepidosauria; order Squamata; family Lacertidae; genus Podarcis; species Podarcis erhardii. Next base: position 37,922,683 of record NC_138498.1, read on the forward strand.
CACTGTTGGGTCAAATGTGCCTTGAAACTGTGAACAAAAGCTTTACCATGCTACCAAATTTAGAATGGTGTTTAAACTGCTATAATCTACTGGCATACAGATATGGAAGTTGTGTACATGCAAGGGCTTCAGTAATCATTACAATGGCAAAAGCACTGGCTACAAGCAGAAAGGTGCCTCCTCCACTATAACAAATGAGCAAGGCAGAATACATGACAGCAATATCACAGTACACCTGTGAAGGTCTGAATCAGAGAGGATAGAGCGCTGTATCTATAAACTGGATAATTAAATGTCACTATATTGATTATGAGACACCACATTGAGATGTCTACACTAAAGCAGGGGTGGGAAGTCTGTGGTCCTCCAGATGCTATTGGTCTCCAACTCCCATCATCCCTGACCTTTGGCCATTCTGGCAGGGGGTGATGGAAGTATCATCGGAGAAGAAAGCACAGGTTCCACAGCCTTGAACTATCCTATACCTCCCTACAGGAAGAAGTTCTAAAAATAGTAAACAAAAATATATTGCCTAAAATTGAACTCATATATATTCCTATGTCTTCACCCAATCTTTCACTACTTTGTCACTCCTCTTTCATCAGCCTATTCTAGCCAATTCCTCCCAAAGATGTACATACACAATCAGAAGAAGTGCCAATCAAACCCCACCACCAGGTCTCTTGTATCCCATCTACGCCTTCTTCTTTGTCTTCCTACTATAACCATCACATCACACATTCAACTCTTACCCCAATCCTTTGCCCAGCCTCTCCTGCAACAAAGCTTAGTAAGTCAACTATTTGACATCACCCCCAACATGAGAGAGGGAAGAAAAATGAGTGTGTGTGCACTATCCCACATTTTGCCCAATAGGCCATGGATTCCATAATCCCCTTTTTGCTATTGGCTTTGGCAATCCTGGCCTCTTCTCAGCATTTCCATCTACATACCACTCTAGAAATTTCCTTCATCACTCCCAACTATACGCTATCCTCTTTGGGATCCAGTGAGCAAGACATATTGTTAATACATAGTGAAAGACATACTATCTTTGCACTACCAGAAGAAAACTGGGCATGAATGTTCATAGCTGATGTCTATCCTAACATCTGGTCATACCTACTGAGAATCAAGAAACATAGCAGTAGTTCAAAGCAATCAGCTGCTGTAAACTTAAGCTTTCTCAGGGAATTTTCTTTTTGTTTCAGTGTATTCCGCCAAAAGATGGAAGCACTAAAACAGTTTGTTTCCCCCATCTCTTTCCTCTGAAATGGCTGAACCATTACCCTGAAACTTTCCAAAACAAGTTTAGCCTGAGGCAAGAAGCTGGCACAGAATGCTTCTCAGACTGAATGGTTTACATTTGGCAAATTAAACTGAAAAGAGGGATATTATAGGAGGAAGAAATGTAACTCAATGAAAGAGAGCTAACTTTTCCTTGTGAGGGATTTCTCAACATAGAAGTCAGTCTTACACAATTAATTAGGTCATTGATGAACACTGGAGTCTCTTCAAAGGGATGCCAATGGTGAGGTTGTGCCCATGCTATAATTCTGAAAAAACAAAGCAATAGATGACTAGTCCAGCTTCCTGAATCTCAGTTTTCATTTTCAAAAAGTTTATACATATTATCACATTGTGCTTGAAAGAGACTCCCAATAGTTAGGGGGCAGGGCATCTACGACTGGGTACAGCATCAATGTTCTAGCCCTTTAACGACTAGCAAAACCTAAATAAATTATTTTAACACCCTCACACCCCACAAATGTACGGTATGCAAAACTTGCTCAATGTGCTAAATTTATGAATGGTGACAGATCTCAACCTTACTTGGCAGGGAGCTGATTACCTGGGCGTAGAACTTCTTCTTCTTTTGTAGCATGGCTAAAAGGTGGATATGCACGTGCTCCAATACGAGCCATAACTAATGCAAATTCCTCATTTCCAGCAATTCTCCCATGCAGAAGCTGTTATAAAGGGCAAGCCTGTTAGCTAGACTTGCATGAACATGGAATGATTAAGTAAAAATACATGCTAAAAGAGGTATTTGGACTGAAAAGGGAGGCATTAGAATCTTCCACACTTGTATTACTCTGAAAGAAAAGAGCCCCCATTTTTCTTGTCTATTCTTCTCTTTTGTCGTCCCACCCTCCCCATGTTCTGCCTCCATAGCTGAATGATAGTTACTGGAAACCATAGGAAGGGAGAGGGCTCTTGTGTTCAAATCAGCCACTGTGAGTACAAGATACTGGGTTAGGTGGTCCATTGGCCTGGTCCAGCAGGGCTCTTCAAGTTTGTTCAAGAGCAGTCAACAGCAGCAGCAGCAATATCAACCACAACTATGTGCTCCACATTCATTCCTGAAGATGTGTATAAACCAACTTGTTGAAAAATACTACTAGAGATAAGCATGGACAACTTACACACTCTTGGGGCCTATCGTCACTTGAAGCCTTGCCTGTCCCCACCAATACCTGCTGCCACTAGAGCCCCTGACAGCAGCATCACTGGTATTGTAATGAGCCAGGACCCACTGAAGCACTGGCACCACTGGAAGGGAAGGGAAGGTTGATGACTGCACCACCCTCTTGTGCACTTATCCAGCAGCAGCAGCACTGTAATGGACTGTGAGTTACTAGGCAATCCCATGAGCAGGATGTTGGCACCATCAGCAGTGGCTTCACAAGGGCCCAAGTGGCAATGGGCACTGGAGGAGCCACTAGGGGACTCCCAGGGCCCATTCAGGGCAGCCTGGCAATCCCTCCCAAAGCTCTGGAGCCAGACCTGCATAGATCCCACAAACATCATAGGTCTTTAGGGAGCAGAAAACTGAGTGATCTTAGTAACTGCCATGAATATATTGGGCAATTCACTGGAATGGCAATCTTTGATCTTGCGTTTTCTGTGCTACGACTTTTTTACCCAGTCAAAGGGTAAACTCTCAGTTGAAGAAAATGAAAAAAGAAGACAGTGCTCCTGGATAATCAGATAATTTCCTCACCTCTGTTCTCACTTTGGGATAACAGAGGCTAAAAACAATGAAGTTAATAGCACAGGTTGGCAGTTAGGAAGACCTCTTAATTCAATTGGCAGTCTCTGCTTCAACATAATCCCTAATCACGCTATCAAGACTTTATTACTGAAAATTCCACCATTATTGTGAAAGGTAGCAAATCACTACTCCATCAAGAAATGACTGTTGAGCAACCAGGATAAAAAGGGGAGGGGATCCATCCTTATGCAACTGAAATAAATCAAATATGCAGGCCTTATAGGTTTCTGCAAAGCTACCACAACTTCACAAATGCCCCAAGTGATGTTTGATGGTGATTAGATGATGTCTTGCTACAATAACTTGGTCCAAAATAACTTGTGTCCTTATACACACATATTTGCATCAGATCACAGTCCTGTTACAAAACTATGGTTTGTGCTCATCTTGCATACCATGATCAAACTCAGGTTTGAAAAGCAAGAAAATGATTCAGACTGCCAATCTAGATATTAATGCCATACTATGGTTTGTCAAAATATTGAGAGGAAATTGCAGTGCTCAAGGGAAACAAGGGAAGTGTGAGCACAGAAATCACTCTTATAATAGCACCAATCCATGCTTTGACATTATGGGTGAACTAACACAATATTCAGCTTAACATCTGCTGCCACTTGGGTTCTAACACTGCAGCAGCAGCTGCTAGTCTCCCCCCTCATTTGCAATCATTCTTACCAGAAGTGGTGTTGCAATGAACAACTTGAACTACTTTTGCAAAATACCTGTGCCAAGTATTTTGCAAATCAAAATCACTAAGGAAACTAGGAGGAGGTAGCTAATAAGATAGGCTTGTGGGAAATGGGAGAAATCTTCTCACTGTTTTTTGAGGACTGGCAAACTAGGCATCTTACCCCAAAAAATCATAACTAAATGGGTTTCAATTCCACACTGGTTGTACTTTTAAAAAGCACAACAGTTCTTTCACAGAACAAGGTATATCATATCCCAAACTAGTTGACAGTTTCTGGAACAAAATGGTTGGAAACTGCTGGCTTAAAGCTTAGGATTGCTTTGAAATTGTGATTTTTTCAAAAGAACTTTTGAACATTTTATTCCTGCAATATATTCCTACTTAACATTATAGTAAAACAACATCCGAGCTGCAGATGTGCAGTAACTCTTCAATGAACTGACAGCTTCTTTTGTAAATTCAATAGATCCTTTAAAAGTTTTCTAAATTCCATACTTGTTAGAAGCATTGTGAATATGGAATTCAGTGTATTAAGTAGATGGGAAGAATTCTAAACTCAGACCCCTGGCGAGCTAGTCAAGAGACACAATGAAATGTCAAGGGTCCTGGGATTCTCAAGAGGAGGGAAACATCAAATCAGGAGTGGGAGGGATTAAGTGAGAAAACTTTTGCTTACGTGACAAAATAGAGGACTTAGAAATACTTGGAATTAAGATTTATTATGGTGGTTATAGTAGTAAGGCAGAATATTAAGTGCTTTGTACTTGCTACACTGAATCTCAAACAGAAAGGCACCTTTTTCTTTAACATTGTCTTTGTAGCTTATACAAATGACTCTAGTCTAACTGCTACTGAAATACTATTTTATAGCTACTAAACAGTAATGCTCTTTAATGTAAGATGAGAAGCCATCATATCATTCCATACTATTCACATACAGGTGAAAGCTGAAATCCACAAAGAGCACTTTTTAATGAAATTTGCTTAATCCTGCCTTAAGCCATTCAAGTACAAAAAATGCACTCTTGTAAGCTAAAAATACTGTATTAGCCCCAATATGGATGAGTTTACCAAACCTCACAGTACATACCCTAGGTGAATAACTTCTGAAAGTTTAGAGAGAAAAAGGTGCTCAGTGGGAGATGAGCTTATAAAAGGGAACCTATGAGCTGCCACTTATAGATACACATAGCTATATAACTAGGAAAAGAGAAAATTCAAATTGTATCCATGAACCTAATTTTTGAGTACTGTAGTATTAATGTAGGCAAACCTCTTTTATGTACCATTAATTTTGTTACATCAACTTTTTCTTAATAAAATACATGAATCATATTAATTTGCTCACCTTAGGAGAAGCATACAGTGATACCTCTGGTTACGAACTTAATCCGTTCCGGAGGTCCGTTATTAACCTGAAACCGTTCTTAACCTGAGGTACCACTTTAGCTAATGGGGCCTCCTGCTGCCGCCAGAGTGTGATTTCTGTTCTCATCCTGGAGCAAACCTCTTAACCCAAGGTACTACTTCCGGGTTAGTGTAGTCTGTAACCCGAAGTGTTTGTAACCCGAGGTGTTTGTAACCCAAGGTACCACTGTATTTGAAAACAACAAGACTGGCTTTTAGGGAAGTAGTTTCTGCACTTCCTATGTTTAATGAGATAGTAAATCAGACTTATAGCCGGATCTGCTCCAAACCCATGTGCTAGGATGAGCATTCAGTCTGCACAAGCATTTCGGCTTGCCAGATGGACCAACACCCACACCTACGCCCATGTATGCTGTTCTGGGGGTTCTTCTGACATACACCCACACCAGCCAATTACATGGGCATGGGGGAAGAGTGGGAAAGAAAGTCCCGTTGCACAAGCAGAAGTTCTTGTGTAAGGCTTCTGCTGATGCTGTTCTTTAGATGAACCATACCCTCTGTGTGTATGACCTGAAGATTGACTCCAACTAAGAGGTAATACCATTCAGTTTTGCTTCAGTTTACTCTTTTTAAGCACTACAATGTCCAAAATTAATCTCTGGTTTTGATAAATTAAAGACAGCCATGTACGTTTCTCTTTTACTTGCTTCCTACACAGCCAGTTACAAGTCAGACTTTAATTTCTAAGAACCAGAGACTAGCCATTGCTTCTATATCCCAGAATCTGAGGTGTGTAACCTGATATCTGAAGCACCTGGGAAGGACATATTCAGCTTGCAGTCTCCATTTTGGAACGCAGTCTAAGCAGATCCCATGGCTACAACATCCAGCTTACTTTTGTAACATTCTGTCTGAAAAGGAGTTCTGGAAAACTCAAAGCTTGCCTCAATTTTGTAGCATTTTAGATGATCGTAATAAACACATTGCTCAACAGTGGATTTTTGAGTTTTTACCAAAGAATTACTTCAACATTACTTTTTTCAAAAATCATGGGAAACTATGGTTTTTATTTAAAATGATTCATTTTTCACCAACAGAAGTTCAATATAGATGTTTATAAAGTACAGAAAATGCAGATACTACAATCACTATTTTATAACAATATGACATACTCTGAAACTAAACCTAGTTCTGAAAAACTATGATCCACACTGCAACACTCAGGCACAGTATACCATAATACAGTGGTACCTTGGGTTAAGTACTTAATAGGTTCCAGAGGTCTGTACTTAACCTGAAACTGTTAGAATCATAGAATCATAGAGTTGGAAGAGACCACAAGGGCCATCGAGTCCAACCCCCTGCAGCACCACTTTAGCTAATGGGGCCTCCTGCTGCTGCTGCGCCGCTGGAGCATGATTTCTATTCTCATCCTGAAGCAAAGTTCTTAAACTGAAGCACTATTTCTGGGTTAGCGGAGTCTGTAACCTGAAGCGTATGTAACCTGAAGCGTATGTAACCTGAAGTGTATGTAACCCAAGGTACCACTGTACATTACTGCCTTACATTTTTACCACTAGAACCAGTAGAAAAATAAATTAAAAGTTCTACATTGGTATCATTCCAAGAGTAGCAAACTCTACATTGGGAGCATATGTACTATACCACTACAAAGTGCACATTACCAACACAATGCTATCAGTCAAAAAAGGAGAAGCAATATTTACATTTAAGTTGTGATTTCAAGGCCATGGATTTCATCAGGCATTTGCTTACATCCCCACTGATATGAAATAAGGTTCATTTGAATCACACTGCTTCAATTTGAGCCCTTTAAAATAAGATATTCAATCCAAAACTGTGCATACAGCAGTTTTCCAATTCCCTCTTAGAACAGTGGTTGTACATGCCAACAAGCCATCCCTAAAGCCTCTGATGCAATGCAAGCAACTGTCTTTGGAAAAACAGGTGACTGAATGTCAACCATTATTATTACTGCACATGTATTCAGAAAGAAACAATGAAAACTATGTTTCAGGCTGTAGATGGAGCATTCTAGTACACTTGTATTTTACAAATTTAATGAAATGGTCACAGGCTAGCAGAAACATTTGTGGCATTATCTGTGCCTTTGAAAAATGTAATTAGAAAAAAATGACTATACAAAAACATTAGTACAGAGGAGGGTTTTTTATTCTGTATTGATGTTTTTGTAAAGTAATTTGTCTCTAATTATATTCAAATCTGCTAGTTTCCAAAGGTACAGCTTTCATGGCAACCTATCAAGCCAAATAGAGAGACATTCATTATCTAAAGACATAAATATTACACACAGTGCAGTTTTACATCATTTTTCATTTACTACTACCTTTCTAAGCTCATTATCAATACATGCCGAAATACAATAATGCCAATACAGGCTTGTATCCAACACTGTCCATTCATAAGTAGAATGAACCAACCTGCACAACAGGACTTTACCTTCTTCTCTTCCCCCATGCAATATTCCATGTGCACTCAAAATATTCTCCAGATGATTGGGGGAACACTCCAAAGAAATTTGGGGAGCACACAGAGACCAATTTAAACAATGTTGGATTCCACCTGTAGTGCATGTTTGTCAAAGTTTTTCTTTTAATGAGAAAGCTGAGCCCTTAAAGGTTATAAACCCATCATTTTACCTGGCAAAAAGCCAAAACTGATTAGCATACCATCCAACCTTGATGCCATCTGAAGTTGTAATGCTTAAATTGCTTCATAATCCTCTTTATTTCTATTAAGCCTTCTTGTTTCTACGTAATACTGCCCTTTTGTTTTCTTTTGATTAAAGTAGCACTTAAAAGGTGCAGTTTTAATTCCACAGTTTAACAGCATCTATACTGAATTATCAAAACAACCTATAACATACATTATTTAAGAATTATAGTACACCTCACTGTACAGACGTGTTTGAAACTTCTTATCCTAATCTAGTTGAGAAGCTACTTTACTAGCTTTGGTGTGGAAGAGGGACAATCACCTTCGTCTGGCTCTAGACAAAGATGTATAGAATAGTGAAACCAGGAGAGCGTAAAGCTGGGTTCCTATACCACTTTTCCACTGCAGTCTGCCATTATTATATGCAGTTCTAACACAGAACCTAAGTCTAAACTGATTTACCAATGATGTCTGCCATCAGTCATGGCACCAAGGGCCACTGGGAAATCACACTTCCTGCCTCTGAGGAAGACCACCAACTTGGCCCCATCCATTGACCAGTGGAGCAGCAGCTGCTCCCAAACTTGCTTTCCTCTTTCCTTCCCATTCCTTTCACAAAAACAACTCATGCTAAATATACAGGGAAAACAGAGTACAGTGGTACCTCTGGTTACGAACTTCATTCATTCCAGAGGTCTGTTCTTAACCTGAAACCATTCTTAACCTGATATACCATGTTAACTAATGGGGCCTCCCGCTGCTTTTAATTCTGCTTTTTTAAATAAAAAACAACAACACCCACCTGCATCCCCCAGAAAATCTGTTCTGGAGGAGAGCCTTCTCAACTGGTTTTCAGGGCAGGGTACTAAAGGTTGAGAGGGAGGGGGGAGTGACAATCTGCTCCCCTCCTCTGTTATTGTGCACCTCCTGATGGATCAAAAGTCCTGAACTTGTGCAAGGGCACCAAGTGAATGCAGCCAATTTTACTTTTGCTTTTGTTCCTGAAGAACCCCCTCTACAATAAAAAAAAATCAGCTCTGAAAATATTAGGAAATACCAACTTAAGGAGTGGGGTGAGAGAGACAACAGCCATGATCAGACACAAGGGAAGAGAGGTCAGCAGACATTTACCAACAAAAGACTGCTATAGAAATATTGGTATGCCATGTGCATTATTCTCCTTGACTACAATATGCCACAGGAGCAAGGCAGATGGAGAAGAAGGGGTTACTGTCCTGGCAGTTATAGCAAGGTGGCAATTACAACAATATTGTTTTTAGGGCTATTCAAACCAATTAGGAATCTTATTTGGAGGGGGAGGAGGGTGGAACTAACATTGCTTCTGAGAGCAGTCTTTCTAAAATGATATTTGAGCAATGGTAACCCAGCTGGTTTCAAAACAAAATTTAATATTAGGTAGTTAAACTGCAACTTTTTAAATAAAAATTGAAGACTGGAAAAAGGACCCCTTTTTTAAATAGGGAAATACAATTCTGCAGAGATGAGGCTGTTTATTAAGAATACATTCCACCTCTCCAGCCCTCTGAAGACAAACTGCAGAGCTGTGTGCAAAGCTAGACAATCTGGGCAGCCAGCCATAAAACATCACTTCTGTAGCACAGATACTGCTTTCACTCTCTTAAGCCCTCCACAGCTGTAAAATATAACAAGAGGGGCTCTGGTAACTAGCCTTTACTGTCTCAGACACTTTATGTTTCATGGGTCAAAGTTTGTGCATGGGTTGCATCTATTCTTAAAATACAAAACCACACCCAAATGAACATTCAGGAGGAATGTTATTGAAGTAAATATATTTAAAAAATAAAAATCAAGCAATCACATGCTGACATGTGGCACAGTTCATAATAGGTTTCCACAGAGAAAGCAATGGAAAAACAGGCTAGAATTATAGAAGGCTTAACGAGATTAAAGAAATAAGCGACCATTAAAAAAAATCTCATAAAATACACATTGTTTTTTACTTGAGAATGAAGCTGTTTGTGTACTTTATATTTCTGAGTGGAAATGTTTACAACTGATAAGTTTGCTTTTAACTCACAATATGGGTCAACATCCAGAATATCATGCACTCCCACACAACTTTTAGCTTTGCTCTCCAGCAGCCCTCTGTACCCACCACAATGATCACAAGTTCTCTGGAGCAGAATCCCATGAGCAATGAGAAGATGCCACCAGAAATATTTTTTTATGGTCACCTCCTTCTGCATATGCGCAACTGCTTTGTACACATAAATGGGAGCTGTCTCGATCTTAGCCAGTGCACACATACTTTAAAGCAAGTTCCACAGCCAACAATGTAACAGTCCTTCAATTTAGAATGTTTCTGAATGGGCTGCAGGATAGAAGACAGCAGGTATGACTAATCTGTTTCCACAACTTGCTATATTTATCCTCTAAATACAAAGATTATGAACAATTGAAAGCCAGTTTTGTAATTAAATTTGTTATTGCCATAGCGTATTGCAATTCAGCAAAATATATTGGGTCTCTAATTCTTTTGACCTGGCTGATGTCTTTATAAAGCTACTGAAAACCTCTACCCATTATCACCAGAAGGTAACAGCTGATACAAAACTGGCTAGACTACATCATCACTGGGCACTTAAGAGGTTTCTTATCATTCATCTCTACTACTAAATGGCCTTATGAACTCCTTCCTGCAGCTTCAAGACAAGGGGAGAAATATTCCAAATATGACATTATCTTGTAATCTGAATTTTAAACGGGTTCTAAAAATAAACAATAAATAAAGCAAGCCAAAAATAGCTTACAAGGTAAAGAATGAGAATCCTAGTCATACAACAAAGCAACAACCTTCTATAGTTCATAATAGATGGAAAAACTTAGCAGATTAACGAATGTGTATTGATGTACACATTTGAAATGATTTTGTCTGAAATATTGTAACAGATTTCAAAAAGCAAATAAATTAACATATATCCCTGTGTGAATAGAAACGGGGTGGGAGCTAAGCTTTAAGTCTGCAGTGTTCTCATAGGGACTTTCTCTAGCAATTCTTTCCATCTGAAAGCCTTCCTTTGCTGAAGTAGAAGTCTGCCCCACCCCTGACCTCCTCCTCCAGCTTGTTTTGGAAAGGAGCCAGATGACAGCATTGGGAAAAGTGCATATTTATCTCTACAAGACCAGCTGCATAGAACAACTAAATGTAATTTAAAAGTATTATCCATTCTCGCACACACGGCGGCTTTATTTTTATGCCCTTAAGATTCTGAGCGCCAAAAAGAATTCATGTTGATGTTTTAGTAGGTATATCTCTAAAGGCTACATTTTTAGATTTATAAGTGTCCCCAAACTGGCAATCACTATGGCAACCATTTTGCTTATAAATAAAACCGAATTCCCTACACATGGAAATCTGTTTGCATTTTAAAATAGAAGTACAGAGAAACAGACTCAAAAATGTTTATTCTTTCCTAGATTGACTATTTTCACATACAAAAGGTTTTGTAATGCCTTCAAACAAGAGTTTGGGATACTATTTATTCTGATGATGGAGTGTTACACCTTGCTAAAATGTCTGACTAAAAGATGACAACAAAATCGCACACAACCTCTGTTGCTGGGCATATGATTCTTCTACAGTGATCATGTGATTTTTTATGATACAATGAATATCAAAGAAATTTTATATTTAAAATAGTACAAAATGTTAAAATGTTTAATTACTATCCTAATATTGTGGCTGCCCAAGAGGGCTAATAACCATCACCAAAAGCATACATCTATTCCAACTTCAGGAATAAGTCAAGAATCACAAAAGTAATTAAAAAACCCCATTCCTTCTTAGCAACAGGGCAAAATACTACTGCTAGGTGAAAGTGATTAAAGGACCTCTTCCAAACAATACAAGGGGTCTAGCCTTCAGGTGGTTAGTCTGGAAATTATTTTCAAAATGAAGATCCCTTTTGCTGTTACTGTAGAATATATGTTGAAGAAGCCTAATATGAGGGTCAACACCAGGGACTACTAGCCAGTGATCTTATTAGACAAGTGTCTAATATGTTGGTCAACATATGATAAGTATATGGCCCATTTCTTTGTCTTTCATCTCTCCCACTGTATATTAGCTTTCGCTACCTATTCTAGAAGAATGTGATATGCATTTCCCAAAGACATGACCAACAGTCCAAGCAGAAAAAGGATACACCATAGTTTCAGACTGATGGCTTAGGACACCTGCCCTTGATGAGCTAACACCCACAGGGCTGAAGAACAAACTAATACTGGCATACTATTTAGAAATACATGAGGTATTGAAGATTCAACAGTTAATCACACTGTGTAAGGACACAAAAATAAACCCCATGTGGATTAATATTGTGCTTTTCATCTGTAATCCTATACTCACTTCCCTTGTAGTAATCAATGTGACTGAAGTATAAAAGTAAACATGCATAAGACTGCACTATTAAAGTGTTTTATGGCCTGCTTGTTGACATAAGAAGAGCCTTGCTATATAAGACCAAAAGCCTATCTAGTCCAGCATCCCATTTCCTAAATAACCAACCAGATACCTATGAGAAGCACACAAGCAGGACATGAGGAAGATAGCCCTCTCCCACTGTTCCCCAACAATTAGTATTCAGGGGCAATCTGCCTCTAATCCTAGAGGTAGCATATAGCCATCATAACTAGCAGCCATTGATAGCCTTACCCTTTATAAATTCATCTAGTTCCCTTTTAAAGTCATCTAAGTTGGCCATCAGCAGATCTTGTGGAAGCAAATTCTATAGCTTTAACTATGCACTGTCTGAAGAAGTGCTACCTTTTGTCTATCCTCAATTTTCCACCATTCAACTTTATAGGATGACACCCCCCCCCATACTTATAGTATGAGGAAGATACTTCTCAGTCCAGTTTCTCCGCACCAGCCTCCAGATAATTTTGCTTGCTACCCTTTTTCCAGCTCTACAACATCCTTTTGAGAAGCAGCAACCAAATCCGTACACAGAATGCCAAATGTGGCCACACGATATATTGTAAAGGCATGATCCCTTGCATGCAATCCGCTTTTTTCACAGCTGCCGCATACTAGGTTAAGGTTTTTCATTGCATTATTCACCATGAACTCAAGTTTCCATTCCTGTCATTTGCACATTTTCTCTTTCAGAATGCATGGATAGTGGAAAACATGTTGGGTTTTCCCACCTATGCACTGAAAGAGCTATCTTTATGAGTCCTAGTGCTCACTCAGCCCATTTCATTTTTGATCAGTGCAATAGTCAGTTTTACAATGGAAGCATCTCTGACAAGGAGTTCACAGAATGCATCATAATTGCTTTGGTTATGGCATTAGTAGGAATCTCTCTTTCATAATGTACCTTATTTACTAATCCATGCATGTCCCAGGTGACAAAAGTAGAAAGCATCATAACTTGCCACTACTAATGCTCTAGGACATCAAACGATCATCAGGTAAGTAAAAATTACATTTAAAATCTATAACCAACTAACAAAAGTTTTAAAAAAGCAACAGAAAAGGCACAAGTGGTTTTTTTAAACAAACAAACAAACAAAAAAACAATAGTCTTTTCCACCTTTTCTACCAAAAGGTATCTGCGAAAGGTATTCAGAAAACTGAAAGTTACCAAATGCTTGCACAGAAAATTGATAATATCAGATAACAGGAAAATAACTGTATGAATAAAACATGCCTGTAGCTGTGAAGGGAATATTAAATATTTCTGATGCACTGTTTGGTATCAGAGTTCACAGTTAGGTATCAGTAGCCAGAAAGGGTAGAAGGAAGAGGGTGTCAGATGATGACTGGAAATTCCAATAACCAGCTATGGGGGAAAGATTAAATCATAAGCTTTACCCATTGACAAACTGTTCAACTCTATCTAGATTATGAGGAAAATTTAATAATTACTAAATGTGTATCTTGACAGACACACAAAACATAGAAAAACAAGTCAGAAGTGAGTCTCACTACGTAGAAATCATAACGATATATTATGGGCTCTTAAAATCATATCTATAGTTTATTGCAGCTGTCCTCTTCTTTCTTCCTTATGTGTTCTTATGTCTGTATTGCTAAGCGTTTATCTGCTGCATCTCAACAATTTACCCATAAAATTTGATGCATCCAATGAGGTTCACTAAAATAAGTGACAATTACTTGTTCTTATATATTCCAATTCAGCCAGGATTTTGGTTTCTCTCTCACCCACATTTCAATATCTCTAAGAAGGAGTTGATATTATAAACATGTGCCAAAATTACAATGGAACTATTGGGTGGTCACCAATGTTAATCCTATTCAGAGTAGAATCATTGAAATTAATGAACACCACTACCTTATTTACAGAGTAGATAGGTCTACCCTGACTTAGAAAACAAAACAATGGGTTGTCCCTATTACACACAGAGTTTAAATGGAGAAAAACTCTCCAACAGAGGACATTAAACTGAAATTAAAGACTGATCTTTATAAAGCGGCTAACTAAAATATCTACCAAGGCGTTCTGTATTAAGTGAGCCATAGATAACATTTTCTATATTTTGAAAACATAGCAACCTTCTGTGCATTGACTACTGCACTTCCAAGTTTAAGCTTTGAAGCAAATGAAGCAGAGGGTTTTCCAAATACTTTTAATAAAATTTGCACAGGCAGAATTTTGTACACACTGAAATCCTACTTTGACCCCGATACTTTAGTAACTGATGGTTTGCTCCATTAATCATTGCTACCATAAAAGGAAACACTGGTGACACAAATATGCTAAAATATTTTACTCCAGCAAAGAACTTAATAATATAGACACAAAAGAAGCCTACATTCTAAAGAAACACTGAAAAAAAGATCCAGTCATCTTTTTATACTTGACTGTAGGCAATCAAGGATGAAGTTCAAGTTTTCTCCAGTTGGTTACATTCAATCAGCTTTTCCATTCTAGCTACACTTTAAACCAAGACAAATTGCCAAGGCTAATTATCACTATTTTCCAAACATTGCATCACATGGTAATGTGAGATGCTATCAACAGCATGCACACACTAAAATAATTTAAGATTAATTCTGTTCCATAATTTATTATCTTTTCCATATTTTCTCATGTGCATGATGTGGTGTGGGATTTTTTTGCAGGGACAAGGAACTACATGCAAAATATGCCTGATAAATACTGAAGTTTTTAAAGCTGGCATCCAAGTCTATTTTAATCTTTGAATATAATAGCTTATTATTAGAAAGCACTTCATAGATCTATTATTTTACTGACTACAGCACATTTTAAAAAAAACACTACAGAAAACAGCTCTGTTCTGTACTTATTGCACGGGGAGCCGCATGCACTGAATTACTTAAAAGGTCTTTTACATTTTTAACTTTTCCTGCCTCCCAATTAAGAGAAGGGAATGGCCCTCCTCTTACCTTTGCTTCGTTTCCTTCTGGGGCTCTTTGGCAGCTTTCGACTCAGTCTCCTTGAAAAAGAACAAGTGAATATTTTGTCTGGCGTCTGGGAGTTTCACTAGCGTGCTCCTTTCTTTCTTTAATGCTTTTTCTTACAAAAAGTACCCGTATTTTTTCACGTTGAATACGAAAAAAATCTCACACGGCCAAGAAAGTCAGTTGTTGGATTTTTTTTTTTTTTAATATTTATGCCCGTTCCAATAAAAAAAAAAACCCACCAAAAATAACCTGCCACAAAGGAGGAGGGAGGGGGTTGGGGAAACCAGACAAGAAATCAACAGTATCCAAGTAGAAGAGCTAAAAGCTCCAGTTTGATTCCAGCCCAGAGAAGTGCAGCAGATGCAGGTCCTTTTTTAAAATATCTTTTTTATTTCCAGTGAAGCAGAACTAGCAGTTATGAGTCCCCAGCTAGAGTTTTGCACACGGAATTTTGTTCTAAAATTAAATGTACGTGGTTGCAGCAAAAATGAACTGTTGGGATGTGAGAGAGTGGAAAATTTTATGCTTTCTAATTGATCAGAACACAGCTTTTAAAAAATATGTGTTTGGGAGATTCTCAGTTTATATGGATGAGCATCTGAATATTTTCTTTTCAAAAGTGCAAATTAAAATGGAGAAAATTGTACCCATCCAGAAGTGTATAAGGGAATAGCTTAGGAAAAACAAAAAGGAGCCACGGGGGATCCAGAAGAGTCTCACATCCAAACAAGAAGTACCCAGTACGGTCTCTCTAAAAAGGGAGGAGAGACGTGGAACACAAGCAGGAAAAGGTTCTAGCAGTCTCTCTCAGGCAGATCCAAGGGGGAGAGCAATCCAGGCAGTGTCTCAGAAGGCAAGGATCCACAGATGCCAGCGAAATCCACCAGCTGTGCCTTTCATATGTGGATCCAAGGAAGGGAGGTCCAGCAGTCTCTCTGATAGACAGGGATCCTAAAAGGATCCAGGAGATAAGCTTCTTGCTGACGAGGGGGTCCACCAGTCTCTCTCATGGGGATCCACCCAGCTATGCCAAACATAGGTGGATCCAGAAAAGAAGGCGAAATCCAGTCTCTTTCTTTCTCACAGGGTCAGGATCCACGGATCCCAGGGCGATCCAGCCGTTGAGTTTCTCATAAGGAGGTCCGTCAGGCTCTCTCCCAGTGGGATCCACCCAAATCAGTAGCAGGATCCAGCAGGCTCGCTCGCTCGCTCTCCTTCCCCTCCACAGGGACTCAAGAGAGAGAGAGGTTCTGGGGGGGGGGGGGAGAGAGAGATACGGGGGATTTGTGGAGGCAGCAGGAGCGGCTCCTCGGACGGAGCTTTCGCTCGGAGGGGAAGGGGGTTGGGCCGCTGGCGGGACAGGCGATGCCGCCGAGCTCAGTGATGCTGCCGGGCCGGCCCCCCGCTCCTCCTCGCAGCAGTAGCAGCAGCCGCCTGCACCACCACCGCCGCCGCCTCTGTCCTCCGCTTCAGGAGCAGAGCTGCTGCCACCGCAGCCATTTTGTTACTAACTGACAAGAGCCCCGCCAGGCAGGCAGCGCGAGACCACAACGGAGCGCGGGGCGGGGGGGGGGCAGGGAGACGCGAGAGTTACTCCCTCCTCCCCTCCCCAACCTCAAACAGGAAGTCTCGTCCGCCGCTCAAGTCACGTGGTGGTTGGGGGGGAACAGGCATAAAAGAAAGCTCTGAGACATGCAAATGAGGCGGGGAGGAGAGCCAATGGCGTGACGGCAGGAGTCCCGCAGCTCCGCCTTTCCCTCGCTCTCATCTCGTCCGCCTAAGAGCCGGAGCTGATGCCTTTCCCTGTTGCTCGCTGCGCGCTCCCCCCCACCCGCCCGCCTGCCTGCCTTTCTCCTCCGTCCATCTTGTGTGTTACCTAATCTGCACGGAGGGAGCTATCAGATACGGTCCGTCCGCGTTGCAGGTGGAAAAAAAAAAGCACAGGCTTGGAATGAAAATGATGGGGAATTTTGCTGTGGTAATTTTGCACGGGAAAACATAGCACTGGGGTTTGTTTCTATCTATCTATCTATCTATCTATCTGCATAATACTCGACTAGCCTGCGCTTGAATTGCATCTGCTTCAGTATATTGCTGTGGTTATTTTTAGCTCTGCAGAAACCTGGCGCTGCTGTTTTGAAAGATTTTGAGGGGGGGGTTACAAGTCGGCTCCTCTGAATGAAAACGAATGAATTTGCTTAGTTTTTACACAAAATTCCGCCCCCACCCGAGCATCAAATTAAAGCTTACATTGGTGCGTACAGACTGCCCTGCAAATGTCAGAGATCTGGGGGATGCCACAGGACATGTGTCGTCTATGTTTTTCTATGGAATTCCAACAGATCCTATCTGTACCCACCGACTGCATCATCATCTTCATAAAAAAGGACCTTAAAGCATCCCTCACAAATGTACATATTTTTAAATTACCACACAAGAGATCACATCCGTGCCCATGAACGGCAACATAATATGGCATGTGCACTTGACAGCTTTGCTGTGTGCAAAAACAGATCAATAATATTGCACTATGGCAGCAGTAATGTTCATGGTGCAGACTGTGAACATGGAGAGGTTCTGATTTGGTGGGAGCTGTGGCAGGAACCTTAATAAAAAAATTCAAGCAGATTCATAGGAAACTGCCTTCAATCCATATTTTTGTACTATGGTGGCACTGTGAAGGGTTGCATTCACGCTTCTGTGCCATGACAGCACCACAAAACAATGGCCATAGAGACAGATGTGATCTGTGATATGGCGGAATTGGAGGGGTGGCTGTGTTAAAAAACAACACCCATGCAAATTCAAAACCCAGAGTTATTGATGCAAAACAAACCAGCCCACAGTACACTTAGCTGAAGTTTCCAGACATGCAGACAAGCTTTTGTGATGTCAAAATAAAATATATGGGGGGGGAGAGATAATGACAGCATGCTCCCCAACATTCTGTTATCCTGCCTGACAGCCAACCAATTGCTTTGGCTGTTTTTTTTCATAGTCTGTTGTTTACAAGAGTTCCTATCCCTTACAGTTTAGTGGCTACTTAAATGTCCCCTCGCACCCCAATAGAAAGATCAGGGTCACAGCCTGACACCAGACAAATCTAATTTCAAAACCTACCATTGCTGAGAAAGGAAACTAACTCCCATCTGAGATCCCCAGAGGGCTGCAAGAACAGCTAGTAAAACAAAAACAAACTGAGCTTGCCAATGCAGGATGTGCCAGTGCCAGACAGGCTGTGCATGTGTGTGCGCGCGCGTGTCCCCGCACACCAATACATCACTGTGAATTGCTTGGCATGTTTAGTAACAGTTGTAAGGAAGGGAGGAAAATCCACCTGCAATGGAATGCACCCTATGCTATGGATTCTGTATGACCCAGGAAAGCACATAAGGAGAATTCTGTTGGAAATTTATTAGATCCAGTGTAAATCTAGCCTTGTGGAAGTGCATCAGATCATGCTGTGTCTCCCTGTTTTATAGAAATGTGTGGATTTCTCAAGTTGCATCCATAGGTTCAAACTCCTAGATGCTTTTGTATCAAGAACCTAAACTTGTTAAGTGGGATGTAAATTATTGCCAGAAGCCCTTTTGCTTCATATTAATTAATAAGCAACAAAGTCTCAATAACATAAATTTGGTTCCCTTCCTCACTTAACTCCTAAGTATGAACAAACAATCTTTTAAACACAAGTGGTACACATAAAAATGGACACCTACATCAACACCTACAACAAGATGGTGACAAAGTTGCAAGGGCAAAAAAGATAAATCTGCTCCAGCTGTGTCCAGCTTTAAACGAGAAAATCAGTATAAAATGGACTAAAACGGTTGCTTGTTGCCTGCATCACTCCACCCCCAGGCTTCGGTTGGGCTTCATTTCTCACAAACATTCTAAGATCTCACAGAAAGCTGCCAACAATGCAGCATCTGTGAAGGACCTAGCTGACTGAAAAGGATATCGCAAAGGATTGACATGGGAGAATTCATTTGCAGAGATACTCAGCAGGTAAGGAGGCTGAGAGCTGAGGATCCTAAAAGTAAAGTTGGTATAGCAGTCAATTAACCAGGCAAATTGTCAATTTGATCATAGTAAAATATTAAGTCATGTGGATGTTGGTGATAAGAGGTAGAGCCTTCTCAGTGGCAGCACCTCATCTGTGGAAAATATGGCTAGCCTCCACACTGTTAAGTTTTAGGTTGAAACCAATGACACAGCTATTCACGCAAGTTTCAGGTACAAATACAGATTATGGTCTTACTGCTGATACCATGCTTCATGTCTTGCCTGTTATTTAGTTGCGTTGTTATAATAGATGGTTTTCATTATTATTGCTGTATTGTATTTTATCATTTTGTGCACCATTCTGTACTCTGTGAGAGGAAGAGCAGTGTATAAATAGAAATGTGGCTGCTTCACTTTTCCTTTGCATCACAGGAATATCTGATAGCAGTGACAGTCCCTCCTACTTCCTCAACACCCAACCACATATTTAGGAATACACACCCTTTGCCCTGCAACTTTTTCCAGGAAGCTTTCAGCCCTACCTTCCCAATTAAAGTGTATGGCCAAACTTATCCTTTTCATGGCCAGGCTTTATAACTGCAAGCATCTGTGAATAGAAAACATGGGATTCAGGAGGAAGCAGAAAGCAAATCACACAAGCAGTTCTCAGAGTAGCAGTGATCATGATGGTCTCCATGTGATCTAGCACTGGAGCAGTGATGTCATATAGAAGATTTGCAGAATTATAACTGGTGTATGCACACTTTGCTACTGTGCTCCCTTGAAACAAACACATTGAACTGACTTGCTTATTACTGTGTCAATATTTACTCACCAGCCAATTGCACAGGTTTGTTTGTTTTACTGGTCCTAAGAGCATACGAAGAGCCTTGCTGGATTAGATCAAAGGCCCATCTAGTCCAGCATCCTGTTCCCTCAGTAGCCAATCAGATGCCTACAAGAAGTCCACAAGCAAACACCAACTCTGCGTCAAAGTAGTGAAGCTAACAGATAGAGACCAGGTGTAGGAAGGAGGGAGTGGATTAAAAAACAGGAGCATGATAGAAGACAGAACCTGAAAGGTAGAAAGGAGGGTTGTGAGAACCTTGTGACAGGTCCAAAAACTAAGCTAAGCAAGGGTTACTTGGGATGCTCTTAGATCATATGCCTGAGAACCAGGAGAGTAGGGAAGCTATTAAAGAAAGTGTCGCTGCATCTCAAATGATTTGAAGTAACCAGCCAAATTTTGGGTTGCATATATACAAATAACAGAAAGAGAGCCTTTCCAATGCTGGATAGCTCAGTTGGTTAGAGTGTGGTGCTGATAAAGCCAAGGTTGCAAGTTCTGTCCCCATATGGGACAGCTGCATATTCCTACATTGCAGAGCATTAAACTAGATAATCCTCAGGGTCCCTTCAAACTCTACAGTTCTACAATTCTATGAATATGGGCCTCAGAAACAGGTTTTGTAGTTTCTGTTCAAGAGCTTCACAGGTGGGAATTGTCTGCATGTTTCACCCCAGAGCCCACTCTCTCTGGTGAGCAGGGCTTGGGGTCCTTTACACAGGAGGTAGCAAAGGAAGAGGAGCAATCAGAGTGCCTGAGTTGCTCAGGATGGAAGAACATCAGCCCCTTCTCTAGATCTCTTAATGGCCACAGCAAATACCTGGATTGGGAGCCTCACTGTGTAAAGCAGGCATGGCCGAACTTGGCCCTCCAGATGTTTTGGGGCTACAACTCCCATGATCCTTAGCTAAGTGGACCAGTGGTCAGGGATGATGGGAGTTGTAGTCCCAAAACATCTGGAGGGCCGATTTTGGCTATGCCTGGTGTAAAGGGTTTTGATTGGACACCTTGTTTTAGTGCTGTGAGCTTAACGTACAGAAGCAGTTGCTTGCCTTGGGCACCGTTGGACTGTCAGTATTTTGCAGGAGGGACTCGGGCACATAACACAACAACTTTAGGTTTGCACAATTAAAGCAGATTAAAGGGTTCTTACACCCTGGCACACAAATCCACTTTTTAAGAAATCAGACCTTTTTGTGTTTTGGAAAATGATGTGGAAATTTATTGAAAAGTATGGGGTGGACAAATGACTTAACAGGAAGACATGCCATTGCCCCGCAAGCAAATCAGGGTGAATGCTCATTCTTGTATAACCTTCCTTTGAAGAACTGCTCAATAAAAAGCAGATACAATTTAACCACCATGTAAGCAAATCAGGGTGAATGCTCAATAAATGCACCATCTTGAGGAGCCTTGTGGCTACTATATGGGAAAGAAATCCCAGTCTTTTTCTTCAGCAAGCAAACCATAATTTGAGTTAAGGTACAAAGGCATTGCTGTTCTGTATACTTTTTGCACATTTAATCACTACTTGTACCTTGTTTAAAGGGACAGCAGTCCCTTTCTTCTAGAGGGGTTGCCCGGGTTAGTCTGTGGTGTTGCAAAAAGAATAAAAAGTCATGTGGTTCCTTAAAAACCAACAAATGATTTATTCATCTGATGAAGTGGATTGTAGTCCACAAAAGCTTATGCCATAATAAATTTGTTCGCCTTTAAGGTGCCATAGGACACTTCTCTTTTTCTTCTCTGCTTGACCATGTCCTTTCTTTGGAAAGTGAGCCAGTGATGCCAACAGCATAGCTCCTTTCCAACATTCACCAGCAACTATTGCACTGAGGTTTAAGTGGGGAGAGAAAGCCCCCTTTTCTGTGGGTGCCATCAGCTCCCTGATTGTGACAGTGCTGCTGTTGCTTTAAAGCAAGTAAAGCACCAGGTGGTGTTCTCCCATCTATTATAATAGCTTTCTGTTCCAGTTCTGGTCTGAATTCTAGTACCTGAAATCTCTGCTGGTGTTTTGATCCCCTGTTTTAAGGGACATTTGCTCTGGCATGGAGAGAAAGGGGTCTCAGATCTTTGTATGGTGAGTATTGAATACAGCAAGTGATAACCGGTGTAACAGGATGCTAAGGGCGAAGCAAGGGAGAACGCTTCCCCCATCTTCAATACATAATAGCTCTATTTTTAGCTGTTGTGTATCAGCCTGACAGTGTCTTTGGTTCACGGGAATGGGAATATAATTAGATCTGTTTTTGCCACTGGAGGGAGACCACATTGCTTGAGAAAGCAATAGAAAGAGAAGCCCAGAACAAAGCAAAACAAATACCAGAGTTTTATATTTAGAACATACTGTTTTCTAGGGCAGGCAGGATTTATATGCATGCGAAGTATTTCAGCAGTGAGATTTAAACTTAACCTTTTGCTTCTCACACAAAAAGTACTGGCAATCAAAGATAAGAATTTTCCTGGCTCTAGCAACTTTTTTTTTTTTTAAAAAAAGCAAGCTTGTGCCAACAAGCAGAAGCAGCAGCAGCCATCCATACACTACAGGTGCTGGGGGCTTTATTTTGTCTGTGGCATATATAAATCCAGGTGGAAGACAGATGAATTGCATGGGAGGAATGGAGTAAAAAACACATACACCAACAAACAGCAAATAAAGAGTTCTACTTGTGAACTGAGCCAACTTTGTAATGTTTATGAATATAGGTCAACACCTACAACGCCTCCCCCCCCCCTCCAGCAACGTAACCAAACAGCAGCAACGGCAGATTGTCTCATTGATACTTTCAGAAAGGATTTTGCTTCTGACATAAGCCAAAAGCCTGAAATAAACAGAATGGGCACAGCCATGTGGGCTTCGTTGCTGATGTACAGTACAATCTAATTAACAGGATATAATATGATTACAGTGTCACTAATTAAATAATAAATAAAGCTGCTGTCCGATTAGAATGGCTTGTTTTGCTGTGTTAAAAGAAAACATGCCAAATGAAATTTGCCTCCAGATTAAGGTTTTGTAAAAGATCGTTTTTGGGAAAGCTTTCTAACTAGGTGTTTTTGTGCACTATTTAAACAGTGCCAAATATTGTAGCTATATTCTAATTGCATGTAGTTCACCACTTGCAGCTCAGTGACAGTGCATCTGCTTTGCAGGCAGAGGTTTCCAGGTTCAATTCTCTTCATCTCCAGGTAGGGCTGAGAGACACCCCTTTCTGTAACTCTGAAGAGCTTCTGCCAGTCAGTGTATACAATATTGAGTTAGATGAACCAATGGCCAGACTCTGGATAGGGCAGATTCCTGTGTACCTGTTCTCCAAGTACAGGGTATCTCATTGGTAGGGCTCCAAAATTCAGGTTTATATTTTCACTTGAAAGGATGTGGAGCAGCACCTTGTGATGGAGAGCTCCTACTGAAACTGTCTTAGCAGTTGCTTAACTCAGTGTTTTCCACAAAAATGTCAGTTCCCAGCATTCCACTGCTTTCTGTCCACACCAGAGGGCACACCTTAACAGAATGTTTCTGCACTGCATTTTCTAGCTCCTCCCCTCAGTCATTCACTATTTTTTCCTCATACTGGGCATGCACACAACTATTTCCATATGTGTACACCTTGTAACAAAAGTTGTCACTGGTAGAGCACAAGAGCAAATGTTACCAGCCCCTAGTTATCATGTTTTACTATAGAAAAAAACCTGTGACTTATCTTTTCTTTTGATGTTGGGTGGGGCGTGGGGGACACATTCATTTTCATTTGTGTGAGGGTTTGGTTGTTTTAAAGTGTAGCATAGAGCTGTTGTGCAAAGACCTCTATATTACTACTATTTTTCAAAAAGTCCTGATGTATGTGCTGCAATTACAGTCTCCAAAGAAACCCCTCAGGTGGGTTGAGACTTTGAGAAAATAGCTCCTCTCAACTGCATTCTTGAAATTCCAAGATGCCTTCTGCCTGCAGCCAAGATGGTGGCAGTAGGCTTGTACAGTATGGGCTGCCAGAAACAATAGCTAGATTTTGCTCAGGTGAGGATCAAATGCAAGTAGGTATGTGACAATAGGGACCACCCACTGAAACATCACCACACAAATGACAAAATGCATACACACAAAAACTGCAGTGGTAACTGCAGATGTATAATGGGTCATTTTTACTTAATTAAATACTTGTCTATTGCAATGCATCCTACATGGGGCTACCCATGAAGACAGTTTGGAGACTGCAGCTGGAGTAAAAGACCATAGTGTAGACAATTATATTGTCACCTTGGGAGCACATAACATGGCTCCCGAGGCCATTACATTGGTTGCCTATTTCTCACCAAGCCCAATTCAAGGTGTTAAGTATACAAATCCCTAAACGGCTTGGGGCCCATCTGCTTGAAAAAGCACCTCTCCCAATACCATCATGTCCAAGAATACCATCACTGGCCAGGAAGGCCTTTTCTCAAGCCTTTGGGTTGTGGCAGCAAACTATTGTTACCAGATGGAAAATTTGGCATGTTGCTTTTAGATTTATAATATGTTCTATTTATAATTTTGTTTCTGCTGTAATTGATAACCTGTCCTTTCACCTGAGGGTAAAGCAAGAAATATAAATCCCAATAATAAATAAAATGAATAAAGTGTGGGCTAACACTTTGATAACAAAGACATCATGGGGACAGCTTGGAAAACTGGGCGTGAGCAGTATCAATGTTGCAATAAACCTCCATCTGGAAGCATCCAAATAAGAGGTTAAAACAACAGATTTCTGAGGCTGTGCTAACTGTAGCTTACCAGCCTTGGGGACAGGTCTGTTGAATGCAGACCAATTGAGTTCAGAATTGGCACAGAAGCTCATAATGTGCCTCAACTTTAATTCTGAATAGGACCAGAATTTCAGAGCAGGGAAGCATGATTCACAATACAATCAAGTTATTTGCAAACTGGGAAAATTCACATTTTCAGCCTGTTACGTTTCAACTTCATCAGCAACACGGCTTGATCCCAGATGTCTCTACTCAGAAGTAAGTCCCACTGATTTCAGTAGAGCTTTCCCCTACATATGTGGGAATAGAACTGAAGCCTAAAACTGCAGCTGGTCTAGTTTCTTCTACTTCCTAGTACAGCTATATCTATATAATACAAAAGAGTTTGCTAGAGATTTGCTGCTTACCTCCTGGGGTCATTCTGCCATTACTAGTTCAAATACCAGCAGACTCTTTTTGGCATTTTGCTGCATTTGAGTAACACCTCTGTTGTCGTGTTGAGGTTCCTTGTTGCTCACTTATCTACCTAACTCTGCATGGCTGACTCCTTCCTGTGTTACAAGCCCTCAGGAGAGCCGCCTGGAAATGAAACTCCTCTGATGGAAAGCTTTTGTTTCAGCCACCTCAGCTTCCTCTAACTCTCCAAGATGAATCTACTACCTATCAGATTAGTTTTGCTATCTTTCTCAGTTGCCACTCTGCTCTATAAAGAAGCTCTTAATTCTGCTGGCTCTGTCACCTCTATTGAGTGATGACCACGTAGGTGTCAAGCTTGGCAGGGGAAGCCTATTGTAGGGTCAGTTGTTACTATTAGTGTCATCTACAAGAGCTAATATGTGCCCGCTGTGTGTGTTTAAACGTGCAGAGGCTGTAACAAGCACAGAGTATCACATATGAACAGCCTTACTAGCGGTTCTTTCAGAGCTCTTTATTCAGCATTAATCCTGATCAGATTGCAAAAAGAACTTCCGCCGTGATTAGATGGTGCCTGGTCTTTACTGATTTGTTCACAGGGCAGTTAGACAACCACAGGCATTTACATACCACCAACTCATAAAACTCATAGTGATGTATGGTCACAGTAACTTGGGTTGCAGTATGGGTTACAGCAACATGGGTAAAAACAATGGAATGACTTTAAAACACGGAAATTATGAAATTGTAAAATACAGAGCAAATGAACAACACTGAATGTCTAGTTCCTATTCAAAGGTCTTGGGTGGATTCTATCTTTTAAATGTTTAAAACAGTTCTAAATGATGCTTCAGGAGCCACAGGGAACTGTGTCAAGAGCCCATTCATTCAATGGGTGCCTTTGACAGTGGCAGCATTTGAAGTCACCCAGGGGTGTGTGCCTGTCCTGCCAGCTGCAAAGCCAGCAGAAAGCTGTGTGAAGAGCTTCACGGTGCTATGTCTTTCTTGAGCCTCAGGCTTCTTTGCTGTCTAGTCAGGTCTATTAAAGCCCATTTTGAAACTAACACTTTTTCTTCTCTGCATTTTGCATGTGCTTGTATCTCACATGCCCACTCTGGGCCCTGAAGGAAATACTTTCCCCAGCAGAAACGATGCCCTCCAACAGTGGCAATTTTGGCAGGTGCACCTGGAAAGTCAAACTATCTTTCAAGGATGAAAGATAGCTGCGCCTGCTGGGCATCTGGCAAGATGGGAACTCTGTACTTCTGGCAAAGTTGTACCATTGCATATCTTTATTTGAATATCTATCTAGTCCTAGCCTTCAAAAGCAAAGGATTTGACTTTTTCCAGATTCTGTCAATTCACCTCTGAATTCTCTAGTGGGGGCACAATCGAAATCATTGACCCACATGCACAATGCCTGGAATTTTATGGCAATATAGATCATTAGTGGTCTATTTCACAGAGATATTAAGATAATGAAGGTGAATATTGAGGGAGCCCACACCTTTGATCAGCTCCTTTAATCATAATATACTGTTCTGTGAGAAAGGTATAATAATTCAGTTGCCTTAACGAGAGCAACCAATTAGTCACAATTTCAGATGTAGGAGAACAGTTTTCCACAGAGAATTTTCAGAGGGAAGCCACATACCCAGCATAGTAAATTCATTGCCTGGGTTGTGTGGCTTCATGGGTTAAGATGACATGGTGCAACAATATGCGGAATATGGGCACCAAAGTCATGTGCTCACTTGTAGGCTTGAGATTGGTGTGTTTTTTTTACACCAGCCATCCTCAACCTGTTGCCCTCCAGATGTTCTGGACTATAACTCTCATCAGCCCCAGCCAGCATGATAGAAATTGTAGTCTGTCCATTTTTAAAGTAATAGTTTTGCATCCAATGGAAATCCAGTCCCAGTTTGTGGACATCCAGTAAGTATGATTTGGACACATATATTTCATATAATAAAAACACGTGTATGGGTGGGTGAATTGTAATATATTTAAACATATCATTTTTAGTAATATTGTAGAATTATTGTAAAACACTACATTCAGTGTTATGGCCCCAAGCCTGTGGAACTGCCTCCCAATTGTGATTAGATAGGCATCCTCCTTGCCAAACATCAGGTACATGACAAAGATTTTTTTTTTATTCCAGCAGGCATTTTAGGGAAGTGTATGAGTTTATGTTTGGTTTTATGATGTATTTCTACTGTTTTATTATCTGTATGGTTTATTTATGTGCACCACTTAGGAATGCTAGTGATTAAACAGTATATAAATGTCTTAAACACATAAATAAACTACCAGGCCATACTCCATGGCTGCTGGTGGGTCATCGGTTGTGCAGGTCTTAGGTATGCAAAGGCTCTCCTCCACTAAGCTGATTCATTCTCATCACAGCAGAGAGAGCATGAGCTTTGGGGGTATGAAAATCTGGACTCATTGATTATGATTTAGAAATACAACTTTTAAACAACAAATCACTGTGGATAATTAATGCTACATCATTGTTGCCTGTTGAATCTTGGCTTCTCTTTTTCTCTTATGTTCCCTTGTACCTAATTACTCTCATAATTCGCAGTGCCTCTCAGCACACCTCTGAGTGGAGTCTGGGGAATACCCAGACAGCACCAAGGGAGTGAGCACCCTGTGGGCTGAATGTGGGTGTACAGGGGCACCATGTGCAGCACCAGTTAACAGAGCTGCCACTTAAAAAAATTAAAATTGCTCTGCTCCTTTAACAGGCTGACACACTGAATTACAGGGCAATCCCATATGTGTCTACAAAGATGCCTGTGCCCTACCAAATATACTTGGCTTGTCATCCTCATGCATACCTTTTAAGGGCAAGGACCCGCCTTTGTTGGTAATATGCCAAGCACTGCTAGATCCTTACAAGCAACATGTCAATATGGTTACCAGTCCTTCCTGTGAGGAAGTGATTAGGCCTGAGGGCTGAATGTCACCCTCAGTCCACATGTTGCCAAGTCCTGCTTTAAGGCTAGGCTTTTACACCAATAGCACTGGTGTTATGGACTGCACTCCTTACTGGAAAAAGAAAAAAAAAAGAGGCCCTGCTTATATTGGTTGAGGACCCACCTGTTTACATAGGCATTCCCTTGACCTATCTACCAGAGTCTCCTGTTTTAATTGCTGTGTTGTTTTGATGGAATTGCTTTTATTGTGTTTTAAAATCATAATAAGTGAGTGGTGCTATGGGTTAAACCACAGAGCCTAGGGCTTGCCGATCAGAAGGTTGGCGAGTCAAATCCCAGCGATGGGGTGAGTTCCGGTTGCTCAGTCCCTGCTCCTGCCAACCTAGCAGTTCGAAAGCACAAAGTGCAAGTAGATAAATAGGTACCGCTCTGGTGGGAAGGTAAACGGCGTTTCTGTGCACTGCTATGGTTCACCAGAAGTGGCTTAGTCATGCTGGCCACATGACCCAGAAGCTGTACGCCGGCTCCCTTGGCCAATAAAGCAAGATGAGTGCCGCAACCCGAGTCATCCACAACTGGACCTAATGG
The DNA here is from genome assembly GCF_964252035.2 of Podarcis erhardii. NCBI lineage: Eukaryota > Metazoa > Chordata > Lepidosauria > Squamata > Lacertidae > Podarcis > Podarcis erhardii. The sequence continues at coordinate 37,951,471 of NC_138498.1, forward strand.
TCAGGGGTCCCTTTACCTTTACCTAAATCACATTTAGGGTGGGATTTAACTAGCAAGTTCTGATAAAGCCAGCACAAGGGTCCTTGCAGGTGCAACAGGGCTTTCCCTTTTCCTTCCTCCACATGCCCCCATGATCCCCCCCCCCCAAAAAACAGGCTATGGTGAGAGTAGAACCCTCGGAACTGTGTGTGAGAGGCAGAGAAGGGGAACATTTTGTTTGGCAAGAGAAAAAGCTTGCACTAACAGAGCAGTTGCCATAGTGCTTTATTGAATTTCCCTTCTATATCTTAGCATTGTATTTGGGTTGTTTTATTATGTCTTTTGATTATGGATGTTTATATTTTAAAGTTCAAATCATTGATTTTTATACTTATAAACCACTTGGAAGCCCATTTCGGCATTAAGCGGTCTATAAATTAATGCAAAAGAATAATAATTTAAGGGATGCCCCTTATGTTGTGAGACTACAAGGGGCAACTCCCTGAAGGAATATGCCATAAAATATAATGGTGCTGGTAAAATGCTTAGTAACATTTTCTAGATTGTAATGTTTGAGGAAAGGTTGACTTTGTGCCACTCTCTTATCATGTGCTGCCTTGTTAAAATATGCCTAGTAATGATGGTTTCTGACTGTGCCCTGCAGTGATGCTTTGAGACTACGACATGTGGCTCTTCATTACATGTACCAGGTTGCAATCATTTCAATAGAGTAAGTACATCCCCTAGACCAGGAAGCAGGATACAGGCGGGTGGTGGGTGTGAGAGAGACAAAAGTAAGCCAGGGTGTGTGTTTGTGTGTCCTGAGTTGCTTGTCGACTGACCAAATCCCTCAGACAGGTGTGAGCTCATACAGGTTACATGATCCAGCTTAGCTGTAAAATGCCTGACGGCTGATATCTCCTGGGGTACGGATGTTGCAAATGAACATATTTGTTTCTGCTTTAGGGATTTTGCTGTGCATAATAATGCATCTCTCGTAATGAGAACTACAGGAGTTTTATACATTTAAATTTGTCCAATTAATTATCCAGGAATGTTTTTAATAGGCTTTATCGCTGTAATTTCATTCTGAAGCAAATATTTCTTATTGGATCAAGGTTTGATTTCCCCCACACCCTTACCATTTATAGCATGGTGTTGCAACATGTCCTCATATCAAAGGGGAAAAAAATATGGGTTCATGGTTTGTTTGGGTTTTAAAAAAATACAGAGCTATATTTTTTTAAGACAGGTAGTAAGTATACCACCACCTGCAAATAAGCAAATAATAGTATTTGAAAATAGCATTGCTTTGAAAATTGTATGGCAAGCAGCCAGGTTATATGATGGTAAGTAGGGCTGCATACAACCATACATTTGAAGAACTCCCCTCCCCCCAAATAAAGAATCTTAGGAACAGTAGTGTGTTAAGGGTGCTGGGAATTGTAGCTCTGTAAGGGAGTCATTGCAAATCATTTTGCTAGTGCACCAGGTTAGTTGAATCTGGCACCTAAGAAATAATAATAATGTGCAGTTCTGTCCTCCAACAGAGGTGAATGGCCCCAGAGCCTAGGAAAGAAACAGCTGGGGGCTTCTATCATCTGTTACCTGAGGTGGTTCCCTCACTTTGCCTAATGATAGGACTGGCCCTGCCCATGATTAACTTTTCATCCATGAATTTATCTAATTCCCTTGTAAAGCCATGGAAGCCAGTGGTCATTGCCATTGGTAGCAGCCATGAATACATAGATTCGTTGTCCATTGGCTGCATTCATACAGTTGCACTGAAGAAGAAGAAGAAGAGTTTGGATTTGATATCCCGCCTTTCACTCCCTTTAAGGAGTCTCAAAGCGGCTAACATTCTCCTTTCCCTTCCTCCCCCACAACAAACACTCTGTGAGGTGAGTGGGGCTGAGAGACTTCAAAGAAGTGTGACTAGCCCAAGGTCACCCAGCAGTGGAAGAGCGGAGACGCGAACCTGGTTCCCCAGATTACAAGACTACCGCTCTTAACCACTACACCACACTGGCCCAAGCTTTTGTCTTCGCTACCCAAAGCTTACATTGTGAGTAGAAAGTTCAAATATTTACGTTTCTGAGATCACATCTATTAATTATTGGATGCAGTTACTGAGTGCACAATTTGTTATCATTAGATACACACACACACACACACACACACTGGACCTTATGAAAACAAACTCTTTTGTATCCCTATGGAGGTTTGAACAGTACAGTGGTACCTTGGGTTACAGTTGCTTCAGGTTACAGACGCTTCAGGTTACAGACTCCGCTAACCCAGAAATAGTACCTCGGGTTAAGAACTGTGCTTCAGGATAAGAACAGAAATTGTGCAGTGGCAGTGGCAGGCCCCATTAGCTAAAGTGGTATCTCAGGTTAAAAACAGTTTCAGGTTAAGAATGGACCTCCAGAACGAATTAAGTTCTTAACCCGAGGTACCACTGTACCAGTATGTGCTAAGGACAGTGGATAGTTCTATGCAGTTTTTTCCAACAGTAAGTGATGGGACTTTCCCATTCTGCCTAGCTCCCAGGATCCCCAGGCCAATTCTACTTCTTCCCTCATTGCCCCAAAATAGCTGAGACACTCCAATACATGTTCCTTTTCCTTCTACCACAGAACATCTGCACTATCTTCCCCTCCCCCTGCCTTGCAAATATACATCCAGAAGGAACAGTGAGCAAATTTGACAAAAAGCCATATTCCACATACACACCAACCACAAAGCTACACAAAGAGAAGTTAGTACTGAAATCAAGTTAATGCTTGATTTCAACCCATTGAAAACCCAATAGGCTTTCTGATTGCAAAGCTAGAAGGCTTGGGAGCAGGACACAACATACATGAAGGACATAGCAGCTTGGTGGCAGTGCAAAAACTAATGCTGGCTCCCAAAGCATGTTAAACATGATTAGAGAGTCACATCACAGGTTACAGTTTGGAGGGGGAGGGGTTGCATGCATCCAAAGTACTTTAAGTATACACCCAAAATGCAATGGCTGCTACTCATGGTGGCCAATCCTGGCTTGCTTATGTGCCGTGTATGAAATGGTCCCACTACCTCATAACCCCCCTGTGTAATCTGAGTGACCCAAGAGTTTCCTATTCATATTTCCCATTCATCCTTCAGAATATTTCACTTCTAAAGAAAGAATGAACTGTGTTAAAACCGATGTCTTGAAATGCTAAAGACGAGATCTGAGCGAAAGCCAAAAAATGTCAAGCAGTGATAAGTAAAGGCAAAAACCCAGAGGTTGGAGGACTCACTTTACTCATTTGTTTACCCCCACCCCCCAGACATTGTGTGTGTGTGGATAATGTTTGTTTTGTATTCTCTGAAGTGGCTAATCTACGAACGCGCAATGAAAAGGTGGCTTATTAGGCTAATTGCTGATTAAAAAGAAAAAATACCATGAACAAATATTGCAAGGCAGACGCAGAAGGATGGGCGGGGGACAACAAATACAGATCTTAATTCTCCCCCTGTGAAGTTTTCCCACCAGTAATCAGGCAGTTCAAAAAGACGTCCAGCTAATCCAGTTCTTTAGGCAGCCTGAACTGATGCTGTTCATTAGCGGCCTCATAATTCTACCTTGCAGATCTGGCTTAATGGGAAGGTGACTGAGGAGGCTGCCGAGGGACTAGCTAATGTTTGTTCTAAACCCTTAGAAGGGTCCTCTCTCTCTGGCTACGCTCCCCATAGAAGGAGCCCTGAAGGTGCCCTGCTGCACAGCTGCAAAGGTGCCAGGCTTTCTTAGAGGGCAAGAAGGGTGTCCCACAGGTTTCGTCCCTGAGACTGATGGAATCCAAGAAAGCAAAAATAATTGCATGCAGGGTTTTCTTTTTCCTGTTCCTAATGCAAGCAAGGAGAGTCCCCCAAGCTCATTAAAACAGATGGAAGTTTTAAAACCGGTATTACTTCAAAAAAATTAATTTACAGCTGTAGGGCTCAGTGGCCCAGAGAACATTAAAGCGATAAATCCAGAAAGGTGATGTGATTAGAAAAGCGCATTTCTTGGGCTGCCACATGGAGTGCCAAGCCAGGAAGGAGCTGGGAGTCCTCTTACAAGTTCTGCCCTCACCTCCCTGTTTCTGGGTCGGCCCCTGATATTGCAGGGATAACAGAAGCTGATGAAAATCCATCCCGAAGTGAAAGGATGCACAAGGCATGTGCACAGTATAACATTCAATCAGCCAGTCTCCTCCTTATTCACCTTCCCTGCTCCTTTTCAGTGCAAATCCAGCAAGCAGTCGTTCTATTTACCTCCTCACCCCTTGATTATCCAAGTGCTTTAATATTAGGCAGGCAACCTTTGCTATATAACTTTCTCTTTGTTTTGGCAAGCCTACCCAGACATGTGACTTTTAGTGTGCAATTTTGTTAATGCATAGTTGTTTTAGCATTGCTGGTTGTATTTCTATTTTGATTTTAAAAAATGTTACACCAACATTCGCTTTTAGAAGCATTTTAAAATATGAATATTTTAGATGGTTTTATGGAAACTGCATAGAGGTATTCTGTCAAGCAAGTGGCATATAAATTTTGCTGAATTAAATATTACAGGCTAATCTATAAATTAATTTGCACAGAATTAGGTTTTTAACACAATAAGGGAGCAGGTAATTATTTAACAGTGCAATCTTAATGAGAGGCTGGGAGGTATGGAGAGACAGATTAGCCACCAGCTCCTCCTGGTCAGAGTGGAAAGTGATGGTGGTGGGTGTCTTTTATGCTGTGCCAGCTGCAGAGAGACCCAACTCAAGCTCCTCACAGGGATGTGGATCAGCAGATTCTTGGCTAGCTCTGCTCCACTCTGCCCCATAAAGCCCCATTTGGGCTAGTGCGAGCAGGAACGCGGCTTCTTCTTCAACCTGAGTTTGGGCAGGTGCAGCTGGGACCTCTGCAGCAGTGGAATCCTTCCCCCACTCCCAAAGCAGAGCCTCTGCCTTATCCTAATCCACTGCAGCATCAATGAGCAGAGGGTTTGAATTGTTACCCTGCACCTCTCATAATCAGTGGCGTAGCGTGGGGGGTGCAGGGGGGGCCGGCCACACCGGGCACAACATCTGGGGGTTAGGGTTAGGGTGTGCAAATCCACGGGTTAGGGGGCGCAAATTACTTGCCTTGCCCCGGGTGCTGACAACCCATGCTACGCCACTGCTCATAATATTAGAACTAGAGGTCATGGACCAGCAGTACAGTGGTACCTCGGGTTAAGAACTTAATTCGTTCTGGAGGTCTGTTCTTAACCTGAAACTGTTCTTAACCTGAAGCACCACCTTAGCTATTGGGGCCTCCCGCTGCCGCCACACGATTTCGGTTCTCATCCTGAAGCAAAGTTCTTAACCCGAGGTAATATTTCTGGGTTAACAGAGTCTGTAACCTGAAGTGTCTGTAACCCGAGGTACCACTGTAGTTTCAGGACAAAAGGAAGCGCTTCTTCCCACTACACATGGGAGTTGTGAGATGTGGTAGTGGCCATTGGCTTGGATGGCTTTAAAAAGGGTTTAGACCAAGGGCTCCCAACAACCCTTGGAGGCTTGTGGGAGCATTGGCAAGCCAGAGAAATGATTGCAGGCAACATACATGCTCCCCCAGCAACCAAGCACACATTGCAACCGATTCTATTTGTTACAATAGGATGCTGCTCTGAAGCCTCATTTTAGCAGGTGGGTGCCAAGGAAGGCCTCTGAGGTGACTCCTGACTTAGACAGTTCATGGAGGAGAAATTTATAAGGCGGTATTAGTCAGGATGGGAATATGGAATGTACAGATTAAGAAGCAGTTGCTGGGATCAACAAGAGAGGGTTGCTGCAATCTCAGAGAGTTTCCTGGAGCATTTGCTTGGCCCCTGTGAGGAGCAGGATACTGGACTACATGGATCCATAACTGTCAACCTTCCCTTTTTTGCGGGAAATTCCCTTATTCCAGCGCCGTTTCCCGCTGCTTCCCACTGCTATCCTGGATTGTTAGATATCCCATAGACTGTCCCCGGGACAGGTGAGGCTGCTGATCCGTTATTTTCAAATCTGAAAGTTGACAGCTATGCATGGATCTTTGGGTCTGGGCCAGTAAGTCTCTGTATTTATTACACTTATACCAAATGGAACCCTGTCGCTGCCACCCCATTGCTCCTTCCCCCTACCTTGGTTTCTTCTCATTTTGCTCAGCCTTTTGTCCCCAAAGGGATCCCCAAAGTCCAAAAAGCAGAGTGTGTGGGAGGAGAAGGTTAATGCAGAATTCTCCTTCCCCTGCATATGAGCGCTGGGCAGGGCACTTGATCAGCCTTTTAAAAATTACTGGCTTGGGCAAATAATTATAAAATACGATACAGTTAATTTTCCCCCTGTGTTGAAATTTTTTCTTCTTCCTTTCTAGAAGTGCTGGGGCACATGTAGATTAAAAAAAAATATGGGATGAGATGAAATGAAACGATGCAGCATTCATTCTGTCCGTATGTTGAAATTTGACCCCCCCCCCTCCTGCCGGTTACCCCCATCCTGCTCTCCGTGTTGCCAGCCATGCCGATGTCTCTCAGAGACATTGAATAGGTCCTTTTAAGTCAGCCCAGAAATAATACGCCGATATCTGCTGTGCAGAATTTCCTATCAGGAAATGGAAGGCGGCCTGGCACCTCTTTCGTTCCCGCGCCTGCACGTTCATTACATTATAACCTGTTCCTTCTTCCTTTCTCTTAACCAGGGAATTAACTCCAATAGTAAATTAACTTTACTCCTCTGCTGGTTAGCTCTCAGAATGAGTGTGAATCACATTCTTTCCTTTGCTCCTATTAATGGAGGCCCATCCCTCATTCAGCAGGCAGCCTGCAAGGAACCACAGGGCTGCAGGCTGCTTATTCACTGCACCAGCAGGCTAAACAAAGAGCTCATTCACTCCTGCTCTCTTTCTGCCAGCTTTCCTTTGAGCCTGCCTTACATTTCACCCTCCCCATGCTCTCTTTTCCAAACAGCGTTCGCTAATTTCATTGACAATATTCATAACATTGGGTCGTGGTGGTAGGGGGATCTCTCCTCCCATTCAGAGAAGATCTCTTGGGTTCTCGTTCTTTCTTTTCCAGGCTCTCCCTCTCCTTCTGTTTAAGTCTATCAGCATTTGCAGCTTTGATAGCTAGCAAAGAGCTATAATATGAAAATGAATGGATGAGCTGTGTGGCTGTGGCTTCCGCCTGTGGCCAGAGACACACAGTCATGTGGGGGCTTAATGCATGCTGAGGGGTCACAATTAGCAACTTTGAAATGATAGCACATCATATAATCAAATGGCATTATAAAATAAATGGCGGGTATAAAACACACTGAGGCTTGTTTTGCTTTTATAGATGGCTGCAATCCACAAACCACTTAACTTTGAAATAATCCCATAGATTTACAAACCTGTGGAAGAAGTGGTTTACAGATGGCGGCCTGTGAGAAATCTGTTTGGTGCCCATTTGTTGCAAAACAAAGAGACCCATGGCACCTATCAGAGCCCCTCCTCCACTTTTCTAACTGTGGCATCAGCTGTTGATCCTACCTGCCAATCCTTTAGCAGAAGAACATAAGGCGAGCCCTGCTGGATGAGGCTAATGGCCCATCTAGTCCAGCATCCAGTTCTCACAGTGGCCAACCAGATACCTATGGAAACTAGGACCCGAGTAAAAGGAACATTCTTCCCATTTGAGATTCCCACCAGCTGACCTTCAGAGGCATGCTAACACAGTCTCTGACAGTGGAGGCAGAGCATGAATTACTTGCTCCAATTTGGGGCAAGGTGTGTGGCAGGGGGGATGAGGAGTCAGAGTAACGATTATATATCCTTACGCTGCAATCCACACTTATCTAGGAGGAAGCTCTACTGAGCATAATGGGATTTACTTTCTGGGATAGAATAGGGCTGTGTGTTGCATAATTAGGAACGCTTATGACAATTTATCTCTTTCTTAGCATAAAAATAATGCTAACAATAAGCAGAGCAAAGTGCATGCAGGGCAGGAAGTTCTAGACTCCTTCTGACCGAATGATAATCTTGTGCCCTTTTATAAACAAAAGGTATGCTGCTTTATCTTCTTTCTCCATTTCCTGGAGGCCATTTCACTTGCCAATCCCTGCACACTTGCTCACCAAATGTGAAGTTCTGCAGGACAGATGTGGACCTCAGGAAGATAACATTCCTAGTACACAGGATTTTCTTTTTTACTTTTCCTGCTTTGTGTAGCAAGCTATCATCACCCTAAATGTATTAATTGGCTAGAACATTCTTAGTACAACTTACCCATGTTCTGACATAATGGGGAACTGCATTTCTCCTGGCAGGGAGAAGGGAACACACAATTACAGCAGATGTTATAGATAACTTGCAGTACATAAGTGGGGAAACCTTGGTTCTCCAAATGCTGTTGAACTACAGCTCCCTAACCCTTGGCCATGGGGCTGGGGCTGATAGAAGTTGGAGCCCAACAACATCTAGAGGGTTCCCCACAAGTTCCCCACCCCCATTGTTGTAAATCAGGTATGGGGAAACTTTGGTCCTCCAGATGTTGCTGAACTACAACTCAAATCAGCCCCAGAAAGTATCCAGGGATGATGGAAGTTGCAGTTCAGCAACATCTGGAGGACCAAAGGTTGTAAATTACATGGCAGGGAAGGGAGAACCCAAAGCAACTGCTGTTTTCAGGAGCAGCAACACATTTATCATGGGATTGCGTTCTGGCCAAATACATATTGTTTGGTATTCCCATAATCTGAAGGCAGTTAAGTGCAAGTAGACAAAATTCAAAAAACGCACCATCGGTCAGGTTTATTGGAGTAGACAAGATCAGAGTCTAAACGTCTGCCCATATGGGCACAAGCAGAGTCCAGAAAGCAGATCTGATTTTCCTTGTGGCTTGGGCAGTTAAAACCATTATCATTCACTCCTACAGGGCGCACTGTGATATTGGCAAAATTCAGGAAAGCTACAATTGGGAAGAGATCCGGTCCCCACATAAGATAATGCCAACAACCCTGCCTCATCAGGCTAAGAGTCCATTTAGTCCAGCATCCTATTCCCAACAGTGGTCAACTAGATGCTTCCAGGAAGCCCACAAGTGGGATATGGTAGTAATAACTTTCCTCCATTGTTTGCTGCCACCACCACCACCACCACCACCCCTGCCACACCATATCACTGGGCAGTGAATTCCCAAAATTAGCAATTATGCATTGTGTGAAGAAATGCTGAGTCGTAAGTGGGAGAATATATATGCTTGGTGAAGAATATGCTCTTCAGAATCAGGATCTCACATCCCAGAGACCTCTAGCGGAGTCAGAACTATTAAACATCCCCTGGGTGATGATGGTCTTTCAAAATAGAGTGACAACAAACCTCTGACTTTGCTTTTGATTTTATTTGTAACTTTTGGAAACCATGCATACTGAATGGCACTTGGCAGATGCTCAGGAATGTTACCTGCTGAGCATGTGTGGGCCTTTTTCTTCACCTGAAAATAATGTCCCTTGGGGAAGGACCGTGAGTTAGTTGGAAGAATGCATGCTTTGCGTGCAGAAGGTCCCAGGTTCAGTTCCCGGCATCTCCCAACTAAAAGCATCCCGGGTGAAGTGAAAGATCTCAGGCTGATGCTGGAAATCTGTTACTGCCTGGTAGACAATATTGGAGTCAGCTGCAAATTGTTTCACTTGGTATAAGGCTACTTCCTATGGGGATAATCTATATGGGAATGCAATGCCAAAGAAGGAAGTAGTCACACTAGCTTTTAATAGGGCATCAGACGAGCTCAGTGTTTCCAACCTCACTAAATGTTCTGCGTGCAGTTTCTTTTTCTTGCTCCTGTATCAGGCTTGATTGCTGAGAGGCAATGCCTGGAGAGAAGGCATGAGTTTTTCAGTCCACAGAGCAAGTGATCTGCTTCTTGAGCTTGGTTGCCAAAATCCGTGTGCATCATTCAGCTTCCACCCTGAGACAGCAGACAAATTGCATCAGCTGAGTTTGCTCAGCCAGTTGCAATCATTTTGCCATGTGTGGGTGCCAAGCTGACAAGAGGCCAAGCTCTTCAGCGGTGCTTTGCTTCTTGGAACATGGTCTATGGCAGTAAAAACCTAGCCATTTTTTTCTGAATAATTGGCAATAGTCGGTGCATTGCTAGTAAGGAGAACCCTTTTAAAAATGCTGTTGTTATTATTAACCACCATTATCAAATTGCACAAATATTCAGAAAGGCGTGTTTTATCTAGTGGGAAGTCTGATCAGAATTAAACTCTCTCTATTTTTAAAAGAACAGCTCTTCTGTTGTCTGCAATGGGATGTTGTGACTTTTAAAGCCATATATTAGGGGCATCAAACAGTTAGTGTGACCAAAATGCTTCCATCAAGTCCTGCGGCTGGCCAGCACATTGATGGCTTTTGGAAGTCCTGACGTCAACATAATAAACACCCCAAAAAGGCACAGAGCAGGGCCTGTGCCTTTCTGCAGCCTCACCCCTCAGCTGTCTCCACCCATTCTGTAGCACTCTTCTCTTCTTGCATCACCTCATCAGGGCATTGCATCTTGGGTAATGTGATGGCAGGCAGCCTCCAGTCGTGGGAGTTGAGCAACACCCACTCAAAAAGGCATTTACTGCATCATCTGCCTTCTGTGCCAGATCCAGCAGCCAATGAGTGAGGAGCAGCAGGCTGTACAGAGGCGAGGCAGGTGAGTGAGCACTAGTGCATCATGGCCTGTACGGCAGGGTCAGGCTTGGGCCAGTGTGGGGCTCTTCCAAGCTCCTGGCCCCCAGCCAGTGCCTGACCTGGCTAATTACTGGCACCACGTATGGGTTGTTCCCTTGAGGGCCTGGGGAACTCATATGTGCACACAGTAGTAGTACCCTCTAGAAGTTTGTGCCCATACTTCAAAGCATTATGTTCCTCTGTGCATTTACACCCCCCCCCCACCCTGTTCCTTCACTGGTCCTTTTAACCCACCCTATTCCACCTGACCTGGCCAGTAAAATGGGGGTGGGGAGTGGGTAACAGGACCACTGGAGGAATGGCCAGCAGCTTCATTCCATGTCTTGTAGCACTTAAAGACATGATGATCTCCAGACAAGGACCTGGCAGTCTTCCAGGAAACCTACTCCTGGATTTTGCTAGGAACAAAGGCCTTCCTTGCCCATCTCTGCAGGCATAATCTTACTTAAAAACCTCTCATGCCTGCAGCCCAAACCTTATTGTGGAGCTTGCCTTTCTAAGCTGTGGAAATCGCTCCCAAAGCTTATCATGTGCCAGCATATCTTGCTGCTCTAGAAAAGGTCAAAGCTTTGCTCCAGTTTCAGTCAGGAGGCAGACGTTTGTCAAGCAAGCCCTAATAATTATTTAGCATTCATATTCACCTACTAAGGATCCCTATGCTGCAAACATGTCTATGAATTAACAAGGCATCTGGCCTCTCTTACACAATATGGACAGCTTGGATCATGAAGTGTCTGCGGCAAATAAAAAGTGCCTTCCATCTGTCTCTCCAAAACAGAGCTCACTATCACCAAAGCAAACAAATCACTCTTCCAAACGTGCCCTCTCCCCCTCCTTCCTCTCATGTGTTACTCAAACAAAACCCACACGTGTTCGTAAGGAGCAGTTCATGCTTTTTTACATTTCTTGCAAGAATAGTGTGGACTAGCTGAGTATAGAATATCATAGAGAAATAATCCTTTCTCAACGGCAAAAGAAGCGTGGATGGTAATATCACAAAGGGGGGAACGGAGAGGCAGAAATGTCAACTGTAATGCTACCACCATCTATGCTTTCTGTACACATGGCCTGTCTATAATGAGTAGATCTCCCGTTCCAGTCTCTTGAGACATGATTGCAAAGGTCTACAAAGGCTGCGGACAGAAAATCGTGTTTTCAGAGGGCTGAAGGTAGTTTGAAAGAGGAATTGCTGCTTGCAATGTGCTCTCTCACTCCACTTTTGCCTCTGGTGGACAGGTGATGTGGGTTTTTGTTTTCTTTTGCATACCTGCGAAACTGTGTGAACTGGAGGTAATGACAAGTCAAAAGAAATGTTATGTATATACCAACCTTCCCCAATCTGGTGCTCTCCAGATGTTTGGGGCTATAGCCTGCACAACCAACGATCAGAGATGATGGGAGGCATGGTCAAAAACACCTGGACAGCAGCAGGATGGGGGACTAAATTGCAAACCTTCAGAGGGTGTGAAGCCCCATCCAGAACAGGCAAAGCCCCCAACTCTTGGACCTAGGAACCACTCGCCCACAGTGCCTCTGCCTTCTTAGAAGGATTCAGTTTCTGCCTCTCAGCCCTCATGCAGCCATCTGCCTCCCGGCACCGCAGGTTCACCTTGCGCATGGCCTCTCCTGACTCAGATTTAATGGAGAAATAGAGCTGAAGGCTACTCCCAATGGTTTCATTAGACTCTGCAGCTATGAAGATTCCTCTCATTCTCCTCTCCATCCATGCGGAATGCACAACCGCTTAACTGAAGAGAGGGAGAAGAGGCAAGCGGAAGGGAACAGTCTCTCCATATGGCTATGTGGGCTCTAGACCAGGAATGGGAAACTGGGTTCTTCCAGAAGGTGCTGGATTCCAGCTCCCATCATCTCTCACTTTGATGGCTTTGATGGCTAGGGATGGTGGATGGAGTTTCTGGAGGGCCACTAGGGGGTTAGACTAGATTACCCTTGTGGTCCCTTCCAACTCTACAATTCTATGCTTATATGTCCCTTCAGGCTTCCTAGAGTGCCTTCTGATAGTTGGGTATGGCCTTTGGATTATTAACCATGCTGAGCCCTCAAGAGACAACAGCCTGTGTACGATGTGTGTGTGTGTGTGTGTGTGTGTGTGTGTGTGTGTGTGTGTGGAACCTACTGAATAAAAATACAGTGGTACCTCGGGTTACAGACGCTTCAGGTTACAGACACTTCAGGATACAGACTCCGCTAACCCAGAAATAGTATCTCAGGTTAAGAACTTTGCTTCAGGATAAGAACAGAAATCGCACGGCGGCAGTGCGGTGGCAGTTGAAGGCCACATTAGCTAAAGTGGTACCTCAGGTTAAGAACTGTTTCAGGTTAAGAATGGACCTCCAGAACAAATTAAGTTCTTAACCCGAGGTACCATTGTATAGTTATTAGTGTAAACTGAACTAAGTTAGGTTTGTGGCAGGTTGTTCTGTGGGATTATCATGCTTAATGAAGTAAAACATCAGGGATGTTTTTACCTTGCGGCCGACAGTGAAAGCATAGAATAAACGTAGCAGGAAGGTAAACTAATTTAAAAGAACTATCTGTTTTAGAGAAAGTCTGCACACACTTTGAAACTGTTTGGGCACTTTTGGAGCTTGAAATGGACAACTGAAATTGAAGGTTAGTAACACACCTGTTATTACTGAGCTGTGTTGTTTTAATATGTTAATGTGTGTAATTGCCTGTCCTTATTGATTGATTGCATTGAGGTGGTGTGTTTTAGTTTAATTATGTTGCTTTATATATTGTTGTTACTTTGTTTTTGTGAGCTGCATTGTAAGGAAAGGTGGTTTTTTTTAAGGCCAAGTATAAGTTAATTATTTAACCAACATTCAATTTTTAATTCGTTATTTAATCAATATTTCTCAATAAATAAATTAGCCTGGCTGTTCTTAACAAAACAGGACTGTATCCACAGCTGTCCATGCTTGAGTAATGGGCTTCTGCTTGCACAATGTGACTTCACCACCCTCTCCTCCCCCCCTGCAGCCCTCCCTCCCTGACTTGGGGGGTGGGGAGGGCACACAGGCAGCAGCACCACAAGGTCCTGACTAGGAAGCCCTATTCTGGGGCACCAGACCATCCAAGGCCCCCCCCCCACTTCCTCAAATTCTTCCATGGCAATGGGATGTGTCATACTGTATCACTGAAGTCCTTCTGGGAAGCTTCTAGTGGCAGAGTGGTCATAGAGGGATTGGCACTGCAGGCCAAGCCCCTTCTCTTAAAAGAAACAGAACACCTTGTCTACCTTGTAAATTGAAAGTGAGTGGCAGGCTGACAGACAGTGGGGAAGACACCCTTCCCCTTTCCTAACTTTTCTTTACAACTTTTTGTTGAGGTGGTTGGGGGCACTGGAAGTAGCTGGCGATACAAACAAATAAAACAAACCACAAAGCAAATCATGAAATGATAGTAAAGCACAGCAAAGCAATGTATTGGCAGGCAAAATTGCAACGAAAGCGGCTAAAAATGTACAGTCTCCATCTTGCACCAGAAGTGCATCAAAAGGAGCTTTTGGTGAACGGCGTAAGTGGAGTTCTGCAGCAGAGACTGTTCCCTCCTCATTCACTACCTCACCTCAGAAAGCAAGGGATGCCCAGAGGGAGACCTCCTGAAGTGCACAGGTAGGTGGATGTGAGAGTGGATTCTCCTTTGGGTACCCAAGTCCCAAGCTGTGTTAGGCATTGAAGCTGAGCATGAGGATATTGAATAGCAACTGCAAATGGGCTGTAAGCCCATGAAGATCTTACAGCACTACCCAAACATGCCCTGGATGCCTGCTTCCAGTGAGCAGCTATGTTGTGAACAAATTGCAGCTTCCAAACAAGATAATGCTGCTCTAAATGTATGGCGCAGATGGGGCCTCTGTCTCTTTGATGACCCATAAGCCCACTCACAGAGTGCTGCAGAGACACCTGGGAGCCATCACACAGGAGCTGCTTAAAAACCTGTCATTCGGTGCTCCTAACTATGTGGGGGAAGGGGAGGTTACCTGCAATTTCTGAGTATGCATCTAAGCCCAAAGCTCCTATCCCTGCAGCTTTTAAGAAAGCAGGTGGTGGTTTACACTGGGGTTAACTTTGATTACAGGCCCTATATAGTTAAGAACCTAAGTGTCCGTACCCACCCCTACAAAGCCACAGGTATTAGGAATTGATGGTTTGGAACTAGAGCTCGAGTTTTGATTTGGGTATGTGTGGACTCTGATAGTCACTGACATCTGGCTGTTCCTCCCTCATGTTCCTGCAAAATATCAGCATATCTGGAAGAAATATGTCTTTTTTCAAACCTTTCACACCTTGCATACATAGAAAACAACTTCCACCAGGGTCTGGGTCTTTCTTATTTCTTGGAGGGGAGAGGAAACCACATAAAGCAGCCCAGTCAAACCCATCCAAACAGCCAATTCTGAAAGATTAAAATTAATATATAGTCAGGTTTCTCTCTCCACCCACTCCAAACCACCAGGAAACTAATCAAGGGCAAAGTGATTGTGGTTTACAAACTTGGGGGGGGGGGGGAAGCTGATTCAGCTCCACCATGCACATTGAAACCTGGTGTGAAAGTCAATACCTTAAAGGGATTTAGTCATATGTGGAGAAGCAAATCCTTAACTTGGTTTTGAAATGGCATCATTTTTGTTCATCTCAAATGCATCCAGCAATAACACCTGCCTGCATTTATATCTTCCCCGATGAAGAGGGATTGCTTGTCCGAAATAACCTCCTCCCCACCCTGATGATCTCCCCCATGTCCTCATTCCACCTCAAGCTGAGAAGGGCAGAAGGGTCTCCTTTCTAGAACTTCACGAGCCATTTTTAGCCTTTGGGGAGTTGCCCTTTGGGAAATCTGTTTTTCTGACCCCAATCCTGCACCCAGAGAAATCAATGCTGGCTTTGTTACTGGCTTGAGCGGAAGCAGAATCGGGCTCTGATGCACAAGGAAAAACCTTTCAAGCATGAAAGCTAATTTAAAAGGAGCCGTCCTCCCTGCATTCAGAGAGCGAGCAAGCAAGAGAGAGAGAGAGAGAGGGAATCATGACGGATTTCAGTGTATTTTAACTGAGTTATTGTCCAGTGGGGATTGAGCTAAGACCACAAACATTATTTCACTTTCCTGCAAGCCTTCTGTGATGAATTTGAGTTTCAAAGCAGAAAGCTGGGAGGTTTCTGCTTTTAATAATAAGTGATCACCCTTCAGATGCAAACGCGTTAATATTGCGGCATGTGCCTCTTCAAACAAAGATTCTTTATTATAATCAACAAACACCTGAATTGTAAATCCATTGCAGCCTTACGGAAAGTAACACCAAACGCAACTAGAATTTTCCACTGGGGTTCTGCTAAGAATATTTTGTTTAATTGATTTTCTTTTTTCTTTTTAAATCTATTATGTTGCTCCAGGCCTGGTTATCGATTGGCAATGCTGTGGAGGTAATGAAGGAGCCTTGAAATCAATAAGGCAAAAGTATATCTCAAACTGTATCTGCTTCACCAGCACATCAAGGATGCGGCCACTCACATTCCCTAGACAGGGCCTGTAGTACAAACCACCTCTCCTCTGACTGCTGAGATTTATTTCTATTGACATAAACATAACTAATGAAACCCCAATGACTCTTGGTCCTGCGGACACCAATAATATATTGCATCACGGGGTGACAAAATGAGCAAGGGCACGATCTGCAAAAAAAAAAAAAAAAGGTAAATAAAATGAATTAAATCCTTGGGCGATTGAGAGAGGACAGGTTCATTTGTATGTTAGTATGATCAGCATTCAGCTCCACCTCAGCCTTGTTCCAGATATTTCCCCTTATTCAGATTCTATGCTGGCTCTTATCATGACATTTATAATTCTAGAAAAAGCTGGTTTGCTGTCTCTCTCCCTTTCTACTAACAAAATGCGGCCAACAGCAATCAACAACTGATAAATATGTTTTGTGCTAAGCATGTTATCTTATCCAGTTTGCAATAATACTGCCCTAGATAAACCCCTTGGATTAGCTGAAGCCTCTCTCCCAAGGAAGTGACCTCATTAAAGTTCAGAAGACCATCGACTGTCATGAGAATCGCTGAACTGCTGCAAAAATACTAATACACAGCACTTCCTTACTTTTCCAAGGCTAAGATTTTTTCCTTTCCTCCTTGCATTCCAGACTTCAAAGCATGCGGCAGCTGAAGAAGTGAAATTGGTATAAGGATCCACCTTTTAGCGTAGGATCATGTGGCAGCAGTCCTATGGACACTTATCTGGAAGAAAGTAAGCTGGGCTGACTTTTAGGGAGGCATGTGCAGAATTGCACTGTGTGTCCATAGTTAATGAGTTTGCTACATTCAGGCATACTTTCTGTAACACCAGCTTCATTTGGGTGACACACAGTACAGTGGTATCTCGGGTTAAGTACTTAATTTGTTCCGGAGGTCCGTTCTTAACCTGAAACTGTTCGTAACCTGAAGCACCACTTTAGCTAATGGGGCCTCCTGCTGCCGCTGTGCCGCCGGAGCACGATTTCTGTTCTCATCCTGAAGCAAAGTTCTTAACCTGAGGTACTATTTCTGGGTTAGCGGAGTCTGTAACCTGAAGCGTATGTAACCTGAAGCGTATGTAACCCAAGGTACCACTGTATATAGAACTATGTAAAAATTAAGACGGACACAATAATGTTTATTGCATTGTGTAATTCAGTGGACGGGTTTTGGGGGTTTCCCCCTTTCTCTTTTTTGTGCTTTTTCTTTAATAAATTCAAAATTTAAAACATCATTTAAAAAAAGATTTACTCCGTAATGTTAACCACTTCCATGTAGTTGTGGCATTATGAGCTTAAAGAACCTTCTGCAGATGATGAAGGGCTAGATGAGGTGCGGTAAAACAAAAACAGAGGTCCTGTCTTTAGGTGACCTACCTGGTGGTGGTTTTTTTTTTGGGGGGGGGGTTGTTTTCAGTCTGTGGCAGATGGGGCTGCACTTCCCCTAATCAGGGGAGGCTAGCAAGGAAAAGCAGCAGCATGTGCCTGGCTTCCTGCCACTGGCATCACTGTGACTTACCAGAAAGTGCTGTGCAGATGCCAATTTGGTATTCTTGCCAGTGTGCCTTCACAGCACCAATCTCCCTGCCACCTTGTCCCTCTCTGTCCTGGTAAGCTCTAGTGATGCTGGGACAGGAGAGCTAGGTGTGCATTGGCACTTCTCGCTGGCTGCTCCTGGGTGTGGCTAACTATTTTGGTCCAAGGGCTGTGTTTACCTTCCAGGGGCTTCATGCAGTGTGCATGGCCAGCCCACATTATCACATGCAGGCACACGCACCACACAGGACATACACGTACACACACACACCCTCCTCCTCAGCTGATCCACGCAGCACACCTGAGAAAGAGGTTAATCAAATGATTGATCTGGTGTGTTGGGAAGCAGGTGGTGTCCAGCTAACATGTTCCACCAGCCTAATGATTTCTGCTTGCACAACAACCCCCTTTCCCTGCACACATGTGTACCACATTTCTTTCTGCATTCCCAATTTTCCAAAGAGATATTCTGTGGGGAAAGATAAACTATGCAAGGAGAGTAGTCTGCCAAACCAGCACATGAAGCCAAAGGCCACACTCTGGCCAGTAAACACAGGCTTCTTGTCATCTATGCAATGTCTCAGGGTGCATGTATTTGCTGCTAGGCTCATCCATTGCCAGGTCTGACCCTGATGCGACCCTTCCCACCTGCCCTGCAGGATGCACATTAAAGACCAGAGTGCTATAGCAGCATCTGGCAGGTTGTTTAGCCGGAGAACATCTTGTTGGTCCAGTCGACCAACACAATTGCTATCAATCAGGACAAGCACCAAAGGGGAGAGCCTCTCAGTTCAGATAAAACGGAGATGCTTCCAGCTAGGAAATTAATCTGATTATTTTGGAAATGTCTAGATCTAATCTGCATCTCCAAAGTTTAAAAAATATGGTAATGCAATTAGTAGCTTTGGCTGCCTAATGAAAGCCACTTTAAACCCCACAAAAATACCATTAAAAGAGAAAGCTGAAGAGCCTCTTCAAACTTTCCAAAAATGTGAAGTACATTCTTATTCAGAAGATGCCAATCTAGTCTCTTTCCTTCTAGGGTCCAAGATTAATTAGGACCTTGTTTAGTGCATGAATGAGGAAACAAATGAACTCTTGCATCGCACACTACTGGAACCAATTTTTCAATCTCCCCCACCCGCTTTACAATTACATTCATATCATGGAACTCTTCATTAGACTTTTCTGTCACATGGCTGTATACTATAACAGCTGCTTGCCACTCTCCCAGATTGAAGATTATGCACAAATAAATGCAGAGGACGGATTTTAATGCAATAACAAAAGTCATTAAAATATTATTCAGTTTTAAAAATAAAATGGATAGCCATATTTACACTCTCCTGCCTCCCCCTCTCCTGCTGCAAAGGCAAGCAGATGTTTTTCATGTGCAGAAGCATTTAAACACTGGATGCAGACAGCGCACAGTTGCATTTCTAAAAATAAACCCTTTGGATGCCGGGCAGTGAAGATTAACATCATACTGTAATCAGTGGAACTCTGTGCCACAGGAAATAGTTTTCACTAATAATATAAAGATATTAAAACAAAGTTATGGAAAATGGACCTGTGAATGGTTATTAATAAAGATGATTGCATCAAGTGTCCCTTGTCCCATCACATGAAATCACTGGAAGCTAAGAATAAACAGCATGAATGGGATAGGGTTCGATCCAGACTAAGTGAGTTCAACTTAGATCCCATTGAAATCCATGGGATGAGTTGATAATTTTTGTAAAATATAAAATCACCGTCAATTAAAAGCAGAGTGAGACACCAGGTCTTTAAGGCCAGTTTAAAAACAGTCAAGTAAGGAGCCAGTCTTACCTCACATGGAAAGGTGCTTCATAGAGATGGAGCCAGCACCAAAAAAGACCTGTTTTCTTATGTCTGAAAACCTGATAGATTTTACTGGAAATTGCATGAATTGGGCCTTGGTAGCAAATTATGTTATCAGTTTCCATGGTGTGGATTGTTCATTTTTTCTGTGGGGAGGGGGTAAAGAGGGCTATTACAGGTTATTCAAAGGTAGATGTATTTAGAATTAAAAGTATCCCTTTCTTTTGCCAAATACAAGAAAGTCAAATATGCAAGGCTATGAAAACTCAGCTCTTATTTCTTGCATTTGTGATGGTGTATGATGGGAAATGGGGCACATATAACACAGACTGACAGATCTACTTGTTCTTTTCTGTTAGTATCAATTTACGATTATCCAGGTCTCTACTAGACTTAGCTTATCATGTTTTCTCTTAGTGGAATGGTAAAGGTATAATTTCCATAACTGATGTGTTCAGTCCTGTTTTATGTCCATTGAGCAATTGCACATTAGATCTCTGGGCACCAAGGTTCACCTGCATGGGGATTATTATTATTTTTTTTTAAAAAAAACACAATTATGCCACTTCTGGACCATGTTTTGTAGCAATTATTTTGCATTGTTACCCAGCTCCACCTGACTCAGCTGGGCTTACTTCTGAGTAATCATGTATAGGACTGCATTGTAGGCAAAATACTACTTGGTGGTCTAGATAATGATTCAAGAAGCCAAGATTCAATCCACTCTCCATATTGTAAATGTGTATAATGTAATGTGGATTATTACTGTATGTTCCATTTTGTATTGTCGTTCTGCTTCTGCCATTGATGCTGAATTTTTATGTTAAGCCCCCACCCTGGGCTCTCATGAGTGGATGGGTGGATGGATTGCAAGAAACAATAGTTATACATTACAATAAATAATAAAGAAATGGAATAGTGTATGTTTAATTACACAACATAGCAGAAAGTCAGTAAAACAGCATTATAATTTGAAGCACCATTACAGAAATATTAAGTGATGGACTTGCACACCGCTTGGGACATTTTTATTTATTGTTTTTGAGCAAATAGCTTTTGAATTTTCTAAAATATAAACAAATAAATAGCAAGGTAGTTAATAAATACAGGTTATACAGACTATCCATGCTCACACTGCCTGGGTTATAAGCTTAAACAGTTCCTATTATACACAGAGAAAGGGAAAGAGAGTTTGCATTATATGACTAGGGAACCAGGCATATTGCAATGGAGGCCTGCAGGAGGGCACAAATACTAATAATTTACCAGGACTATGAAACAGGTTGTGGTCTAACCTTCACCCCTTCTGGAAAAATGAAACCAGGACCCAGGAAATGTGAACAATTATCATCTCACATCATTGTGCAAAAGGCAATGAAAAGCAAACTTTTTGAGTTTCTGGTCCATGGCCTCTCCCAGCTTTGGAGGCACCGATACACCTCCTTGCCAAGAACACAAAGGAGCCTAGGTACACGTCTTCTTGTTTTCTATTTGCTACTTTAAAATGTTAGCTTTTATGCAGGAGTTTGCTTGCTGTTGCAGCTGCTGTCTTTTGTAGTTGATTTGTAATTGAACTGTAATGTTATTGCTCCTTTTGGTACACCCACTTTATACGGCTTCTTTTAGAAAAGGAGGAGGAGGAAGAAACCTGGTCCTCATTCCAGAAAACCAACCCTGAAGTTTTCCTTACCTCTCCTGTTTTATGAGCGTCACATGTAACACTTTTTTTAAAAAAGCAAGGAGGCCTTGTATAAAGCATCAGTGTGCCTTGACTATAGTAGGAATTTTTGCCTCCCTAACATTTCTTGCCAGGTAAAGCTAAAAGGTGTAATCATCTGTGTAATCTCATTTGGAGTGTTGGCTGCTCCGATTCATAAATATGCACAGATTTATGAGCATAAAAGGTGTGTAGCATGAGGTTTCCAGAAAAAAGTGCCACGGTTACAGCATTCTCCTCTCAGCGCTTGGTTTTTATTTTTAAAGGAAGATAGGGAGGTTCAGGGAAGGGGGGGGATGTGACACAATGAAAACGAGCCTTTTAAGAGAGATTTGCTTTAATTATAGACTTTTGTAATTTTCTGTAGTTCCCCAGTCCCATTATTAAATTACAACAGTAACTCATCTAATGGGTTTTTACTGTAAAAGCATCAATTTTGCTTTATTGTCTCCCACTGCTGCTTGTGTAAAATAAAATAAAAATAACATAAGAGGGGGAAAAAATCCCCCTCCCCGCTTGCAGCAGAGCCCATCAGAGGATGGCTGGCAAATCTCCTTTCTATTAATAGGCCTTCCCACCTCACCCCACTTCCCTAAGCAAAGTGGATGGTGAAAGAATGGAATACAAACAATAAACTAGATCCAGGTATATTTGATTGGGTCTGCAGGGAGTGATAGGGCTGATGATTGGGCAGGTAAGGGCAGCTAATTTTCTTCTGACTCCACTGACGAGTGCCCTACGAAGCCAGCTGGGAAATAGTGGCTGCCTCACAAGTTGGTTTCCTGCTGTAGAAGAAAATGGCAAATGTCTTCTAGCCTAGTTTTATTCTAAAGGTCCTTAAGGCAAGACCAGCTAGTGCTGAATCTAATTTTGCACTAACAAGTTCACTTCTCTGGGCGGCTCGTGTGCTGCTGTTCTTGCAGAAACAATTCCTCCTGCTTTTCTTTCTGTTCTTCAAGTTGCCTATTCTGAACACGGAAGAGCTATCCTACATACCTTACAAAACAGTGAGATACACAGAGAAAAAGGTGTGTGTGTGTGTGTGTGTTTTAGGAGCAGGAAGGTCAGCGGGAAGAAGGTACAAACAGATCTTGAATATTTTCGAGGCAAAATTGTGGAGAAAGTCTAGCATTCTTTGTCAATATTATTTTTTTATCATTTATGAATTTAATGAGGACATTGAAATTCAATTTAAACTGGGCAGGTTTTGTCATTCAATTTGGAGCACCGCAGAAATACTGGTGCATGAAGGTTTCACAGATTGAGTGGTACAGCAGCGTGCAAACGCAGGGGAGCACAGCTCTGGGAGATTTTTCACAGCAGGAGTGATGGACATCATCTTTTGGAGAACAAGGGAAACTGGTGTCTCCTTCTTCCCTTTGGCAAGTGAGGTGATAAAGAGGCTTTCAAGTTTGTCACAGCACAGATTGGACCAGAGGAAACTAGAGAATGAGGAAAATAATCAAGCAAGGGTTGGGAACTCGCCACCACCTTTTCATTTGATGGGACTCTTACTTCATGCTAGCAGTGTCAGAAACAAGCACCACTGAGTTCCACGGACCTTCCTTCCAGGAAACTACACAGGATGGAAGTTAAGCTGATCCTAATAAATTGAGTACTATGCAATGTGCCACTGTTTTGCTCTTCTATCTCCCTCCCTGTGTGTGAATGGATCAAAGCAGTTGTCTACATATTTGGAATCTCAATGGAGTGTACCTATGGGGGCTGTCTTCAAAATTTACCACTATGCCGCTGAACAAATTAGATACACTGGAAAACCAAGTGGATTCTACTGTAAATCCTATTTAGTTTCCAGACTATAGCTCATACATGACCAGCTCATATCTCCTTCCTGCACAGGTATGCCACTAAGGGCTAAGGCTCTATCAGAGCAAACAGGGAAATTCAAGTTTTCCCTGGATTGTCATTTGTTTCAGTCTATCACTAAAGTGTGAGTTTTCCCTTGTAAAGGAGTGGAGCAAGCAGAAAACTGCTCAGACCTGTGCTCTCTAGGCACAGCAGAAATGGAAGTGTGGAAGAGCCCTAACTGCCTCGCCTGTGCTACTTGTGGCAACTGCCTCACATGATATAGATAATGAAGTATCAACATGGGTGTGTATACAGTCCTTATTCCCACAACGAGAGGGTAGGAGGCCTAGCCTACCAGAAAATTCTCCTTCTGCTGGCGATGTCAAGGTGTTGCTGTGATCATCAGTTAGAGTCAACATCATGAATGTAGGGTTTTAAGAAAGCCTCTCTCAGCAAGATTACTGTACCATCTCTGAACAATACAATATTAGCTGTTGACACTGTTAGCCCCTGCTAGTCATGTTGCATCTCCATCTCGCAGTGTGCTGAGTGTTTGCTGTGAGTGTGAATAGCAAGAGCCCTTGAATTTTTGACTTTTCAGTGTGGCCTTCATTTATGGGAGTTTAGAACACTTTCAAGCAGAGAATGCTAACTAGCATTGAATTTGAGAAGGAGGCATTGCTGCATACAGTATGCACAACATGTTCTAGAATCAATGGAGACGGAATGCTTCTTTCTTCCTGGAAAAGACTGGAGACATTTTTATTCTGGCTTTCCCAGCTAGATACCGGTAAATTGGTATTTTCCTTGAGTTGTTAGAATTAGCTTTGTTTTAAATGTATTTGATCTTCTGTGTTTCTAACTGTTTTTAATAATCTTAAAATTGCATTGAGACAGTTTTTTAGAAAGTGGTTAATAAATCAGTGCTGCTGATGATAATCATAACACATCATCCACACACAGTCTAGAGATCAACTGCGTATCTTTTGGCCTTGAAAAACGCTTCTTGAGAAACTGATTTAGGGAATTTCTGCCAGGTGTATGAGTGTGGGGAAGGCAGCTTTTTCACATGAGGCAGAATGAATATTATCAAATGTAAAAAAACATAGGGCCTAAGAATGTGCATTAACATTACAAATACCTTTCAGTGGCATTTTTGTCTGCATTCAGTTATTAATTCTATATGTGTTTCTATTAATGTGAGTGATATTCTATTATATTTATATATCCTGCCTTTTGACCATCAAACCCAGGATGAGTTCCAGAGTATTTCTCCAACTACTGGTCTCTCCCCTGAATGGGGAATAGCATTGCCTTTCATCATAGAGCTGCAGAAAAGGAACTTGTTTTGCATGTGATAACTTTCACAAATCCACTTTATCTGGGAAGAAAGTTGATGTAATTTATTTAGCTATGTAAATCACCCTGTAATCAATTTTGATGAAGTGGAGTACCAAAAAAACAAACAAACCCTTAATAAAAACAAAACCAATAATAGCAAAGGCTGAGAAAACTTCAAGTTTCCTAATACAGGCTTTCACATTGAAACTTTTCAGTTTGCCCTCGAGATGCTATTAGACTACAACTTCCAAGGTCCCTAACCACTGGAGCTGGGGCTGAAGGGAGTTAACAGTCAAACAACATCTGGAGGATACCATGTTAGGGTTGCCATATGTCAAAAAGTAAAAACCGGGACCCCCCTATTGAGCTTTTTTCTTCTTCCCAAAAACACAACTCCCCCCCAAAAAAATTCAATTGACTTGCCTAAGATCCAGGACAAAGTGCTGCCTTTCAACACCCCCCCCCAACTTCAATTCCACCTTTGAAATCCCAGTAATGTCTGGACGTATGGCAGCCCTACACCATGTTGACTACTTCTGGGCCCTTGTTATCTGGATTGATGTGTATACTACCAAAAGAGAGTTGGGGAAAACCTAACATATGGCTTGCCAGAACTGCCCAGAGGGAAGCAGGCAGGAAAAGAATATAGATGACATGGAACATAGCTTACTTTTCAACCTTAATTTTACCGAAGCAGAAATTGTAGCTGTAAATGAGGTAATAGAACAAAGCTCTTCCATTCAGTCCTAGCTTATGACTTAACTGTGCTAGCAATAGGGAGGCTAACAGACCAGAAAGAAAACAAGCGTGTCCCTTCCATCCATGTTTTCCTCCAGGTTTCCTGAACACACCACTTTGGTTCTAGTTTGCAAAGGATAACGTACCAGGGAAATGGGATGGGTATTGCAGAATCTTGGCCTTGCTGATGAGTGAAAATAACCTGGAAGGAAGTGGTGAGAAACACATCCCCACACATCCGACCTTTCAGTGGAAAGTGGTATGTTGGTAGCAAGCCAGGACAGGTGAACCATAATGATTTTATCTGTCCTTGAATTCTCCTCAGAGGCAGCCCTTCTCCCTTTGCACCCCCCTCCCTCTCACTTCGTCCATGTTCCTCAGTGGGCAGCACGGCCCTGTCAGTTTGATAAACGAGGATCAATGGAAGAGATCCCCAAGTCTCATTTTGAGAGTTTCTCTTGATGGGTTGGAGTCAAGAAGCAGCCAGCTGGGAATCTCTCTCTTGGGTGAGGGTCTTTCACATTGCCTTTGGTCCTCACTTAAACTTTCTTTTTAAAGGTTAAGCGTATTTATATACCACCTACAAAAGGTTATTCTGCTTGACCAGGTCTCCAGAAAGAATGATTAATGGCTACTCCTGCCAACTCTCAGTGTTTTGGTTGAGTTGGAACTGGAAAGAAAATCTAGCCAGTACAGAAAAATGTCGAATGCTTCTGTTTTACAGAAAGAATGTACATAAACAACTGCTTACTTAAAGAGCAGAATTTATTGTGCTTTGGGGCCCCCGTTCATTTGGCCTTTAGATTCTAAACGATACTCTTGCAACATGCTTTCTTTCTCTCTTTCTAGCTACTACTATTACTATTTAACACTTATTCAGCTCCAGCAGACTCCACTCCTTCAAAGACTTATCAGGCAGTTTCTTAAGTGGCTTTGATGGTGGAGTGTGTGTGTGTGTGTGTGTGTGTGTGTGTTTTCTTCTGTTCTGTTTATTTTTTAATCATTCAGACTGTAACAATAAAACCAGAATTCCCTTGTCCCATTTTAAGATAAAGCAATCTGAACCATTTATCTCCACTTCAGTCCCTTGAGCCATTACACTGATGCCTTGTGTCATATTTTAATCTATGACAGAGCTGACCCTTCCATGTTACTTCAGAACTTCTTCTTTTTTTAAAGGGTTGCAATTATACTTCATTTCCATCGCTTAGAAAAAAGATAATAGAGATGAAAAGGGAATATGGCTATTTTGCCAAGCCCTTGAAGTGTGTCTTGAAGTTGCCTCTGGAGGTGTCATCAGGGGCAGCCTAAGACATCTAGGTGGAGAACCCAAATGAGACCTCCTTCCTTCTAACTAACAAATGTAGTCAGCTGGAAATGTCCTGCCCAAACCTCAGCAAAATGATTGGGAACTACTGCCATCCGTTCTAATGGTGCAAGGGCCAGTCCAAGGCATTTTACAGTCTGAGGCACAGTAGCAAACATCACACACCTCTAAGTCAAGGTATATAATACCCAAGCCAGCTAAATCATTTTTGCCCCCTGAGGTTGAAAATCACACAAGTGCCTCTCCCTGTCTCTGGCAACAAAATCACAATAACAATACATTTTGAAAAATAACAGCTTGCTGGTCTTTCATGACACTCAAAATCTGCTCCCTGAGGCAGCCACCTCGTTCTGCCTAATGTTAGGGCCAGCCCTGATTAAAGCTTGTGCGCTCCATTGGTCAGAACTGCCTGTTTCCCTTTCTGCTACCCTTCATAGGGACCAAACGCTGTGGCTTGAGGTGGCTGTGGTAGGGTGCTGTGGTGATTGGCACCACTTTTCTTCAAACAACTCTGAGGTCACACAAATGCCACAGTTTTCTGCCCTCTTTCCCTTCAGTTTCAGTTGGAAATGGCTATATAATTTAGTCCTTTTAAGTATCTCAGCCAGCAGCCTGTGATCTAAAATATAATCAAGGCCACTCACATGCAACACTGGGCTGAGAAAGAACAAAGATTCAGACGGAAGCCAGGTCACTGACTGGATTGTGGACTGTGAGATTGTTTGCAATATATTTCATTTGCTGCATATATCTTCCTTTCTTGACTCATGAAATACATAATAAAGGCTACATTTATGGGAGCCTTTGGCTTCCAGCTCTCTGAATCAGATTCTGTAGTGTGTTATAACTCTGTTATAAAGATGGAGGAGAAAATGCACACTTCCTAAAACAATATGCAAAACTGAAACACAGCTATCATTTGAAATATGCATTTCTCTGAATTCTGGTTCTCCTGCCAAAAACTATGTACAATAATGCATATGTAGGTGAAAATAACATAAGAAACACATTGCCTTAGGGGAAACAGCTTGCAAAAATGTGTATATTAGACATTATCACATATACAAATGTGTAAATTAGAAGAGATGCACACTAAAATGCTGACCAATTTCACAAGGACTTCATTAAAAAGGAAGAATCAGTTGACAAACTGATGAGTTAATGTGGTGAACTGAACTTAGGAAAAACGAGGAGCTAAGAGAAATTGATTCATTCTTCACTAGTTGTAATTTGTCCATCACCATGATGGTCCAGCATTGTAGTAAGAGCCATATTAGTTCATTTCTGAGACCCTCCACTTAAAAATGGAAAGGGAAATGGCCAAGTGATCTCCCTACCCCTGGTGGAAACTACACAAGTTTCAGGTGCTGTGCCTCTGTTTTTTATTCCAAATGTTTCCCAAAGGAATAAGAATTTTTCATGTTAGACTTCCTGAATTTTTTTTAACGGTTTGATGCTTGTTATGCAGATGGAAACCTGTTGAACTTCACAGGCAGATAATTGTTGATACCATGGTCATGCGATAACACAGTGCTGGTTTACTGAGGAAGAGAGCAATGAAAAATTATCCGTGCTTGATAGCAGCCCCTTCCCTATATGTATGTAAAAGCAGCTCCCTTCCTATATCTATGTAAGAAAGGACCTACCAATCCGCACAGGCACCAGGTTCCACTAGTCACTGAGAGTCAGTACCCCCTGCTATCCAATAAGAGCATCATGGCAAGAGGGAGACCTGCCTGAACCCATCCATTGGCCAGCTAAGGTGCAGCTGCTCCAAGCACAACCACACCAGATCCCTCACCATTCATTCTTCCTTTCATATTGTGTCTATTAGTTTGTGAGCCTGTTGACAGGACCTGCTTTATATTTCAGTCTTTGTACAATACTTAGAAATTATTATGCGCTTCATAAGTGAACAACAACAACGAATGGATGAGTGCAGCCAGCATGCTCTTCCCTTGCCTCCTT
Source organism: Podarcis erhardii (assembly GCF_964252035.2). Lineage (NCBI taxonomy): Eukaryota > Metazoa > Chordata > Lepidosauria > Squamata > Lacertidae > Podarcis > Podarcis erhardii. Next base: position 37,980,013 of record NC_138498.1, read on the forward strand.
TCTGCTGATCTGACTCTTGAGATGAAGGAGCTCAGCCTTCCTGGCTGTTGCCTCCAATTAAACATTTGTTCAGGCCTGAGCCATGTAAAGTGTGTGAGCTCTACCACACCGGTGAGGTTGTATTGATTTATATGAGACTGATTCTGGGTTCACAGTGTGTATAGAGTGTAGGTGTAACAAGGAAATACACAGAAAGGAATCCCATTGCTTTCCTTTATCTCCGTCTCCTCTTTTCTTCCTCCCTCCCTCCCTCCCTCTCTCTCTGCCTCCCTTCCACCCACCCAATGATATACACTGCTGGGCATACTGCCAGCTCAGTACTACTATTAATAATCCAGCAACAATGAGAGGAAACAGATTTCAGTGCCAGCCTTCCAATGGGAGCTAATTAAAAATAAGTGTCAGCAGAATAAAAAAGAAAGATTTTGAAAAATAACAGGACAGTGCCCTTTTAGGCAAAGATAAAAATCTCCCCTGTATACGGGCATCTTCTTGCCCTGTGCACCGTGTGTCTCTTATGAGAAAAATAGGACAATTAAAATTTAACGTGAGCCAGCATGCTAATAAATCAAAGTGGACACCAACACAGCTGGGAGAGCAAAATGACTGTGTTACAAAGCACCGAGGGCCTGGCTTCTCTGCAGGTTGCGTTCTGCAAATGAGAGGGTAAGGCTAATGCTCCGTCACTCCCTACAGCTTTATACAGTAGGAAACTGACAGCCTGATCCCATGCAGAGTTAGGCGCATCTAAGCCCACCGAAAAGCAATGGGCTTAGCTGCATCCCAACTCCACACAGGACAGGGCTGCAAGCGCTCATCTCTGCTTGGTGTCCTTCCACCTAGTCAAGGAAAATAATCCATGACGAAAAGCAAAGCAAAGCGAAATAGAAATCTGTGCTGGATTTTGGCTTTCGTTCATATGTTAAGAATCAAGTTCAAAAATTGTAGTGAGAATGTAGTGAGAATGCAACTTGGCTGTGACACTTGGAGTTGCCAATTGCTTCATATTTTATGGAGTGTCCCTTATTATGACACTTTCTAGTCAAAGAGATGCCCCTTATCTGAATCACCAGAGCACTTTTGATCTAGGAGTCATGCTTCAGATGAGCATACATTTCTCTGGGACATGAGGGCCTGTGTGTACCTCTTGACTTACCCCACCAGGATAGGAAAAATGTTACTTCTAGTTATCCCTCTATACAGTTCTCCAATGTTTGGCCCCTACTTCCTGGTCCTTTGTTTAGGGAAGAAGGTAGTTAATTTGTTCTATTGTGGATTTTTCAAGTTGTGAATATTATTTAGGTGGTGGGGGGGTTGGCTTAGTTTTTTTTATTGCAATTGTAATATACAATATGTTCAAATATGAACATGCTGCAATTATAGAAAATTTTAATATGAAAGCATAAAGTGATGAAAGCATAAAATGATGTTCACATCTTAAGCATTGATGGCACATACCCATTTACCACCCCCTTCATCACATAACACACACAGAACCATAACATCAGAGATACAACTGCAGTTTCTCACAAAAACAAGAACCCGCAACTAGACTCAAACTTAAGTGAATATTAAAAAAATACTTCACAATAGTAGCAAATATTTAATGCATCCAAACACTTGAATTTAAGATCTGAAAATATGGCAGCGGGAGACAGAAGACAAGGCTTTCTTTAGCCACAACACTCAGAAACCTTTGGAAATACCTTTTCTGCTCTCTGCTCAATGGCACTTGCCATAGATTAGCAATATAGATGGCCAGTTCACCAAATGGTGTACAGGCACCTCCCCATTCATGTGCATTCCACTTGCATGTCACAGCATTTACGCACGCTGCCATGAAATATATATATATTTTATTTGAACCAAAGCCATTATTTGGTGGGGGGTGCTCTGCACCTCCACCTGCCTGCCCGTCCCTCCCTCACTTGCTTGCTCATGTCCAGCAACTTCCAGGCCCTGCTGCGACACAAGGCACCAGGAACCAATTATCTACAGACCCCCAGCTCAACTTTCTGGTCACCAGAGACAGTCAGGGCACACATGCCCAAGGGCACATCATCAATCGGGAAAGGTGGATGGGATGGACAGGAACTGCTGAAAGAGAGCCGCTTCCCAGCCTCTCTCAATAGAACCCTCCCCACTTTATGAAATTTCATGTATACACGCCGAGTCCAGAAACTTAAGCCCCGCATAAGTGGGGGACGCCTGTATATATATGTAAGGTGCACCATGTTAAGACACTCCTCCACCCTAACAACACATTAAGAATGGGCACTGTCAGGGTAGGACCATAGAAGAAGTCTGAGATGAGTCTGGAGTTGAGAACCAAGAGCCATGGGAAACTCCAGAAGTTATAGCTGATGTGCAAGGTAGGATCAAAGGACACACTAGGATTCAATAGCAAGGAACAGCCTGGGCTACACACTGCTCAGGTAAACCTTGCATCTCAAGCAAGGTTCATTTGAAACAGGAAGTCCATTATACTCCTTCCTCTTCAGAAGGGTCCAATGGCCAGCCTATGTGGGTGGAGTTTGTCTGGAAGGTTCTCCACTGAGAAAAGCCTCTTCTGGGCTCCTTCCATCTCCTATTCTACATATTTGGAAGGCATTCAGAAGCATTCGCTTTTAGTTGGTGGTCGGATCTGATGGAAATTTTAGTCCAATACATCTGGAGGGCATCAGAAGGTGCCCTGCAATGCATCTTCTTGTGACAATACAGTTACTTAGCTCCTACCTTCCTCTATTACTAATTCACACACACATTCCTTGAAACTCTTGTTGATTTTGATTTCTTGTTCAGTCTTACTGAACAGCTCCATGCAAGAATAGTCTTTTACTAAAACACATATGAGAGAGAGAGAGAGAGAGAGAGAGAGCGCTCTACAACACCGTGATTAAGACAGAGCAGGAAACAAGCAGCAGAGTTCATCAATCCTGAGCCAGTATTTCAGTTCCCAGGACAGCTCATTAGCCACACTGTGTCACAAAAGATATTGCCTCCCATCTGAGGATAGAGAAGGCCACACGCAGAGCTGTGAGGATGGATGCACAGGAGAGGGGGGGAGCACAAAACACGTAACACATCAAAGGGACCTCACTAGTAATAACACAGGGAATCAGACACATTTTTAGGAATGGCAGGAACCACAAGCAGAGGAAAGAACTCAGAACCCTCCTCTAGATTTACACACAGAAATCCACCCAACAAAATTCTGTATGCTTTTATAAGTATGGTACAATGGACAGCAGTTCAAACTGTTAGTCCAACTAACATTTTGCTCCCATATTTATGCAAATAAGGCACTCTGATTTTATATGATCATCTGTGAGTACATACATCCTTAGGGCTCTTCCACACTTCTGCTTGCCCTATGCTTTTTAGGCACGGGGTCTGAGAGGTTTTTCTTTTATCATGCGACTTTCCACGGGGAAACCTGCTGTTTCCCACTAAAAAGCATGGGGGCAAGCAGAATAAAACACAGACCAAATGGAAGCGGGGATGAGCTTTAGTGAAAATAGTTGTTTTGGTGTATTTGCGTGTTTTTGTGTACTTTCAGAAAATCATAAACGATCACTTTTCACATTAAAATTCAAAATAAAAGTTAAACCACTTATATATTACTGAGCTGGAAGGAAAAAAATGTTGGAAAAGATTGCTCCTGCCTATTGCAACAAAACAACAACACAGCATGGTTTAAGAAGCCTGCCACTCACTCCTCTTTCTGAATAGTCCAGTATTGTGGTTGTCACATTTGGTTTTGGAGAAATCCTGGGGTACCTCAGGAGCATATCAAGGGTTTCTTGATCAGAGAAGAGCTCCTCCTTCAGTGTGAAGCTGCAAGAGGATTTTGGGTTTGTTCTAATGCAGTAACCTTTAACCCCTCCTGATCCAGCACCACCTTGAACCCAAACATGCATCTGGGGATCCATTTATTAATTTTTGATCATATGTTTGTAGAGTGGGAGTGCAGCTTTGATTAAGCTGTGATATGGTAGTGGGTCCCAACCCACCAGTTGAAAACATCAGACCTAAGTGGCCCAGAAAGTGTGCTGCATGCATTGCCTATTTGCCTTACACACACCACAGAACCCTCTATAATGAGGGAAATGTCTCATTCACAGCAATAAAATGCAGCAAAAGAGAAAAGAATACCCAAAGAATAGTCTATAATGTTTACCATTATCCCAATAAAGACAAAAGGCATTAGCACACTTCACAAATCGGAGAAATAGCAGCAGCTTTGAATCACATGATGGAGCATCACCTATACATAATATTGTTTCACATCCTAGACAAAAAAAGTCAGTGCACCTGGATCCATATGGTCAGCACTGTGATTAATTATAATGGGCGATCTTCAGCTAAGGGTTACTCAGAGTAGACCCACCAAAATCAGTGAACATGACTAAGTTAGGTCAATTCAGTTCAGTAGGTCTACTCTGAACACCACCCATTTTTATTGACTTTTCCTACAGTACCTCAGAGGAAGGGCCATAGCTCAGTGGCAGTGCATGGTTGAATTTTTGGCATCTCCTGGTAGGGCTAGGAAACACTGCTATCTGAAACCCTGGGAAGCCACTGCTAGTCGGTGTAGACAATACTGAGCTAGAAGGACCAATGGTTTGACATGGTATAAGGCGGCTTTTTGTGTTTTGTGTTCCCTTTTCTTTGGTAACTGAAGGCATCACAATTTATCATGTAATTCAAACACAAGCGGGAATCAGAATTAAGCAGAATACAGTTTAATTCTATGAATATTTAATTGTTTTTAAAATGATTTCCCCCTATGTTTTTAGCTGTTTTTATTTTTATCTGTAAGCTATCTTGAATCCAAAAAAAGGTGGTGGTGGTGGTGGTGTGTGTGTGTGTGTGTGCATAAAATAAACTTGCTCTTACCATTGGGCTGTTAGGAAAAGCTGTAGCACAATATATAATGTAAACGAATTAACCCAGCAACTTATAGTAGACCATATTTGTGAAATAGGAGGAGAGAATGGGAAAGCTTCACTATAAAATGATCAAGTCCAAGTTATGTTGGTCTATCCATCCACATCTGTGGAGACTAGCCATTCCTTCTCCCAAAATTAGATTTCTGAAAGTCTGGAAAGAAAGAGGAAAACCACAAGAAAACCATAGGAGAGTAGTAATTAGGATATGCAGAAGTTTGATAAAAAGTGAGTGAACGAAGTATGGAGCATTATCAAACAATTTTAAAAAAGAAAAGCACTGGCCTCTCCAAATCTGTTCTGAAGGGTTCGAGGAAAATCCAGAACATAATTAGTGGGTGTGGGGAAGTGAGATGGAGGTAAGTTCTATTGTGCAAGGGGAAATCCTTATGAGGGAACAATGAGTTAGTTGGATACCACCAGTGGTTATTCCAGAGTAAGCAGCCAGTATGGAAATACCCTAAGCTAGAAGATTTGCAGAATATCTCTTAGCAGTAGGAACAAGAGCACTGCCACGAAACAGATTCATATCAAAATAGTACAACTGGAGCTATTGATATGTGCTTTAACTGTGGACACCAAAGTTACCTTTTTTGTGGAACAAAATTCTCAGAGGAATCCATCCTGACACATTCCATGTCTACAATCCTGACTTCTAAGAAGGAGCACTGGGTCTATATTAATAACAGGATCTTTTTTTAAAAAAATGGAAAACCCAAGTGACACCTATCGCAGCATGGATCAAATGATGACTGATGACAGTGGTGAGCAAATGAAATAAGATGAATTCAGAAGGGGAACTACCCCCTCATAGGCTCATGTTGGAAAAGAGAGCCATTAAGGAACTATTAACCCACAAAGTGGCTAAATGAATGGAACATGTTTAAGAATAGCTTGGATCTCAATTTATTCCAGGGAGGTAGTGGGTAATTGGGTCCTACTTCCCCAAATAGGTTTAATACCTTCAGAAATTTATTTTCCTTTCAAAATGCAAAGAAAGCAATTTCCAGTGATACTAGGCTCTGCTGTGACAATCAAACAAGTCAGGGGATAAACATTTTATACTGTTGGATTCTATTTTCCCAACTGCTATTGGACCAATATACATCAGTATATCAAAATAAGATCATTAGGAGATTTAAAAATTCAGTGGGGCAAAACACCTCTATCAAGACTAAGCCAAGGTTGTCCCCCACCCCATTGGTTCCAAGACCAACTTTTCCAGGACACTGCAAGTTAGGGTATCTAGAAATGTTACCTCTTCACCATGACACATGAACCCAGTCCGTGTGAGGGTAGCTGAAGACACCTGTTACCACAGCATTTGGATGCTTCCTTAATCTCATTCTCCATCTCAAGTTTTCCCTGAGCATTTTAGTCTAGGGGACAATGGCACATCCCTAAAGTACAAAACTACTCCTGGGTTCTGGTATCTCCATCCACAGTTCTATGGAGGTGCTTGCCCCTTTAGGGATTTCTAGCTTGTTGGACTCAGTGCCCTACTTGGTGTACAGAGCAACAACACCTCCTGGACACTGTTCCTTGTCATTTCTACAGAGCTTGTACACAGAGATAACCATGACACACTGGTTTGTTCCCCTTCCACTAGGTTTCCACTGAGCCTACTAAACCAATGCCCCTGAGGAAGAACAATTGTTCAAAATGTAACATGATGAATTTAATCCCCGCCTCCAGTGCATTTTAAGAACGGGTCCGGGAGCGATGGCAAGCTTGCTTGAGGGGCTGGGGGCGGGGGAAGCCCGAGCTTCCCCCGACCCCAACCCCCAGAACTGGCTGTTGCCCGCAAGCCTTGTGTGCCCGGGGGGAACTCCCCCTGGGCGTGCAAGTCTTGCGGACACCTGCGTGAAGCACGGGGTGTCCTCCGGAGGGCGCCTTGTGCTCTGGATTGCAGGCTGCCACTCGCAAGGCTTGCGGATAGCTTCCTGAAGCCTGGAGAGTGAGAGGGGTCGGTGCGCACCGACGCCTCTCGCTGTCCAGGCTTCAGAGAAAGCCTGCATTCGCCCCATAGGACGCACACACATTTCCCCTTCATTTTTTTAAAAAAATTATATTTTATTGGTTTACAAATACAAAAAAGAAAACAAAGTTGTACATTCGAACTTCTTAATTACCTCTTAATTCCATTCTTTTGACTTCCCTCAATTTGTCTGAACTTCCTTCATTTTATAACTTTTAACACAATCCTACTTATTGTTATTTATTCTGGTAGCTTCAATTCATTATTTATACTTATTATAAGATTTTCACATTACAGAGCTTCCTTAAAGCTTACAAACGTAATCTGGTTATCACTTAGTTTTTGCAAATATTGAATAAACTTCTCCCAATCTTCTGTAAATCTTTGATCTCGTCGATTCCAAATCCTTCCTGTCATTCTGTCCAATTCCGCATAGTCCATCATTTTGGCTCTCCAATCGTCTATCATAGGCAGCTCCTCTTGTTTCTATTTCTGGGCCATCAATATTCTTGCTGCAGTCACTGCATATAAAAATAACTTCTTCTCTTTCTTGTTTATCTCATTCCCTGTAATACCAAGTAAAAACGCTTCTGGTTTCTTAGTAAATGTATATTTCAACATTTTCTTCAATTCATTATAAATCATTTCCCAGAAGCATTTTACCTTCTTACACTCCCACCACATATGAAAGAAAGTGCCTTCCTTTTCTTTACATTTCCTACATTTGTTACTTATCTTATACATTTTTGCTAACACATTTCCCCTTTATTTTTGAAGGGGAAAAAGTGAGTCCTATAGGGTGAAAAATACGGTACTTCTTTCCTTCCCCAGCCCAGTGTTGTAAGCCACAGGACTGCAGCTTGTAGTAACTCCCTGGACAAAGTGCTTCCAGCTTCTGGAATGCTCCTTGGCTGGCTTCCTGTGCATGCTGGGACTTTGCCTGGGCAACAACTATTCCTGGTTGGTTTGACTCCTAGTTTGGATCCTTGGTTGGCTGAAACCTATGGATCTGACCTTTGGCATGACTCCACCTTGACAGCTGCCGATGGCTGAGCCTTGACACAAAGTCATGTGGTTGCATTGCTATTATGTGTATATTTAGTGTATATCTGTCCAGGACTGTGTAATAAAATAAAATAAAATAGCAGGCTTGGGAAGGAGTATAAATGATAGCTAGGGAGACACCCCACCTTTCCTTTGGTTTTGACCTCATCATATTTAAAGATTAAAATATTATTTCTAAAATGTTGGAAAGCAGTTCCGGGCATGATGCAGAAGGCTGAGACAGAAGCAGATGCTGGCCCTGCAACTTTATCAGTCCTAGCAGGTGTCTTTCTGATTAACAATTCAGTTCATTTTCAGGAAGTGGCAAGTATAGCAGATGTGGCCACCTCCTGGCAATTAGCAACTGCTGAAATCACTAAATTTACTACCAGACACATTTTCTCCCCTTCCTGCCAATACTGCCTCCCTTTAAGTGCAGGCTTCGCTTATGTGTTTGTAGGTGGAATGTTTCAATTTTAAAGTTTGAACGAAGTGCTGCTGGGTTGTGCAAGTGAAATCACATTAATAACATGAGGAGAGTGATGGGGATCACACCTTCTGCATCCAAACAGCCAGCATTTGGGGAAACACAGTGATTTAGGAGGTTTCCTCTTCCTTGTCCTTCTGAACCCAGCCCCCCTGCTGCTAGAACTGTTTAGAGGTTGCTTATGTTAAATGGCATCTAATTTGTATAAATTAAATAAAATGGCTCAGGAAATAGTGCCAGCCCAAATGTGTGTTTTTTTGCTGAAGGAAAGCTCAAGTGGCTAGAGCCAATACCTTAAATTAGTCTCGCAGTACTACTCAGACATCAGCTCAGGCTTTCATCTACGTATAACTCTAAATTGTGCAAATCAGTCTTTGCTGTCAGGTAGGGTCAGTCTTGTCTAGAAACCTCTAGACTACTATGATTCTACTCCTTGCTGCATTTCTACTGTCTTCACCCTCATGGTGACTTTCGATGTTATCAGGGAATTCTGAAAGCAGATGGACCTTAGGAGTCGTTTGGAAGCAATCCCACTTAATGGGATCTTGAAGGGCTTGAGTGTTGAGGTATAATCTTGATAGCCATCGTGGAGCATATTAGTCAGTGATCTGTCCAGCAGTCATCGGCACTCGTCATAGCTCTGGTGAGGAGCATATTGTGGCGATCTTTAGCACAGACAATAGTTTCAACATCAACATTGTTGGACTGGTCATGTTTTGCAGATGCCTGATTATCGTCTTCCAAAGCAACTACTCTATTCCAAACTTAAAAATGGAAAGCGAAATGCTGGTGGTCAACAAAAGATGTTTAAAGACTGTCTCAAGGCAAATTTTTAAAAATGCTGTATAAACACCAACAATTGGTTGTTTATACTTGCCTGCGAGCACTCCAGTTAGAGAACAGCCTTTACCAAAGGTGTCATGGGCTTTGAAGACACTTGGACTCAGGACGCAAGGGAGAAACATGCTAAGAGGAAGGCATGCTTGGCAAACCCTCACCATGATCAACTCCCACCTGGAAACCAATGTCCCCACTGTGGAAGGACATGTGGATCCAGAATTGGCCTCCACAGTCACTTACGGACGACTCATTGTTAAAACTGTGTGTATGGAAGACAATCTTACTTGGCTATGAGTGATTGCCAAAGAAGAAGAAGAGGTGACTTTCTTGATAGGTCATCACCAGCTTTTGTCCAACTAACAACCCACACTCAGCTAACAATCAACAGGCTGCCCTGGTTTGTTAACATAAACTTAAACTGGAGGTTCAGTGTTTGGCACAGTTCAGCTCCCCCAGCCCTGATTAATTCTAACTTTTATTGGACCCAGGAATTTAGGGTGTCTCACACTCCACAAACTCATAACAATATATTAAGGACGAATCCCAGGACCATAGGAAGCTTGTCCCTAGTATGAACTCACTGCCTAGGTTTGCAATTCAGTTAAAGATGTGAACGTGGAATACTTGTGGGAATGTGGGATAGGACTAGATGACCCTTGGGGTCCCATCCAACTCTACTGTGATTCTATATGGGCAACTTTGGATACTACTCCAAGGCCAAAGTCAAGGAAGCATGAATGGCACCTGCTGCTTCTTTGCATCTCCTCTGTAATGGCAAAAGTAAGAATTTGCCTGCAGGTAGACGTTGAGCTGCTGCTGTTTGCTAAGCAGACACTTCTCTTCATGGGAGATCTGCAAGAGTTTCGTATTTGGATGTTACACTGGAAGAATGAGAAAAGGAAGCGGGGCTACTCACACTCCCTCTTTTCCTGTTTCCGGGTCGTATCTAAATTTAAACCAACCTCACTTGGTGCATTTCTTTCCCTCGGTACTGAATGAAGCCTTTGTTGTAGGCTCTCACAGTGCTTTCAGTTCTGGCATTTCAAGGTTTCATTGTGCTGGAGACTAAATTTGAAACCAAGCTTTTTGTTCCCGGCTAATAGTGTGTGTCAGTGGGAGGACATGATGAGACTTCTCTGAAATAGCAGGCACAGAAGGAGAAGGTGAAATGCATGAATAAATAAAATGCCAATATTAGAGCAAAGTTTTGTTGGGAGGTTTTAAATGATATTAATGTGGTTCAGGCCCATATCTCTCAACCCTTTAGGAGCTATTTATAATCTTTAATGACTTGTCTCAACCCAGACTATGCCTTTCTTAATTTTCTTATTTTTTTAATGCTCACCACCTTGCAACCCCTTGGCAAATCTGTTTTTAAAGATGTCCACAGCAGGTGAAACCTTGAGCTGGTGTTGTTGTTGTTGTTGTTGTTGTTGTTGTTGTTATTAACCATAACCCACCATTCGTCAAAAGGCTCTAGGGTGGGTTGCAACATTGAAACACAATATTACAAACAGTTTTTAAAAACTTACGATCTCAAAAATAATGTGAGTCCATATATATATATATATATATATATATGTTAGGGGAAATGGGTTTAAATGATTGAGACTAGAAAATGTGAGACTGTATAAGGACTAGGAGAGACAACATTCCTTTTTGGTCAGTGACTAGTTCTTTTGTATTTTGCTTGCCAGAGACAGACCACCAGCTGCTGCTAAAAGGCCATTCAAACAGCTTTCCTATACTGAAATGTGACCATGACCTCATCTGCACCAAACGTTTAAAGCAGTATCCTACCAGTGATGGCTTTTCCCAAAGAATCTTGAGAACTGTAGTTTGTTAAGAACGCTGAGAGTAGTTTTGAGATTCCTATTCTCCTCACTGAGCTACAATTCCCAGAGTTCCCTGGGAGGGCAAGGGTGTCTTTTAACAAATCTCAGCACTCTTAACAAATTACAGGATTCTTTGGGGGAATCATAGAATCATAGAGTTGGAAGAGACCACAAGGGCCATCGAGTCCAACCCCCTGCCAAGCAGGAAACAAGCAGAAAACATGACTATCTAAAGTGGTATAATATTGCTTTGGACATTTAGTGTGCCTTGTCTTCTGCCAGATATTTATTTGATGATGCATACATTACATAGTGCATATGGCACCTGTGGCAGTATGAGAGTCGCAGGGTAAAACAGTACTCCAGAGTGAACAGGTGCTCCTCTTGACAATTTGTTTACTGAGTATTCATCCTGATTTTCTTACACAGTGGTTAGACTACATCCAGTCTTTATTAAGCATCTGCTCTGATTCACTTTCCTAACTGCAAGAAGTCTGGTTTGTTTGTTTTTCTTAAGGGGATTTGTTGTGCTAAAATGACAGAGAGCTTTAACCCACAATTGCACAAACCTATTTTTCAGTGTGCTCTTTAATCCCTTCTGCAAAACAGAGAGGGTCTGGAAGCACCCCTGACTGAGCAGGGCCACTATGATTTTAATAACTTAATGATAAGCAGAAATTTAGCAGGTGAATCTTTCCCCAATCCTGCACCTTCAGAAGCTTTCCTTCAAAACTGATTGTGATGCAGCTATCAATGGCAGAGGAGTTCTTATCAGAATATAATTGCCAATCCAAAGCATGTGGAATGAACCACACAAGACTACACAGTAAGATAAATTAAGTGATCAGATTTCTTAGATGAATATGTTACTTTGACTCCATCATTCTTTGGGAATATGAAGCAGAAGATGCTGAAACAGAATATCCGCTCACCTGGGATTCCAGGTGGGCAGCTGGTGCCATATGCCAGGACTGTGGTGGGCCCAGGGTGGCAATCTTCCAGTGTGGCTGGGGGGCTGGGGGAGGTGATGGCTGACATTGCCCACCTCCAGCCATGTCGGGCCCTCAGGTGAGAGCAGGCAGTGCCCGCTCAGCCAATCAGAGGAAGGGGCTTGAGGGCTGTGACCAGTCTGCCCCTAGACTATTTAAGGAGGTGGCCAGTTGTTGGCTGTCCTCTTGGCCAATTATCACAGCCATTACACACCTGTGCCAGCAAAGAGACCAATGTCATGAACCTCCTATTATTCATATTTTGACAACATCCATTTGAGTCTGCAAGTTATGTAGCTTTTGTGCAGATGTTTGGTCAAGGCTGTTCTCTTGGAGATAGCAAGGAGGAGCTATAAGTAGTAGAATTCATTTCCTTGCTTTTCTTGGAGGTGCCATACACTTTTCTTTCTTACTCTTGCATCTGTGTTTCCCATCAGTGCTCGATCTTCTGTCATTGTAGCAACTCCCCACACTTTCACACATGAATTGGCTGCGGCTGCTGCTGCAAACCTCATTGTGTTGTGCTCTTGCTACTAGACAGATTTTACAGTGTGCTGAAATACCTAGATTTGGTGGTGGTGGGTGATAGAGGGGCTGGAGGGGAAAGGTATGAAGAAGACGATTATAGTCCTACATCTACCTTTCATCCTTCACTTGTAGCTTTTTTCACCCCATCATTTGTGCTTAAAATGCATGACTCCATTGAAATTTATGCAGCCTTTACTTCTTCACACTTTTAACTCATTGGAAACATGTACAGAAAGCTCTACAGTAATGTGGAGCATAATTTTATAGTTCACATAAATATCACCATGCAAAGTTCATTGTTTAGCTTTCAAGTTTTCATTAAGAAACACACCCTCCTATTTTATTGACATCCATTCTCCATATGAGGAATGCTTACAACTCCCAGAATCCCTGACCATTGGCCATGCTGACTAGGGTTGATGGGAGGTGTAGAATCATCATCATCATCATCATCATCATCGGAGGGCACCACATTGGCTACCTGTTCTACACTATTTACCCAATTTACAGCTGAGAGAAGACTGCAGGCTCCACATTTTTGTTTCCTGGCAGGATGGAGTCCCTGTGCCTTTAACAACTGCATGATAAGCAGAACAATCAAACAGAGAGTCAGTGTGGAGCTGTGATACAATATCAGATGAGGACTGGAGAAATCCAGCTTCAAATTCCCACTCAGTCATGACGCTTCCTGGACAACCTTAGGCCAGTCACTGTTTCTCAGTCCAACCTACCTTGCAGTTTTGTTGTGAGGATAAAACAGGACAGAGGGGGAGGACGTGTGCCACCCTGATCTCCAAAAGGTGAGATATACCGTATTTTTTGTCCTATAGGGCGCACCGGCCATAGGACGCACCTCTTTTTTTTTGGGGGGGGGGGGAAATGAATAAAAAAAAATACCCCCCCCAGCCGCGGCTGCCGCCCCAAGCCTTGCGCACACCTGCCCGAAGCATGGGGCACCCTCCGGAGGGCTCCGTGTGCTTCGGCCTGCAGCCTGCCGCCCCAAGCCTCGTGCGCCCGGCGGGACCTCCCGCCAAGCGTGCAAGGCTTGCGGACACTCGCCGGGGCTGCAGGCTGCTGCCCGCAAGCCTTGTGAGACCACGGGAACTCCCGCGGGCTTGCAAGGCTTGCGGATAGCTTCCTGAAGCCTGGAGAGCGAGAGGGGTCGGTGCGCACTGATGCGTCTCGCTCTCCAGGCTTCAGCGAAAGCCTGCATTCGCCCCATAGGACGCACACACACAGGACACACTTTTTTGGAGGGGGGAAAGTGCGCCCTATGGGGTGAAAAATATGGTAAATGTAATATAAATATAAAACATTTTTAAAGTATGGATTTTTTTTTTAAAAAGTCTACATTTATAAATAAGGGTTTTTTTGTTTTTTTTTTAAGTAAGGGTCTGCTTTTTTTTTTATTTACCAGAAAGGGAATGAAGACAACAGGCAGCCAATATTAGTAAACGGTTCCAATTAAGCTCCATCCCTGGGGTGGCTCCATTTAGGCTCATACTCTGGAAGGCTGCAAACTGCAGCTACCTTTGCATAGCCTTGGTATTTTTTAAGCTGAGGCTTCTGTTGTACAATCAGATCGTTGATCAACCGACAGCTTCATATTAAAAGAACTTTTCGTGGCATTTTAATCCCAGGAGGTAATGTGGATATTTGTCATTTCTGATCTTCCCTTCCTGCAGCCGTCCACAGATGACAAGATCCGTGAAATTGCTACTGCCAGGGAGTGAAATGGATATTAACCTCGTGCCCAGCCGCCGCCACAATACCACCATCTCTAAGCTGCCCTTGACCACTTTCTCTTCCTAGGGAAGAGAGAATGGGGGTATTATTATTATTATTATTATTATTATTATTATTATTATTTTGCAGGCAGTTCACTTTCCATTCAGCGTATGATGTCTTACATATCACGAGTGCACGTCAGGGAATAATAAACTCTACCATGTTAACAGATTGCTTTAAAAACCCTTCACTTTATTTCTGATTCTCATTTGCTCTGCTCTTCATGCTATTTTCCCCTGCATAAAAGGGGAAGCAGGAAATAAGAAAGAGAGAAAAGAACTCAAACACCTGAAAAATCTCCCCCCTCCCCGCCCCCCACTTCATATACCTGCTACTCAGTACCAAATCTGAATAGAAATGGATGGGGAGGGAGATGGCAAGATGGATGAATAACATTTCATGCCCTGTAGTCAAACATAATTTCAAGAGGGGAACGAGGGCAAACTGTTAAGAGGGCTTATCCTGTTAAGATGGCAAATGCACAATTCAGAGGGCTCTCTCTTTGAAGGCTAGCCTCTAATTTCATCTGGCAATTATGACTCCTGGAAAGTAATATTTCAGAAAAGGGGGCCCCTCTTCTGAAGAGGGGTGGATGGGTTCTTGGAGTAGGGGTGAGGGAGGCAAAATACCTCAGCATACTAATGATCAGGGAACCCATTAGGCTACGAGATGCCTGGGGAATGCCTGGTTTCTTTCCCCTTGAAAATCATAAGGAAGGGCTTCAAAAGAGAGAAGGGAGCATAGGCATTTGAAGTGCCATCTTGATTCTTTCAAAACCACCAGCTCCCATGAGGAACAAGTTTTACAAATAATGATGGGCAAAGAGAACCGACTTCCTTTGTGATATGGAATCGTAGTAGCTAATTTATTAGTCCAGTGGCATGAACTTGGTCAAAAGCTCTCCTGTATTATAAGCTTTCAAATCATGGGTTCCGCATGCACATCTCTAAATAGGAATATAACATCCTCGCTGTGGTATTTCCCCCCATCCTGTGCATCAGGCATCATGCATCGTAATGCATCCTTCCCTAACTGGATGCAAAGCAACATATCTGCTTCTTCCTACGTTGAATGGGGTTGTATGATTTCAGTTGTGATTGGCTTTTTTGACTAAAGAGTTAACATAGAATCATTTTGGGTTTCAGCCAGCAGCAGACCCTCTTTGTTTCCTTGAGTTGCTAAATTGTAGAGTTGGCCATGCAGGCTGTTCAAGTGCAGAAAGCTCAACATGGACCTCAGTTTTAATGGCCAACATAAATCAGTTAGTTGGGACTTGATGAATAGCCTAGATTTGTAGTACAGTGGTACCTCGGGTCAAGTACTTAATTCGTTCCAGAGGTCCGTTCTTAACCTGAAACTGTTCTTAACCTGAAGCACCACTTTAGCTAATGCAGCCTCCCGCTGCTGTTGCGCCACCAGAGCACGATTTCTGTTCTCATCTTGAAGCAAAGTTCTTAACCTGAGGTACTATCTCTGGGTTAGCGGAGTCTGTAACCTGAAGCATATGTAACCTGAAGCGTATGTAACCCGAGGTACCACTGTATAGGGGTCACAGTAATGGTGGTTCTGATATGAGTTTTCTTCACTTTGCAGATAGTTGTGGGAGATGAAGGAGAGCCTGAGTGGTTCTCCCATCCTGAAAGGGGGTGCCACTACCTGCCGCCCCATCTTGAACCATATGATGAGAGTTTTCCCCTTTGGGGATGTCATAGAACGCTTGGAAATTTCCTGGATGATTTTCATGCATTTGAATGGAAAACTCGAAGGGTCTAACTCTTTTTCCAGAGTAAGCATATGGCTGCTCACTCATCTCTACTCACCACATGCCATACTAGCATTAAAACATGTAGTGTTTACACATACAGTACATATTTAAAAGGGTACAGCAGCTAATTGCTTTCTGTCCCCCCACCCACAGTTTAGCCCTTCTTTGTAATGTCTGTGTCAGAGTCACCCGTGGTCCCAGCTCACAAGAGACCAAAGTCCACTCCAGCTTATGTACAAAAGCTTTTATTCAAGAACATCAGTAGCTTTAGATCCGAGGTCCGTGCCCCTACGTCTGTTACCCTTAGACCGCTGAAGTCCCCTCTGACTCGCTCCCCCCTCGACACCAGTTTAAGAGGCTTGTACTGGTCCACCTCTTTCTCTCTTTCCTTTTCCGCAGGGTCTTTCTGCCCCCCTGTGTTCTCTCCCTTCGGGACTCTCCCGAGGCTGAATCCTCTGCCGCCTCCTCCCCCCTCCTTCGGGCTTTGGGACCAGGCTCCTCCCCAGGACTCTCTTCATTTCCGCGCGCCTCCCATTTTGAACTTGGCGCGCTTACGTTGCTCTTGACCTTCCTTTCGACAGTTACATTGCCCTCAATACTACTTTCCTCCCCTTCCGGCAGCACGTTTTGCCCTGATCTCCTTCCCCTCTCTGCTTCCTGTTCTGCTCCTTCTGACACACTGGTCACTCCTCCCCCCTCACTCCGTTCCAGCGGAGCAGCCGGTCTCGCTCTCCAACTCCCACTGGGGGTTCCCCCTTCCTTTCCCTGCTCCTGACTGCTTCCCCCTCTAGCTCCCCTTGGCTTGACCAGAGGGGCTCCCTTTTGGGAGTCCTCCGATTCACTGGACGGACTCATGGACAATCTTGGGTCATTGTCATCCTCTTCCTCGTCAGTCTGGAATCCTTCCCCCTCACTCTGCGTCTCTCTCCCTGAACCCCTGACATCCATCCCCCCCTCGAAGCCCCCCCTTCCCCCCTCCCGGCCCTCGGAGGCAGGTCGTGGGAGCCGCATCTCCTCGGAGGTAGATGCAGGATACAGTTCGTTTGCTTCAATGTCCTCTGCTAGCAGCTCGGTGTATGTGTGTTCGAATGCGGGTTCTTCACCCAAGGTGTTCTCGGCTCCCTCTTCCATTGCTACTTCGTCTGGTGCTGCCTGCCAAGGCCCCGTCAGCCATTTCTTGCGCCAGTCGTCCTCTGGTTGCTCGTCCCACCAGTAAGAGGGTTCTGTGTCTACCCCCGAACTCGATCCCCTGGGCGGGCTTGATTCTGGCGTTCTCTCCTCGGCGGAAGAAAAGCCCCTGAAAGTACTGTCTGAAAGTGTGGGCGTAAAGAGCCAGTCATCAAAATATTCGGCTGGCATGGGTCTATGCGGGAAAAGTGCATGGAACTCGTCTTTCAGAAGAGGTTCGTCTAAAGCGTAGTCCGGCACCCAAATATTGGCACTGGCCGGGGTACCCTCTCTGGCTAGAAAGTATTCTACTCCGTCTACCCCCCATCTCGAGTCCAGGACCTCAGTGACCTCGTTGAGTGGTTCGGCCCTGGGCGCCCCCTCCCTCTCGGGTGACTGAGTGCGTGCGTGCGGTACTGTGTCAGACTCCTGAAACCTGTGCGGGGTCTTGTAGGGAGTGAGCACCGACCTATGAAAGACCGGGTGCACTCTGGAACCTTCGGGGAGGGCCAGTCGAAAAGCTACAGGGTTAATCCTAGCCTCCACCTGGTATGGCCCTAGCTGCCTGTGTCCCAGCTTCTTCTTAGCCAACGACCTGGCTGGCATCGCTTGGGCCGCTAACCATACCCAGTCCCCCACCTGGATGTCCTCTCCCACTCTCCTGTTTTTGTCTGCCTGCACCTTATATGCTTGTTTGGCTAGCTCCAAATGTCTCCGCAGCTCCTCGTGCACCTCTTGCAGCTCTGCTGCGAACTGGTCGGCCTCTTGCGTCACCCCCTCTCCCGGTGTTACGAACCCCGGGAAGGTTCTGGGATGACGACCATTGTTCGCGAAGAACGGCGTCACCCCCGTCGACGCGTGCTTCGTGTTGTTGTAGGCAAACTCCGCCATCGGCAGGTAGTCCACCCATGCCGCCGGGCGCTGATTGGCGTAACATCTCAGGTACTGCTGCATGATCGCGTTGACTCTCTCTGCTTGGCCGTTGGTCTGCGGATGCCTTGCCGACGTTAGGTTGATCTTGACATGCAGGATACCTAGAAGCTTCCGCCAGAAAGTAGAAACAAATTGGCGCCCCCTGTCGGACAGGACGGATTGTGGCAGCCCATGCACCTTGAACACGTGATCGATGAAGAGTTTGGCGGTCTGTTCCGCCGTCGCCACCTTCGCGCAAGGAATGAAGTGCGCCATCTTGGTGAACAAGTCCACCACCACCAGCACCGCCGTCTTGCCTCTGGAGCTGGGCAGGTCAGTGACGAAGTCCAGCGCCACCCTCTCCCACGGTTGCTGTGGCGTCTCCAGCGGTTCCAGTAACCCCGCTGGCTTCTGGTGCACTGGCTTGGACCTCTGACAAGTGTCACACCTGGCGACGTAATCCGCTATCTCTCCCCGCATCTGGGGCCACCAAAAGTCCCTGGCCACCAGTTCTATTGTCTTCTCCTTGCCGAAGTGGCCCGCACTGGGGGCGTCGTGCAACTGCTGCAGAACCCTCGCGCGGAGCTCTTCGCCCGGTACGTAGAGGGCACCTTTGTGAGTTAACAGCCCGTCGCGTAATTGGAACTCATCTTCTCTCTGCGAACCCCTGCGCAGCGCCTCCATCTTGGATTGTGCAAATCGATCTCCTTGCAACGCACGTCGCACCGCGTCCAGGTCGACTGCGATGGTAGCGCACGTCCACGCCTGCGGTGCGAAAATGTGCTTGGCTGCCACTGGCGCTGCTTCCTCGAGATATTGCGGTTTCCTGGAGAGCGCGTCGGCTATAACGTTGGATTCTCCTGGGATGTATTCTATCCTGAAGTCGAAATCCGCGAAGAATTCAGCCCAGCGCATGTGTCTTTGGCTCTGGAGCTTCGCCGTGCGCCAATACTCTAAGTTCTTGTGATCTGTGCGGACCTGCACTGTGTGCTTGGCACCTATGAGGAAGTGTCGCCATGCTTTGAAGGCAGCGTGGATGGCCAACAGCTCTCTGTCCCATATGGTGTAGTTTTGCTCCGCCTTGCTGAGCTTTCGGGAGTAAAAGGCACAGGGTCTCCAATCTCCTTGGGAATCTTCTTGCAGGAGTACGGCTCCCACCGCTCTGTCTGAGGCGTCGGTCTCTACTCGCATGGGTCTGCCCGGATTCACGTGCAGCAGCTGCTCCTCGGAAGCGAAGAGGCTTTTAAGCTTCCTAAAAGAGCGCTCTGCCTGTTCCGTCCAAGCGAACTTCTTCTTTTTGGAACTGAGGGTGTCCGTGATTGCTTGCTGTCTCCTTTGCAAAACCCCTGATGAATTTGCGGTAGAAATTGGCGAACCCGACAAATCTCTGGACCTCCTTCCGATTGCGTGGGCTCTTCCAGTCTAACACGGCGCGGACCTTGACGCTGTCCATGGCCAGCCCCTTGTCAGACAGCTTGTAGCCGAGGAAATCCACCTCCGTCACATCAAACTGGCATTTCTCCAACTTGGCGTAGAGCCTGTGTTCTCGCAGTCTCTGCAGGACCTCCTTCACGTCTCTCTCATGAGCCTCCTGCGATTCCGAAAAGATCAGGATGTCGTCGAGGAAACACACACACTTCTTGTAGAGGAGCCCCGCCAGCACGTGATGCATAAAGGCTTGGAAGACGTGAGATCCATTTTGGAGACCAAACGGCATAACTCTGTATTCATACGTGCCCAGAGGCGTGAACATGGCCGTCTTCCACTCATCGCCCTCCCGGATACGGATGAGATTATACGCTCCACGCAGATCCAACTTGGTGAAGATCTTCCCCTTCCGCACGGTCGCTAGGAGGTCATCAATCTTGGGCATGGGGAAGGCCTTGGGCTTGGTCATGGAATTTATGGCCCTGAAATCCACAATGAGTCTTTTCTGGGGCGTGTCTTTCTTCTTTACAAAAAACACAGGACTGCCCCCCACTGCTTTGGACTCCCGGATGAATCCACGCTTCAAATTATGCTCTATGAACTCCCTGAGTTCTTGCATCTCGTCCTCAGACATGGAATACAGCTTCGCAGTCGGCAGCTGCGCCCCCGGCAACAGGTCGATCGCGCAATCGTAAGGTCTGTGGGGCGGCAGCCGGTCAGCTTCCTTCTCGCAGAAAACCTCCAGGAAACTCTCGTA
Source organism: Podarcis erhardii (assembly GCF_964252035.2). NCBI lineage: Eukaryota > Metazoa > Chordata > Lepidosauria > Squamata > Lacertidae > Podarcis > Podarcis erhardii. Next base: position 38,000,480 of record NC_138498.1, read on the forward strand.
CTTGCGAGGAACTGCCTGCGCCATGCCAAGTTGCAGCTGCTGCTCCGCCCCTTCCTCCTGGCTGGACTGGATACAATGTTGAGCACAGTACGATGAGCAAAAGGTGATCTGCCGTTGGTACCACGCTATCGCAGGACTGTGTCTCTCCAGCCAACTCATGCCTAGTACTATAGGCGTGTCCGACAGGCGGGTGACATTGAAGCTGATGACTTCTCTATGATGTCCAATCCGCATCTCCATGGGAGGCGTCTGTTGCACAACTTGTCCTCCCAGCAATTTCCTGCCATCAACCGTGACTACGTTTAGAGGCGTTGTCGCGGGCAGAAGCGCTATGCGATGCTGCTTGACGAACTGCACCCCCACAAAGTCCGCGTTGCTCCCAGAATCGATCGTGATGGGGACTTCCAGGGTGGTTCCGTTCGGCAACTAGAGTGTTGCAGTGAGCTGCACCGTTGGCTTGGGTGGTAAAGGGTCTGTACGTTGCAAAGGCACTGGGGACTGCTCTACAGATTCGCCTGGCTGAGCCCCAGCAGCTCTGCTTCCAGCCAGGCACTGTCGTTTCCCTGAGACTGCTCCTCTTGCATCACTTCTGCTGCCACTGTTGCTAAGGCTGCAGTGTGCTTCTGGGGCCTCTGGGGACACTCTTTCGCCATGTGTAGTGCACTGTCACAGATGTAACATTTCCTGGTCCCTCTAGGAGGCTTCGCCTTTACTGCACCGGATGCTGGAACTCTGGCTGTTGCCTGAGCCTTAGCACCACCAATTTCCATCGGTTCCTCCCCCTGCCGCGCCAGAGGCGAGGGATGTGCCTGGCTGAAGTCTCTGGGGAGAAAAGGAGGCGTCCTTGCCGGTGCACGCGCCTGGCGTCCCTCCTCATTGTGCCAAGGACGTTCTTCGTGGCGTACCCCTATTGCAAGAGCCCTCTGCACGACGTCCTCCAGGGTCTGAGGTCTGTCTCCCCTGGCAAGTTCATCTTTTATGGGGCCGCTGAGACCCTCCCAGAACAAATCTCTCACTGGTTTGCAGTGCTTCTCCCAGCCCAATACAGTCAGTAAGGCGAAAAATCGCGAATGATACTGACGCACAGTGGCTCTCCCTTGCCGCAACCCGTGCATTTCCCTGCGTGCAAGATCAAGATCCACGGTTGACTGGAAACAAGCATCCATCGCTTTAATAAATTCATCAGAATCGCGGCGGGCAGGGCCGTCTTCGCGCCACAAATTGCGCAACCAAGCTCTTGCCTCCCCATGCAAATGAGACACAATAAACCCCACTTTCTCCTCTTCATCTTTAAAGTCATTACGAAGCAAATGCAGTGCATACAAGACGTCTGCTCTGAAACTTGGGTAGTGCTTTAGGTTCCCATCGAAGTGGGTGACTAGACTGCCCCCCCGCCTTCCAAGTCCAATTCCCTCTGATCTGGACCCTGGGAACCCCTCCTTGCTAGCACGCTCCCACCTTATTTGCAGATCCTGGCAGCGCTTCTCCGCTTCATCACTCTTCTTCTGAGATGCAATGACTGCAGCGGTGAGTTCCGTAACTGCGTTGCGCAGTGTTGTCAGCTGTTCCTCCGCGCTCATGGCTGCCACCGTTCGTGAGCTTTGCAAAAAAAAATTTTGCGTTCTATGAGAGGGGACTTACTGTCAGAGTCACCCGTGGTCCCAGCTCACAAGAGACCAAAGTCCACTCCAGCTTATGTACAAAAGCTTTTATTCAAGAACATCAGTAGCTTTAGATCCGAGGTCCGTGCCCCTACGTCTGTTACCCTTAGACCGCTGAAGTCCCCTCTGACTCGCTCCCCCCTCGACACCAGTTTAAGAGGCTTGTACTGGTCCACCTCTTTCTCTCTTTCCTTTTCCGCAGGGTCTTTCTGCCCCCCTGTGTTCTCTCCCTTCGGGACTCTCCCGAGGCTGAATCCTCTGCCGCCTCCTCCCCCCTCCTTCGGGCTTTGGGACCAGGCTCCTCCCCAGGACTCTCTTCATTTCCGCGCGCCTCCCATTTTGAACTTGGCGCGCTTACGTTGCTCTTGACCTTCCTTTCGACAGTTACATTGCCCTCAATACTACTTTCCTCCCCTTCCGGCAGCACGTTTTGCCCTGATCTCCTTCCCCTCTCTGCTTCCTGTTCTGCTCCTTCTGACACACTGGTCACTCCTCCCCCCTCACTCCGTTCCAGCGGAGCAGCCGGTCTCGCTCTCCAACTCCCACTGGGGGTTCCCCCTTCCTTTCCCTGCTCCTGACTGCTTCCCCCTCTAGCTCCCCTTGGCTTGACCAGAGGGGCTCCCTTTTGGGAGTCCTCCGATTCACTGGACGGACTCATGGACAATCTTGGGTCATTGTCATCCTCTTCCTCGTCAGTCTGGAATCCTTCCCCCTCACTCTGCGTCTCTCTCCCTGAACCCCTGACAGTCTGCAAGTTTTATTTTATTTGGCATGCAGTCAGCCTCTTCCAAAGCTTATTTTAAAGAAACAAACACTTGTTTACTGGGTGGAACAAAAGAAAAGCATCTTGCAAGCAAAAAGGTAACATTCAGATTTTAAGTTCAGGCCAAAACTAGCACTTATGTGACCCAGACTACCACCCAAAGAAGGAGAGTTGGTGGGCCTGAGTCACAGAATTGGCTGTTTAATTGAAACATCGATGAAAGCTCAATGGATTTTACTGGTGATGGACACAGAACAAAGTTATAGATTGCAGGTGCTGCCATTCACTTCTAAGGTATTCCAAATGAACTCCAAGTCCTTGCCTTTGCTTGTATGCATATTATTCACATCTTCCTTCCATCTGCAAATAGAATTTATACTTACCTAGAATGGAAACTGCCTGAGAGCCAGTGTGGTGTTGTGGTTAAGAGCGGTGGACTCGTAATCTGGGGAACCGGGTTCGCTTCCCCGCTCCTCCACGTGCAGCTGCTGGGTGACCTTGGGCCAGTCACACTTCTCTGAAGTCTCTCAGCCCCACTCACCTCACAGAGTGTTTGTTGTGGGGGAGGAAGGGAAAGGAGAATGTTAGCCGCTTTGAGACTCCTTCGGGTAGTGATAAAGCGGGATATCAAATCCAAACTCTTCTTCTTCTTCTTCTTCTGTAGTTCATTAAATATCTTTAAAGTGCTAATGATTTCCCCCCTTTTTTCTAAAAAAAAACACCTGTTTAATGTTTTTCCAGCTCATTTCCTGCTGCTGTCACCCCAAATCTGGTGGGCAGTAATGACACGTCGAAGGCAGAAAATGGGATTATGATGAACAGAGTGAATGCTCTTGAAAAATGGGCAACATTAAAGATTTGCAGACACTTTTCTCTCTTTCTCCCCTTGCAGGCTTCTATATAAATGCATTTCATTCCCATCACATACATCCGACTTACAGTTCTGCAGGCGCACAGAGAAGGAATCTAATTCATATATAGCTCAAACACTTGAGCTAATAGCATAGAGAAGCAAAAGGGAGCCAAGGACAGGTGATCTGTTCTGAAAGAATAGATATGTGATCTGAAATATCTTTCTCTCTCTCCCCCCCCCCTCTGCAGGCCATCGTGCAATTTAAAAGAAAAGTGATTCCCACACGCCCTTTATAGCTAAAAAAATAAATCTGTTTTACCCTTCTTCCCCAAGAAGCAGAAAGTTCAGAGAGCATTTGGAGGAGAAAGAACTGATGTCTTTGTAATAGTAAGTTGATTCACAAATGTATAGGCTGATAAAGCAAATAAGCATGTGCATAGGTACACAGTGCTAGCCCCCAAATAATTACAGTATCCTGGCCTGAAATTCAAAGCTACCTCCTGGAAGGAGGAAAAACACCCAGAAAATCCTTCTTCCCAGTTATCTAGGAGTGCTTCTAGACTGATGCTATTTTTGGGTGTGATTCAATCACATACTGGCAAATTCAGGTTGTGCAATTACAGTCGACTTGGAGCTTTTGTGTAGCAAAGCTCTTTCACTAAAGACTTTTTGTGATAAGGCAAGTTGTGGTGAAATGCAGTGGAAAGTGTGGGATAACACTTGCTTTGATGAAACATCATCTAACCTCCCTACATTAATTTCTATAGCTTCTGTTGTACAGTAAGCTCTTGCAAGGCAAGCCCAGTAGGTTGTGTTGCATTTTATAATGGGAATGTTCAATCCTGACATCACAATCACATTGGCTAATTTAATGAAAATGTGGCAACTCCCACCGCTAAAGCAGTTGACTATATCTCTTTGCCTGGGAAAGCTTTAGAAGGTTTCGGCTGGGAATCCAGCTTGCCGCTTTCCTGCTGTTTTATTTTTCTTATTGTGGTTTCGTATTTGAAGATACGATTTGGGAGTTTTGTAAGCTGCCCTTTATGGGAGGTTGGGAGATGAAATCTGTGAATTAAATAAGTAACAGTTGCGTTTTCTCCGTGTAGTATATTGAGCAATATTTTGGGATCTCTTTTATTTAAAGCCACTTTGTATGCTCTGAGCATGGCTAACCCAAATGCAATCCTACCCTCAGTGCTGGATTTATGTGTAGGCTAAGTAGGCTGAAGCCTAGGGCCTCTAAATCTAGGGGGCCTCTCCAGCCCTCCCACTCCCCAGTGCTGCAGTCTCCCCTCTCCCAAAATTGCAAACCCAAGACTTCATGCAACTCAGGCCAAGCAACTATGAGATTCAAGGCTAGCCAGTGGGGCCCAATTTGAAGCAGTGGGGTGCAACTTGGATGTTTTTTTTTGTAGGGCCCCAGTTCACAGCCAAAGTCTGCAAAATCTTATAGATATAAATAAAATCCATCTAAATTGCCCTGGTGCCAGGGGCCCCCTTAGGAGCGGCCTGTGGGGCCCAATTTGGCCCAATTGCTCCAATTGCCCTGATGAGACTGTGCAGGGGTTGGACTGACAAGCCCTGCACCTTCTAAGTCCCTGGTGTCACCATTCAGAATACAGACTCAAGGACTTGTTAGGAAATAAGGGGGGGGGGAGCTAATTGAAAATCAATTTTGTCACCTCTTCCCCCCCAAATCCCGAGACAATGAGCCCAGCCACCTTTTATTCACAGTTGCATAAGCACTACACTACAGCATGGTCACAAACCTGTGTGTTCAACCACTGAAATATACACCCAATATGTAGCAATGGAGATTTATGTTACTGCTTTCTGAATGAACACTGTATTTTATGAATGGACTCTGTATTTTGTGAATTACCTAAGAGCCACCAATAGGGAGCTCTAGAATCTGACAGCTAACCAATTGGGTACTACCAAACAGCAACCTCTATTGCTGAAAGCAGGTAATCAGCAGGAAATGCTTCAGCTCAGCCTTTGCACTGTTGACTAAACATCCCCTGCATTGCAGATAATGGAGAAAGCTCGTAAATTGTATCCCTTCTAGCATCCTGGCCAACTCTATTACGCTGATGTAAACCCTGGTGCACCAGAAGCCCAGAATAGCAGCAAATAAAATCCGCTCATATGTCAGCAACTGATAAGACTTGTCAACCAGTTCTTCCAAAGTCTTCCTAAATTATAAAGCTCCAAAATACAGGCCAAAAGAGAGCAGGTCTGGGAAGAGTGAGGCATACAATGGGCACCACTAGGGAAAAGGCCCTCATGCCCTGTCATTTGATAGGGTGCCCACTTGCCCTCCTTCTTGACATGGAATGCTCTCTATTGGAGTCTCCAGGTCCAGTACAAAGACCATAAGAAGGGAGAGCAGGGACCTTGAAGTTCCCAACAGCTGTTAATCAAGCAAGCAAGCAAGCAAGCAAGCACACAGGTCACCTTTGTCACAGTCAGGACACCTGTCCTGGCCAGGCCTGCACCCAGTCTTGTTTTTGTACAATCTTGTTTGTCCTCAGTAACCAAAATTATATTATCAAAATATACAAGCAGAAAAGTTGTTTTCCTTCATTTGCAAGGAATCGTACAAAACAAAGTAGCATTAATAAAGAAAAGTTCCAGGGTGGCACCAGAAAGCAAACTAAAAATGCTTTTGCAGTTCGTCAAAACTTTCCAGGAATATCAACTTATAGGACAACTGGTGCTATTAACAGTAATCCTTCTTGTTGGTTAATTGGTTTGGCAACTTCCATGCACATGATGTGTGATGCTAATTATTTTCCCCAAGAGTTAAATGATAACTAATAAGAGGCAGCTACAGTTGCAAATGGCAACAAAATATCTGTGAAAGGAAGAGAAGCAGGTTTGCTCAAGTGTGTTGCAGGTAGAAATACTGTTTGTAATGAAGTGAGAGCAGTAGTTTACTTGCTCGAATTAACAAATAAGAAAGTTTTGAGAATTTAAATTCTAGATTAAATTTGATTACTTAATTGAGAAGGGGATTGTAACAAAAACACTGGGGCCTAATTTGAATAGTAGAGTGCCTGGTATCTGGTGGGCAGACCAAAGTATTTGTTAGGAGAGCTATGAGATTCAGGTGTTCTACCACTCTTAAAAATAAGTTGTCTTCCCTACATTGTGCCAATCAAGCAAGTATCTGAGAAACATGTAACCAATGCTGTCTTCACAAGAAAGAGGAAACAAACAAATGTCATTTTGCAGATGTGAGATTAAACTACAGCTGCTGGTGGAACAACTGACTGCCAAAGGTCCCCTAGATGCTACTGGGAAATTTAAAATAGAATATAACAGAATTATAGAGTTGGAAGGAACCCCAAGGATCATGTAGTCCAACCCCCTTTAGTGCTGGAATTTGTAGTTGGTCCGTATGTGGGTCAAACCCGCCACCTTTGCATTATCAGCAGCACTCTCTAACCTACTGAGCTAACCAGCCCTGCTTGAGTTTGATTATGATAATCAGAGATTCCTCTCTGGAAATGGAACACATTTGTAACAATATTCACTCTCCTGAGGCATTTATAATGTTGTAGACCATGGATGAATCCCACCCGATGCACTACTTGAGAGTGCTCAGCAACCCTTTTCTCCTGGGCTGGTAAACAATTAAAAAATTGCCGTGCACTTTTGCCCAGATGTGAACATTTAAATGATGCAGATTGTGAAAACCATCATTGGAACTACACAGAAACTCTGCGTTGAAATACTATTTTCATGGCTGCTTGCTTTAAATGAAAGCTGATTTTTTTGATGTTTTACCAGAGGGAAAACATAGCTCGGTATATTTTATGCATATCAAAAATCTTGCCCTGCATTCACTTTCAACACGGAATTGAAAGTTGTTTTTATTTATTAAGCTTTTGCACTTTTCTCATTGAACATTCCACATGAAACTATATTTAAACAACTTCAGCGAGTGCATAATTTATTTCTCCCAAGTCGGAAAGATCAAAGCTAAAGAGAAATGCCTATCAGGAACACTGGGATCCGGTTACCTTGGTGCTTTAATGTCTGACCTCCCCTTGAAACACGAAGAATGGCTTGCTGACTTGAGCCACCTGAGCACATTTTTCCTAAATTTATTTCCCTTCTGCACAGAGCTTCAAGCGCACAGTAATAATGACAACTAAAGGTAATTGTATGCATTAGTCACAGGTAGGTATGAGGCAAGCTGCCACACTCAGGCTTGGAACTGGGCTAAGACAACAATGTGCCCCCCCCCAACTTCAAAAATAGCTCAATTTATTCCATATCCAATGTTAAGCCAAATTGGACCTGTTGTATTTCATGGGGAAACAACAGGCTCTGATCCCCTCTGGTTAGCCTCCAATTCTCCTCCCACTCACTTATCTACCTGCCAGCTGGCTCTCTTCCAAACGTCCTCCCTCAATGGAATGGATCCTCCCATCCATCAACTTTTCTGGCTTGCTGCTGTGCGGATAGCAAAAGGAGAGAAGATTATATCTCAAGTATCCCTATAGCTCTTGGCATGCTGCAACACCTGTAAGCTGGTGATGGGAGTCTTGGGAAATATAGCTTCCCCATCACTACAGGAAGTATCAATAATACAAGGAAAACCCAGAGCGCCCAGCCCCAGGACCTGTAGCAGGATGCTTAAGTGTGAGAGCAGAGGAAGTGGGAGAGAGACCTGCCTCCCTTCCACTACAACAGAGCTTTCCACACTGTGTGTTGTGACACGTTAGGCGTGTCGCATGAACACTCCCTGCTGCGCTCTTCCTAGGACTGGAAAGGGGTTAGTTTAACCTCTGGTTTGCTAGTAAAACTGAATGACTGTGTCACGAAATAATGCACATCTAAAAAGTGTGTCGCCAACATGAAAAGTTTGGAAAGTTCTACCACCACCACAGCAAGGAAGGCAAGTAGGTAGGATGGAGGTTAGAAAAGTAGATGTGAGGGAGAAGATTTATTATTTGCTATTTTATTTAATTAATGCATAGATCGCTTCACTGTATAAAGCCACTGAAGCTGTGTACAAAATAAAAAGAGAGTAAAACACTAAAGTCTAAGAGCAATATAATCATTTCAGCAAACCCTAAAAAGAATGCAACCATATTTACAAATTCTAAAAAACAATACAAAAATTATTCAAATACTGTATAACAGTTTTCTGTAAGCAACTGGGTCAAACCTTGGGGAAAGCCTTCTTAAACAAAAATTACATTTTCAATTATTTCTTCTCAAGCTCAAATTAAAATCCAAGCCAGAAAATAACTTTTGGGGCCATAATGCTAGCCTCATATTCACCTTGAGCATTGTGAGCTCCTGAGAGTTGTCTTTTGAAGCCAGGAAAATACAAGACTTTGTGCCTTAACTCATGGTGGTCTTACAGTTAGTAGCGTGCCACTTTGTAAATGAAAGCACACAACCAGCTGGTTGAGAAGGTCCCATTTGAGCATTTTATGATAGGGACTGGGATGCATACATCAGTCTCTTGCAAACTGAGGCTGCTTCGTAAAGTACTAGTTCATATGAGGGCTCTGTACTGCAGAAACGGGACCAAATCTTTAAAGACCCTCTACAGGACCTCCAACCTTTGCACAATAATACAATGTTAAAAGCTCTTTCCATTTCCAAGGTGGGAGGAAGATTACATGAGCTCCCATGCATGGATTGCTAAACTGTATTGTATGTCTGCTGCTCTCCCACATGCTTCATTGAGCTAAACAGCCACAAATGGCAGGTATGCAGAATTCTTAGGTGCTTTTATCACTTTTTTGGGGGGCGGGGGGTTAAAAAAGCAAAGCAAAAGACCTCACCATTTTTTAAAACAACAACAACACAACACCTACAAAAAGTAACAACAAGCACCCTCCCTCCCTCCCTCCCTCCACGTAATGTATCAGAGCAGCAACATGGGCTGGAGCATTGCAGCCGCCTATCTGGAGGTTTATCGGCTTTTATTGGCCTTGGGCGACTCGGCACATGATGGTCTTTAGAGTGACATGGAATTTATTAAACTTCTCTGCAGCCTGACAGGCCCCTGCTCTCCTCTACCCTACCCTTTCTGGCGGTGGGTGGGGGGAGAGCGTGATTTCTTCAGATCACTGGCTTGAGATGTTTAGCGGTTTGTTCATTTTTATCTCAACAGCCACTGGAATTGTGAGCACCTAGACATCAGTTTAAAGAAAGCCCATTACGGTGCCATCGCAAAAGAAAATGTGTTTTTTGTTGTTGTTTAAAAAACTGCACAGCCCCACCGCCACCTGCCTCATGCGTAGAAGACCACGCTGCTGATAGGACAAGCTATACAGACATATAACACACAAACAAACCAGGCATGGCTTGCCGCCCTCCCCCTCCCCTCTGGATAGCCTAATTTAGTCGGTGTATGCCGTCCTGTGTAATAAATTTCATGTTTCAGACAATAGCCTGTCGCCTCCAGCAGCTGGCCCCGTTCATGATCCAGCACTGTTAAAAGCATCTGCTTGTCTTGCCACTTTCTATCAATGGGCTGGATCATCATAGGGAGACCAGCCAGCACTATTAGATTTAAAGCGGTGTTTGGATTTTAAAGGAACCCCATATTTGTAGCTCTGTGTAATCCGGCATACACACCACACACACACACACACACACACACACACACACACACACACACACACACACTAGAGTGAGGTGTTTGTCTTCCCACTCGCTTCACAAACCCTGTGCATAAAAACCAGAAACATGGATAGATATATTAGCACAGGGTCCCTTCCAATTCCACGATTCTATGATTATTTTTATGAACGTTTTAAGCATTGTCTGTTACAGCTGATCAATATGGATAAGAATGATTCCAACAGCACTAATCCTTACAGGGAGGCTCTGAAATTATACCTTTTTTCTATTTGTACTTCCCCAACAAGTATGTTGATACACCCTCACATGTATTGCCATTTGATAAATCTTTTCAAACCAGGTCCATAGACTGGGGGAGGGGGGGAAATATATGAGATAATGGTTTTGGGAAAAGGCTGTTGCTTAATGGTAGCATGTCTAGTTTGTATGCAGAAGGCCCCAGATTCAATCCCCAGCATTCTCCAGGTAGGACTGAGAGACCTTCTGCGGGAAATCCTGGAAAGTCACTGCTAGTCAGTGTGGAGAATCCCAAACTACATGGACCAATGATCTGACTCAGTTTAAGGCAGCTTCCAGTGTTCCTGTGTTCTATTGATTTCCACAGGCATATTTTGCTTTACATCAACACCCCTCATGCTTTTTGTGCTATTCCTGGTGTGAGAACATTGACAATGCTCTTAAGAAGCCCTGCTGACAAATCAGCAATTAAGGCCACAATTTATATTTAAGCTTCTCATTGGGTTGCATTCAATGTAGCACATTCAGTCAGAGTGAGGATTTTTCCTGGTGAAACAGAACTGTCCACCCCTCTCTGCCCCCAGTGCAACCCCTAAATCTGTTCTGGGTACCCTGATACCCTATGGAGTGGATTCAGGGACAGCAGGGGGCGGTGAAGGTGGGAAAGTCCCCTTGTGCAAACAGAGCTTAATCCAATTGTACAATTATTCAATTGAATATTGCCTTTCATATCCCTCACACCATGCCTCCCCCCATAAAAACACAGGATTATATGGAGTTGGTGTATACAAAATCAGGCTTTTGAGCCATCTAGCTTAGTATTGTCAGAGTTTCGGTCAGAGGTCTCACTCAGTCTTGAACTGGGGATGGAACCTGAGACTCTGAATGCAAAACAAATTCTCTACAGCCAACATGGGATCAAATCAAACCATTGGTCATTCTAGCTCACTACATTGACTGGAAGTGACTTTCCAGGGTTTCTGTTTCCTTCCAGCTCTACCTGGAGATGTTGAGGACTGAAGACAAAGAAGAAGAAGAAGAGTTTGGATTTGATACCCTACTTTATCACTACCCGAAGGAGTCTCAAAGCAGCTAACATTCTCCTTTCCCTTCCTCCCCCACAACAAACACTCTGTGAGGTGAGTGGGGCTGAGAGACTTCAGAGAAGTGTGACTAGCCCAAGGTCACCCAGCAGCTGCATGTGGAGGAGCGGAGACATGAACCCGGTTCCCCAGATTACGAGCCTATCGCTCTTAACCACTACACCACACTGGCTCTCACGACCTGAACTTCTGTGCGCAGAGAAGGTGCCCCCTTCAGTAAGCCATGGTGGACCTTCTACTAGAAGAGGACATGACTAACTCCTGATTCTTGCTTAAGTAAATATTGTTTGTAAGGATTAACAACACATGGCTACAGCCAAAAACAAAAAAGGGGAAAGTGTGTGTGTGTGGAGAGAGAAAAGCTTTGGTTTATGCCTGAGTGCATGGATGTGCATGTGTGCTTTGAGTCCCAATCGAAATAACACTGAGCACTCACAAGAATCCACTCCATGGCACTCAATCCTCATTCCAACCTTATTTACTCGCTTTGTTATTCATGCTTCAGAATGAAGAACAAATATACATTAAAATGTATGACCTGGTGCTCCCCTGACAAAAAGGGAATGAGAAAAGAGGGCTGGCTGCACAATGAAACAGCCACCTTTCTTTTATGAATTCCCTAGCAGATCTGTAAGATGAGATGGACCCTCTTGTTGCTCTCACGTGTAATTTACCTTTGTTGGAGTGATATCTATCAACATCAGGCCTCTCTATGCTCCCTGCAGTACAGGCAGGGACACAAAACAGCGAACTTTCCTCTGCTTTGATTCTAGTAGGGAGGTCTTATTATTATTATTTAGCAAAAACAAATGCAGGGCCCCTAAGGATTCTCCTATTCAAATCCTGTTGGCTTTACACCTGGGTGAAACAAGAATGCTGCAGTGCAGGATTCCTGCTGGAGTATTCAGACCTTGTCATTTGCTAGGGCTGGAGTAGCTGAAGGGCCCCCAGAGAGAATGCCAGATGCTATACGGCTTGTGGAACACAGTGCTGTTGGACCCTGCCTCTTGCAAGCAATGACTCTGAAAAGCCTGATAGAAGATGTAGACTCATGTAGAGCGGCATGCTAAAATAATGTGCCCTGTATAGCTTTGGGTCTCCCCACGACTTCCCTCTAGCCACTGCCCCCCTCCCAGCAGCATTCATGTCAGATTTGTCCCATGTCGTAGCCATCTGAAGTGGGTATGGACTGGGGCTAAGATGCAAATCATATTAGGGATGCTCAATGGTCTCCCTTGAATGCTTAGCAGACAAAGCTCGTAAGGATGGCAAATATTGTTAGGCAGCTCACTTGCAATCCTATACATATATACTCAAAAGTAGGGATGGGGGAGAATTTCAATGCCATTTGCATTTAAAGGCCAACTTATGTCATTTGCACATTCTGAAATAATACCATAACACATAGTGCTGAAGCAGTATCAGCATAACATTTGCAATGGCTTGGAGCCGCGGAGAGGCAAATGCATGCAACATTTCAGGACAAACAGAAAGTCCCAGTAGTAGAAAAAAGGAGCAAAGTTTCTTGCAAGGATCTCTGCACAAGGGAAAGCCTGGACAAGGTGTGGCTTCACCCACAGTCCCAGGAACTGCCCAGCTTATAGAGTTGTTTGTCGTGCTAAAACAGGGCAAGTGTCTCCCAAGACAAGCAGCTTTCCTCCTCCACCTCTTGTGGTTACTTAAAGGGAAGGCACTTTTCACACACAATTTATAACTAGGTATGGGTGAGCTTCCCTTGTTATAAATCTCATTTTTTGTGCTGTTTACTGAAATTTGCAGTATAATTGCAGAAAAAAACTGCCAGTTTTGTTGTGCATGTTCAGATTGTGTTGTACATATGGCATACATTGTACTGTTAATGTGTCACAACTCTCTATTTGATTGGCTTCTTTCATGTGTACCTGTATTTACATCCTGCTGTATCTTTTCTTGGGATGGAGCTAAAGGGAGCTATTGAAGCTGCTGGCAATGGCAAGAAAAAGTGCAGGAAGAGTATTCAGCTGTGCAGTAAGTGCTGTGGTTTAGAAGTTAAGTCCCGCTGAGCTCCATGTGGCTGACTTCTGAATTCAGTGTTTCTTTAACCAGTAAAGGGTTACAGATTGCAGCAATCCACATCAAAACATACACAAATATGATGATGTTTTATGCTTAGTTGTGTTGAATGTGCAAGCTCCAAACACACAACTTAACTCCTAATGACATTTGATTTGAATTATGAGAATATTACAGTTCTCTAGAGAGACACAGGTTTGCTACACATCCAGTTATTTTTGATCTCTGAACTGACCAATTAAAAGCTTTGGTGATACCACTACTTATAGCGGAATCATAAACTAGAAATTAAAATAAATCTGTAATTCTAAGCCTGTTTACCTGATGGTAATTTGAATAGCAGCAGTGCTTCCTTCAGAGGAAATGTATTTAGAATGAAAGTGTTTATGTGAAATATACAATTATTTCTCTTTCAGAGCTCTCCCCCGAAATGCACTTTGCTCCTTCTGTGCATCCCACATAATTTATTTTGGAATGTATCTAGTATTTCTACTTAGATTTATATTCTCTTCTCAAGACAACTGCTCTAAATCACTTCTTTTGGCTTTCAAACTTCTAGCTTGAGAACAGCACCTAAATGATCAGGAAATGTTTTTTTGGGTAGTAGTGATGAGGGTACATCCCTTGCCCTTGTCCTTTGGTCTTTTCATCTGATTCTCATTTGTTTCTGTCTGTTTATTATCATTTCCACTCCCTCTTCAAAGACACAGAACATCCAGTCAACATGCTCACTATGAAATGCCCAAGATAAACCATTCCACTGTGAGATGTCCCCACCCCCAAACAGCATCCCTGGTGCATCAGAGAGTTTAGTTTATCACCTGAGAAGTAGGTACCTTAAAATGAATTGCCTTCTACTTCCTTAGCAAGACAGATGCCTTCCTGCTGAGAGATTCTTCTTATATCAGCATGGATGTGGGATCTCTCAGTTCACACACAACCATTTCTGACCTGGCCTCCCAGAGCAATCTGAGTATCTGTACCCTAAAACAGCAAATTGCTGTATTTACTCGAATATAACGTGTACCTTTTTTGGCCAAATTACATTGTGAAAATAGGGTGTGCATTAGATTTGATGGCACATTTACATTCACCAGCAAAGCCTTTTTGGGTTTCAATGTTCTGAAAATTAACTATTGGTACAGTGTCCTGTGGCACCTGATAGCATAACTGTGAGGCAGCTGAAAAGAACTTGCCCAGTGCTACTCTCTGAAACCTGTTCCATGGATAGTGGTGGAACCACAGTTGCACAGTGCTCCCAACTTCCATGCCATTCCAGAGCCTGCCCAGAAAACTCTGGTCTTAAACCTCCGATGCCTTGGGGATACCTCTGGGACAAGAAAAGGCTAAGGAGTAAACCTGAAACAAATCTGGAATTGAGTACCTAAAACGGTTGGATGGTGCCTTGTGCACCTCCTTCTGGCAACTCCTGCAGCCAAGCTGGTGCCAAACATACTGCTCTGCTTTCCTTTGGAGCACATCAGCGAGGCCAGCCCAGGACCTCCAAACACACTGCCCAGGCTTGCGCCCCAGGGAGGTCACTGCGGTGCTGCTAACTCAGTAGTTTCATTTAACCTCCAGAAGCAACTCCACTGTCAGATGGATGCCAACATAGAGCTTTAGTGCCCCAAAGGAGTGAAGAGAAGCAGCAGAATTATGTGTGAACCCAAACAGGGAGAATTCCAAAGCACCTACATTGACAACATAGGAGGAGGGGGATCCCCCTAAACCCTAGAAATTAATAAATGGTATCATGTTGGTTCTTTGAGATAGGAGGGGAAATACAAGCTGCAGAAGAATTCCTGAGCTAGCCTATGCAAAACGACCTGGCCAAGCTAGGGCCATTAAGAAACAATGCAGGGCCACTAAAAGCTATTGGCAATGCAAGAGAACTGTCCTTCTCCCCTGCCATGAGGTGAGAACAGAGACAGGAGAAGGGATTTGGAAAGTTGTCAGGGTAACTGGGTGTGATGTCACAGGAAGAGTTTCGGACCTATGGCACCAGGCCTGGAATAGTGTAGCTGAAAAAGGGGCAGATCCATCTGGGAGCAGACTGGGAGAGATAGACTCAAGTGCTGTACTGCTGTGGGGAACAAGTCCCTCTTGGGATGACCATGCTGTAAGATCTGGACTCCCTCCATGCAGACTAAAGGTGTATATATGTGAATAAACCATATATCTTAAAGCTATAACAGTCTCCACTGTGTCTTGCTTCTCAAAGGAGCACAAACCCTGGCTGAGTGCCTGGAACCCCCTGGATTCTTGCTACCGCTGGGCAGATAATGGGGGTGGTATCCAACATTTGTAACAATATATAATCTAATATACTGGTGTTGTGGCACTTACTTTGGTGAATCCATTTTTCAAGGAGTGAAGGCAGAGCACACCACACATCATACATACTGTAGCTTCTGTTGCCTGTTATTTACTGTTCTTACCTTAATTTATCAAGTTAAGGTTTAAAAACATGCACACACACACACATATCAAGGAAAACAACTACAGAAGACACCTCTACTGACAGAATACATGGGGAGGGAGAACCCTGTTCTCACAAGGGTGGTGTGTGATAAAGGGAGCCCCAAAAGAGCCATGCCAGACATTTCTCAGGGCTAGTTCAAGCACAAGTACGACTCACACAACCATGATTTTTATCTGCTCACAACCACGTCTATAGAAAATGTGAGTCTCCTTTAAATTTTACATCTTTCTCTCTTTTTCTTGCAGTTCAGCAGACAGAAAACCTCCTACCCCCATCCCTACTTTAAGGGGAAGTTTTGATGCAACCTTAACTATAGCTGTGCTACTGTTCAGATGTAATATATAATTAGTGAAACTGAGATTGAATCCCAATGAATACAGCCTGCAAGACAACCCTCCATTAAAAGCCTTCTTGTTTAAACTTCAATATTTTAGCAATAGTGACAAAAAGACCAAAAAAAAAAAAAAAAAGGCACCGATTTTCCCTTTAAAGAAATCACACTCAAGTAGGTGTATCAGCTAAAGACTTGGGTTTTTCTTTTCAAAGGACTCCAGTTCAGATTCCCACTGCTTCATCTGGATTAAACTGGATGCTGGTGCATATATACATACAGGGAGAGCTTCCCTACTTTTAATCCATGCTGTCTCTCTTCCTGCCCTCGTTGTTTTATTGAGTGGCATCTGGGAGACACACAGCAGGGAACAGCGTACCCTGGAGAGGCAACTGGACTCTGTTCCTAAGCTACAGAATCCTACCCTGAGCCCTAACAAAGGAACAATAGCATTTACATAACAGAGCGCAAAGCATGCAGGAAAGGGGGGAAAGGGGTGGGGGGCGCTTGCAACCACCTCTCCATGCAAGCTGACAAATTCCACACGATTTATGTGCCCCATTTTGCTGATCCACTTCCCTCCGCCTGCCCCCCCCACCGCGCCTGCACTTTGGCACTGTGCCATGGAAAAAGCCATGCTCGGCAAAGGAAAGTAGAAGGGGGGGGGAAGCCCCTCTCTCGTCCAGGTGCTGCGTTTTATGTACATGGCATATGACCGTGCACGCACACTCTCTCTATTAAGAAAGCAAACCTGGAGAAAACAGGCCCACACTCTTTAAATGTCATGTTTTCATATTTTGTGTCCAAAACCAGGAAATGGAAATAACTCAAGGGGGAGGGAGGTGGGGAGAAAAGAAATATGCCAAGGGGGTTGTGGAGGGTGGGGGCTCAGTCTTTCTTCTTTTGTACTGCTCCCTTTGGAAATTAGATTTGGGCTGACTGCAAACATCAGCATTCTGGGCTCGCTGGGGAATCCAAGTCCTTTCCCTCCCATCCCACCCCCACCCCCACCAACTTGGTAAACAGAGCCAAACTGGTGATGCAATAGTTGGCTGCTCTGTGCTGTTAAGAGGCCCCAGTTCAGGGTGTTGCTCTAGCCAGTAGCAGCAGCAGCAGCAGCAGCTTGATATATGAGTTGCCATGCTGGGAAGAGAATCCCAGGCTGTTTCTGTTGAAAAGGGGGCAATCTTTTAACCCACACCCCCTTCGCATTTGTTTAATTCGAAAATGCAAACACAAGCAAAGATGTGTTGTTTCTACACAACAGCAGGAATTCACGGTGTGCGTTGTGTGGTTGCACTGGGGAGGCAGGGAGGAAATTGTTGGGGCAAAGGACATCCTGGGCAGGCAAGTTCTGGCCTGCATGTGTGAGCTGTTAGGGAAATTGTGTTTTGAAATGTGAGAAGGCGAGTAATTTCTTAGAGTAGGCACATTTGCTCGCTTTTGCACAATAAAGCCTATGATTCCAGCCAGTGTACGCAGAACATGGAACTCAATTAGCATTACCCGGTCCACATTTCCAACGTAAAGAGCACTATGGAACTGTGGCATCAACCTTTGGCGCCAACTTGTAGCTATCTGTAATATGGGTTGACCATGTTGTACTGTGGGGAAGTGATGCTTTGGGATATGGGGGCAAGCTGTTAAGCTAAACACACCTCTTTATATTTCAGAATGGGGTTTCTCACCACCCTAATCACCAGAAACTTACCAAGCAGAGGGGAGAGCGAGGCTAGACCTTTCCTTCCTACCATCCTGCATGATAATTCAGAAATCAAAGGATTGTAACCAACCAAGTTCTACTTGGAATAGATGAAATTAATTTACCAAAGCTGGTCATCTCATTTCAATGGGTCTGCTCTGTGTATGACCAACAATGGATACAGGCCACGGATTCTGGAGAGATCCAGAATATCTCTATGGAGTGCGATCCCCACTAGTGACCAGGATTCCTTAGAATTCTAGGGGATTCTCCATAAATGTTTTGGATCATTGAATCTAAGGCTGTGTACACATTGCTGGCTTAAAGCTCAGGTAGATCATTTAGATTGAAGTTTGTTTGGGGGGAAATGCATCAAAACATGGTGTTTCAGCAGAAACGACACAATAGATACAACAGCCTTTACCAAAGGTGTAACATACTTTGAAGAAGCACAAACTCAGGGCATAAAGGAGAAACAAGCTAAGAGGAAGGCATGTTTGGCAAACCCTCACCATGATCAACTACCGCTTGGAAACCTATGTCCCAAATGTGGAAGGATGTGGCCTACAGACACACTGTTAAGCCCGTGTTCATGGAATACAATCTTACTCGACTACAAGTGATTGCCAAAGAAAGAAGAGAGATATGGATTATGGCTAATGTTGTGTGTGTATACTGCTTCCTGCGGGAGCACACTTGATGGGAGTAAATGGGAATGTGTACACAGCTTAAATATGAAAACAGAAGCCAGTTATCCCTGATCCCAGCATGGATTATCAACAATATCCTACTACTTTATTTATGTAACCATCAGAACATCTTTTTTTCTTTTTATAAGAGCAATCAGGACTGTTTTTCCCCCAGCTGGAACTCACTGGAACTCAGTTCTGGCACCTCTCAGATGGGGGCCATTGCCATTACAGTGGTGCCTCGGGTTACATACGCTTCAGGTTACATATGCTTCAGGTTACAGACTCTGCTAACCCAGAAATAGTGCTTCAGGTTAAGAACTTTGCTTCAGGATGAGAACAGAAATTGTGCTCCGGCGGCGCAGTGGCAGCGGGAGGCCCCATTTGCTAAAGTGGTGCTTCAGGTTAAGAACAGTTTCAGGTTAAGAACGGACCTCCGGAACGAATTAAGTACTTAACCCAAGGTGCCACTGTATAAGAGAACAAGGCATTCATGGTGAGTTCCGGCACCTCTTTTTCTAGAAAAATAGCACTGATCAGGAAGGAAATCTATAAGTTGCGGACTTGCAAATGCCAAGCAAATGCCCACAAATTCAAAACTGCACAAGCAAAAACAGTGCTTGCAAACAGAACCCCCATGTTTTTAAGCCCAGCTATCTGATGCCAATTAAGGACCTTATGCAGAAATGGCTCGCAACATTCTAGCTGCAGAAGTTGCAATCACAGCATTGTAGGTGTTAGGATTTGGGGCAAGGATGTTGAGTTCAGGGGGTCTGAGGTGCTCACAATCAATCTACAGTGAGGAAATTTTGATGTTTCCAGTGATGCCTGAAAAGAGGCAGGCAGATGAAGAAAAAGCTCAGAAACTGGTAGTTACACGAGCAGTACCAGCCCAATTAATAATTCTCTCTCCCTCTCTTTTGATAGGTATTCTATTCTTTATTGCAGTAATATAGCTGCCCGCCCCTGTGCAAGTACAAAAGGAAATGTTCGCCCTCTCCAGTCCACTGGTATGGCTGCCGCAGTAGCACAGACGCACACACACACACAAAAAAAACCACCCTTCAGATTCCACCGCTGGGCTTGCCTGCCCAGAGAACTGCCTTTGCCAAGCCATGCTATGGAGTGGCATGCCCTCCTCCTCCCTCCCCTTCCCGTCCTCCTGACATCCTGGAAGAACAGTCCCAGCCTATTACCCAGTCAGTACACATGCTAACACTTCACCCTCATGAATCTTTCATGGCACTCCAGAAGATTGTTCAAGCAGACGCCACGGGGGCCACTGCAAGGCCGCCCGGATCAGCCAAAGCCGGGTAAAACAGGAGAAGGCAGAAGCCACTTTACACAGTTCTAAGCCAGTGAGGGGTGATTAACTAGGATGGGTTTAAGGAATGTCTTCTAGGCAAGATTGTAATGCAGCCTGTGTTATAGAGAGATGAGTCGTTGCTTGCAACCTTTCTGGTTAATCTCATAGAGAATAATAAATTGTGAGGCTTTCAAGCAAACCCACAGCAGCTATAAAACAGCAGCTTGTGCAGAGAGAGAGAGACAGACAGACAGAGAGAGAGAGAGAGAGAAAGAGCTTTGTTCAGCAGCAGGGCAGCATGTGGCTGTTATTCTGGCCCTTGTATGTATGCAAGCAGCGTCATGACCAGAGTGTTGTCCACCCAATTGCAGTAAGTTCCCCAGCACTCCACCAACAAGTGGGATCTCGTAGCTTGGGCATCTTGTCTTCAATAAAACTAATTTTTAGATTAAAAACAACGAACAGATACAGTGGTACCTCGGGTTACATACACCTCAGGTTACATACGCTTCAGGTTACAGACTCCGCTAACCCAGAAATGGTACCTAGGGTTAAGAACTTTGCTTCAGGATGAAAACAGAAATCGTGCTCCGGCGGCGCGGCAGCAGCAGGAGGCCCCATTAGTTAAAGTGGTGCTTCAGGTTGAGAACAGTTTCAGGTTAAGAACGGACCTCTGGAACGAATTAAGTACTTAACCCGAGGTACCACTGTATTTTTAAAGGTGGTTTCCAAATGCTGCTGGACAGTTGACAAATAAAACTAACTGGCCAAGCCTGACAAATTTTGTTGCACAAATGGGAAGCTTGGGATGAGTGAGGAACAGGTGACTTAAGGAGTTAGTTGCCAGTGTGGTTAGAGCAACCTTTCTCAACCAGATGTTGCAGGACTACAACTCCCATCTTCCCTAGCCAGCAGAACAAGTGATCAAGGATGGTGGGAGTTGTAGTCCAACACCATCTGGGGACCCAAGGTTGGGAAAATCTGGGTTAGAGGGTTGGACTAAGACCAGGGGAGGCTTAGGTGTGAATCCCCATTCAGCCATGAAGCTCTCTGGGTGACCTTGGACCGATCACACACTCTTGGCCAGACCTACCTCATAGGATCGTTGTGATGACAAAATGAGATGGGGTGGGAAGGAACTCCATGTACACTGCCATGAGTTTCTGCAAGTATTTATGTGTCTGTTTGCATTCACCCACACCATTTGTCACCATCTCTGGAATGTGGGGCTGCACCTGCAGTATTGTTCCTTTGACTTTAGAGCAGTGTTCTTCAACCTTGGGTCCCCAGATGTTGTTGGGACAATAACTCCCATCATCCCCAGCCAGCTAAGCCAGTTGTCAAGGATGATGGGAGTTGTAGACCAATAATAACTGGGGACCCAAGGTTGAAGAACATTGCTTTAAAGCCACATGGTAAAGACTGAAGTGTCCTGTAGCACCTAAACATCTAAGCAATTTATTCAATCATAAATTTTATGTTATGAATATAGAATCATAGAGATGGAAGGTCTCCATGTCCAACCCCCGTGCCGATGCAAAACCTTCACTATTAAAGTATCTGTGACAGGTAAATCATCCAGCCTCTGCTTAAAAACCTCAGACAAGCACCGGCATCTGAGGCTCTCTGGCCCCCTATCAAACCACTCATACCATTGGGAATTTCCTAAAGTTGAAATGAGTTGTGAAAAAGTGCTGTGGACGCTAGTCACGAAATGGCTGATGGGCGGTGGATAGCATAAAACAAAATGGTTGCTCTGGAAATGGGCATAGAATAATGCAAAATGGCTGCCATGGGGTGCAACATAACAAAAATGGCTGCTGCATTTATGGCAAGAACAGAAAACGAGGGGGCCACCCTAATTCTTATGCCCCCTCAATCAACCAGTGTTGTGAACGCACACAGAGAATCTCTTTGCCTCTCTCCTCTGTTCAGAATGGAAGGGATGTTGAGTGTCCAGTTCTGGTATCCAACAAAATGGGGGCATATTTAAAGTAGCATATTCAGTGTAGAAGAAGTTAAGCCAGTGCAAACTGGAACTGAAAGGGAAGAGGAAACAGTCTCTTGAGGGAATTTTTGAGGGGATACTCACTGAGACCTTTCAGAGGTGCCCCAGAAGGTACTGGAGCCTTCCTTCACCTCTGACCACATGTCTAACATGACCAAGATCAGGGCAGAACAATGCAAAGGAGAGGGGCGGGGTGGCCCCAGTCAAACTTTGCCCTTTTATCCAAGGCTCTTCCTCCCTTCCCCCTCATTCATATTCTGTGGTATCAGTTGCAATGTGTCTCTGAAACTACTGCAGTTATACGAAGAGTAGGAGTAACTGTACCCCTTTCACCCTTCTGTTCCCTAGCTGGAAATGTGTGGGTGAACCGAGTTCTAACTTTCACAGATCTTGGAAGGGAAAATTCAGTAGATATGTGTTGTTATATGTGGAGTTATTGTCCCCCTGAACCTGCCCTACACTACTGATGCAAAGAGGTGGGCGGCAATACGCTGAGCCAAGACACTGACTCCTTTCATCTGTACAGCTTAGCCTGTGTCTTGAAATCTACTTACAAGGAATCTGAGCTAAGGAAGGAGCCCAGCTGTCATGATGCACAGCAGACAGAGTGCCTTCCTCATGAGTGGATCATCTGAACATATGTAGGTGCCTTGCACTGAGTCAGACTACTGGCCCATGTATCTCAATATTATCTACACGGACTGACAGCAACTGTCCGGGGTTTTAGGCAGGAGTCTCTCCCAGTCCTACCTGGAAATGGCAGGGATTGAAGCCAAGACCTTCTACATGCCATGCGTGTGCTCTATACCAGTGTTCCCCAACCTTGGGCCTCCAGCTGTTTTTGGACTACAACTCCCATCATCCCTCACTAGCAAGACCAGTGGTCAAGGATGATGGGAATTGTAGTCCAAAAAGAGCTGGAGGCCCAAGGTTGGGGAACACTGCTCTATACCACTGAGCTACAGGTGTGGTGCATGGAGTGAGTGAAGTGACTGAGTATGTGTGATCGGGATTTTGTGTTTGTGAAAGAGAGATGGTTGTTTGTGTGAGTATGGAAGTGGAGAGCTTAATGATCTTAATGATAGGCAGTTTACCAGGATATTTGTCTGCGTCCTTCTCATTGATACTCCATCTAAATTGAGCACTATCCATATATATCTTACATCTTCCTGCATATCTAATAATTTTAGTTGTTTCAATCTGTACCCTGTTGAGTTTTGAAATAAGGGTTTCCAACAAGGCCTGTTTAATGAACATGAATTCTAAGTGAAACCACAGGACTGACGCATTTCAAAAAACTTATTAATATGCTCAGATTCCCTCCCCCCATTCTAGCGCTTAGGTTGAAAGCAGAAGGCTTGATCAATACATATTGTAAAACCAAGTCAATCAATACGTAGTGAACACAACACTAATGAAAACAACAGCAACAGAATAATGGGTACAGTATAAAACTGACCTCAAACATATCATACCTTCTCACCTCCAAAAGCAAATGAGGTGAGTTTTTACCTAACCCATAAAAGATTCTAACATAGAGGAGAGATGTACCTCAGTGGGTTGATTGCTCTGCCCCCAGCTATATTATTTCTCATTTTCCTTAGAATGCTTAACAAACAAACAAATACTTGACTCACTTCAAACTAACAGTGCAATCCGACACATGCCTATGCAGCAGTAAGTCCAATTGAATGGGACTTAAGAAACGTTCTGATGCAACTTGTCCACCATTCAGGCCAAGGCTGTGGGCAAATGACTGTATTGTTATGGACACTGCCAATACGGGTTTCATCTTGGCCAGTACTGCTGGTAAAATTGAGTTGGGGAGAGACCAAGCTAACTCTGCACTTCCTCAAATGCTTGGGGTGAAATCGCAAACAATGGAAGCAGTGGGTCAAACCTGGGTCTGATAGATGGGCTTTCTCCAAGTCTTAAATTGGATGTCTTTACATTATTTTTAGAGGGTTGGATATGCATCAGGGGAAAGTGTTGTGGGATTGTGGTCCATATCAGAAAGGGATATGTTCCACTTAACCCCTTTAACTTTATGCCCTTTGGTAGGTGGGTTTGGGGAGATATTAGTACTTAGTCTTCCAAAACTCCTAAAACCATTTATAGTGTCAAATGTCAGAGTGGAGAGAGACTGCCTCGGTTTAATGTATTTATTTGGCTACTTTTAACTTCCTTTGGTATAAGGCCAGCAGGAATCAAAAGATAATAGTTGTAAATAGTCTGACAGCTAAGGATATTTTTTTTTACACCAGTCAGCACTGTGAATCTCAAAACTGTGTAAATGTAAGTATAGTGGCTGTCCTACCAAACACTATCAATCTTTGCCTATGGACCATAGGAAAGGAGTCCCAGGTTCTGGGGTTTTTTTTTGGGGGGGGGTTAAGAGAGAAATACATTCCTGCACACACATTCCTTCAACATATTATTCATTGGCTCTTCTTGCTGAGATGTTCTTTGGGGCTATGCAAGCCCTGAAGCTTAGTATAATAAAAAAGAATCAAAGGCAATATTTCTGTTCCTGCAAATACTACACAGTGGATGGCTCAACATTTAGCGGAGCTGACCCTATTAGAGCAGCCAAAGTGCTGCCAAACGTGCCTCTGTGATCATCCTTTTTGAAAGGATAAAAAATTATTCATCTTTTTTCAGGGAGAATAAATGATCTCGGAGCCAATCCACGTAGAGCAGAAATATGCTAGAAAGGGGAATCAGCTTTATATAAATGCTGCCCGTCCCTTTTAAAAATAATGGAGGGAAAGGGAATGAGGGGTTAGTTTTACACACACACACACACACACACACACACACACACACACACACACTGCACCCCATTCCTTTTCTTTTCGTTACATATTTACCATCAAAGCAGAATGTTTACATTTTGGAGATTTGTTGCTGTTGTCAAAATCTAGTTTTTATAATGTCATAAACTAGCTTTCTTTCTTTCTTTCTTTCTTTCTTTCTTTCTTTCTTTCTTTCTTTCTTTCTTTCCTTCTTGTCCAATCACCAAGTCATTTTGTGAAGAGTGCCACAATCTGGGGGCCATCTTAAGATGCAATCCTGTTCCCTGTCTTGTGATCTGCATGTCAAGGTGAAACTGCAAGAATATGATAATGTTGCTATCCCCAGAAGGCGGGCGGTAAAAGATACTAATTGCATTTCACTGAAGGCTTCAGAAACAGTCAGCAGCTGGAAAGCTGAGAAGAATTTTGATGCTATTCCTATAAAGGAAGATCCATCTCCTCCCTCCAACACACCTTATTCTGTTTGTAAATCTATTATAGAACATGGGAAATGAAGAGGGGGGAGAGAAAGCATAAAACCGGCTAAAGACTTTATGATTTCCATTATATTTTGTGAGCTGTAGGTGGTCAGGAGATTATACAGAAATATCCCCTTGTTATCAGCGATAATAATTCAGTGGTTTTATTTATCACCATTTTCTCTGCACAAATATCATAGCACCCCTATACTGGGGCACCATACAGAAAACGAAATATATATGCAGTAAACTTCCAGAATAAAAGAGCAAAGAGGGGCTAGGAGTGCTTGCATGGAATTGCTGCACTTTGTTCACTCACTTTTTACAGGGCATCCACATGATGTGGTCGTCCAGTCATTGCTATCCTGTTTTTCCTGTGGGTTTTCCCCATTAGAATGCGGTAAGCATGACTTCTTTCAGCAGAATGGAAGGCTAGCGCAGTCTCCATAGGTGTAGATGCTTCTCTTAGTGTTTTGTAAAGGGGGAGGTTTTGACATGGGCACTGTATGCATGGGGAGCATAGAATCCAACTCCTGGGGGCTGAGGTCCCTTCAGCTTGCCCAATGAAATATTTGAGGGGGCCAAGCCAGCGCCCTCCAAAGTTAATGGGCATTGCCATTTAAATGGAGTGCATGTGACATGCCTTGTGATCAATTATGTTGGGTTGGGGCTTACCTGGGCCCCCCAATATTTTATGCAAGTTGAGGTGGGTACCATTTTTGTGAGAGGTTTTAATTCTTGCCAAAATGTTTTCCCCAGCAAACTTTTTAAAAAAATGATAGAGAGTAAGAGAGAGAGAGAATTGTAACACCATGAAGCTGTAGCATTATATTAGTGATAATTAAGTTTTTTTAATAATAATAATTAATGGCCCCACCCACAGCAGCTAAGGCATGCACACTACTGTGTTGACAGAGCATAATGAGACGTAAGCACACAGAAAGTGCAATACTTCCAAGAGTGTGGAAAGTCAATTGCAATCTGCTTCTAGCTTATAAAAGAAGATGCAGTTGTAAATTCCAGGGAATGGTTGCACTTGCTTCTTTGGTAGTTTGTTTCCAACAGGTTGACCATTTGAGGATGGAAGTGTGCAAATGCACAATCATTAGACAATTATTATACAGTTGTATTTTAAAAACAATATGCACACATTGTGAACAAAAAGGAATGAGCAAGGGAGGCTGTAATTGTATATGAGGACAATTGGCGAGAACAGCTGAGCTCTGTTTGCCTGAGTGCCCATATAGGTCAGTAAAGGGTCTTTAGTTGAAACATGGATGTGCAGTTTACAATTATCATGGTACCAGGGATGGTATCAGGGGTAGGACTCAGTGCTCAGATATCCCTGGGCTCTTAACCTCAGTCTCAAAGCACAAGGGGTAATCCGAATTCAGCTATTTTTCTCTTCTAATACCACTTGCCCATTCCTTTCCCTAAGATGTGTCTTGCCAGCACCTTCACATAGAAAGACTAGCCCATTTCTGTCCATTTCTTCAGAACATAGCACAATTTTAGAGGAGGGTGTTAAAGTCTCCAGGGTAGGCCTTCTGTTTTCACCTTTCAACAGATTTAACTTTAAGCACTTTCTTAAAAAAACAACAGAAAGAAGAAAGTGGAGGAGTGTATAAGATACAGAAGAAACATAAAACAGCAATGACTCGATGGGTTATGGATAAGTGGTGGAGAATTAATTAGGCTTGTCAGGCCTCCCCATTTTGCACACAAGGATATTTCAGCCAAGTTGCACCCACCTGCTTTACACCTGATATTATATATGACATCAGGTGTGGGGCAAAGATGTGGCTGAGCCAAAAGGGGGGTTGCAGGTACTTGGTGGCTCCTGCAACACCTTATTCAAATTCCCAACAATCAGCTGAGTTGTGAAGGCTTGCAAAGACCCATGCACTGCACTTTGGAATCACTACTACCAACAGATCATTGGATCTTATAAAGCCCCATGCATGCTTCTTTTCAAGCTTTAATGATCAACTGGAGCTTCCTGCAGCCAATCAGAAACCGCACTTTGGTTTTCAAACATTTTGGAAGTCGAATGGACTTCCAGAACGGGTTCTGTTTGACTTCCAATGTATGACTGTACATCACTCTGTGCCCATATGGTGAAGGGTACTATAGTATCTAAGTAAGTAAATCAAACAAATGAACATTCATTCAGATTGCAAAGAGAGAGCCAACGAAAGTTGCATCTACTCCAACCATCTCATTAATTTGGATTGTTATTCCCCTTCATGGAAAAACTCTGTAGTAGCTGTAGAACAAACAAATGAATAAACACAACCTCCAAGCAAATAACCTTTGTATAATTTAAATAGAGGGCTTTCATTGAAGAAGGAGAGTTTGAGCGGAGTGTACAGCAGCAAATCTGTATCGTTGGACTGGTGGTAATCTCAGAGAGGCTGGCAGCTCCCTTGAGTTTGGCATCAGTGGAAGTTCCAGAGGAGAGCAAAATTATCTGTTTTCCAAGATTGGAGTGCTGTGGACAGAGCCAGTAACAGCAAAAGTTACCACTGTTTCCTCCCCCGCCCCCCCAATGCAATTCATCCCATTCTCTCACTCCACTATTAAGTCTAGCGTATGTATTCCACACTCTAATGAACTCATACCCCTGAGAAACTAGTGGGAACTTGCTCATATTCAAATCCCTCTGCCCCTGAGAATGAGGAGATAAGAAGCAGTAATGAAGGGGAAAACCTCAAAAGGTGTTTGATCTGAAACATCTATGCAAAGCGAGCTGCTGCTGCTGATCTCTGCGGAGCAACCTTTCGCCTATGAGGCATCAGCACTTCTAATTTTGCTTGGAAAAAGCAGAGTCAACACCTGTGCTTATGGACACTGCCATTACAGGGTTTATCTAGGCATGTATCGTCCCTGGGAACTGAAAGTGCAGAAGCAGAAGGGGTGGGTGGGAACCAACGTAACCCCAAATTTCCTCAGGTACTTGGGATGAAATTGCAGGCATTTGAGTCAATAGGTCAAAGATCATTGCCTCGTTATATTATATGAGAACCTCCCCTCTTTCTTTGATGGCAAATGAATGAAAGGCACTGCTTGGTTCATCAGTATCACTGTTCTTGCATGTGCTGTCCGAAAGCCTGTGTTCCTTCACACATGTTAAACGGGGTGGATTATGTTGTTTTGACTGGTTTGTAAATTCTCTGATGCAGGATTACATTTTTGGGCGCCTGCCTGTTTAATTAAGAAATATTGTCTGCTTTCAAACTTCTGCAAGGTCTTGAGGGGAAAAGAAGGCCTACCAAAGTGGGCAGTAGCCACATCAGAAGAAGAACCTATATTGCCTGCCAGCCTTAGGAGGGTAGCATCTTGTATCCCAGTAAGAGCAAATGCAAAAGAACCATGGGAGTTGGGTTAGGCAGATGGCAGGAAACTGTTTTATACTGAGTCAGACCATTGAACCAGCTACTTTTGACTGGCAGCAGCTCTCCAGGTTTCAAGAGAGGATTCTCTCCCAGCCCTACCTGGAGAAACTCAGGTGTGTAAGCTATTCACCAAATTGAACCTTAAAACTAGGTTGTGATTGCCACAATGGAATGTCTAGGCACCATTTTCTGTGTGTGTTTAGCTAATAGGGCCTCCCACTGCTGCCACACCGCCGCCACGCGATTTCTGTTCTCATCCTGAAGCAAAGTTCTTAATCCGAGGTACTATTTCTGGGTTAGCGGAGTCTGTAACCTGAAGCGTATGTAACCCGAGGTACTACTGTACGTACATTTTGTGCAAGTTTGCATCATAGTGCTGTGGCCCAAGTCCTTTAAGTACCTAACAATGCTCTAGCATGCATCATCTTTTCAGTATCCCAATGCTTATGAAAACTCAAGGCACAATAAATGACTGGGACACTAAAATGTTTCACTGAACATTTTTATTGCTTCTTTATACTGAAGCCATGTGCTCAAATCCCCTCTGCATCTATTAGAGATTTTAAAAACCAAGGTTTTCATGAATTTAAGCTTCTAGATTTCCATGCTTTTCCATGTGAATTCTTGAGAATTTAGTAAAATATGCTGACTGGGTTATAGACAGACACCTCACATTATGAACCATCAGTTCAACTTGATGATATTATGAACCACATTAGCAGCTGGGGTTATATACAAGAGCACATAGACACTATTTTAATACACAGAAGATAACAGAAAATGACATGAAAAGGAATGTAACTTATGAGTTCCTCAGAGAGGCTCACACAAAGGAAAAAAGCAAACAGAAGTTAAATGAGAAAGACTTCATTATTTCTCCATATGTAGTACTTTTGTGTGTGCAGACACTTTTCACTGTCTTTCTGTATTACCTTCCACAGGGGGATTGCAAAGTGCTTTACAAACAGTAGTTAAGTCTCACAATGACCCTTGAGGCAGATTTAACAAGAAGTGGCACTGCACTGCAAACAGTTCTCATATTGCTTTGATTACATGTTAAATTTTACTTGATTTTCGGCCATTGGCCTGCGCTTGCAAACCATGCCATTTGCCGTGGAACGGTCAGCATAATGCTACCTGGCTCCAAGTTTGGAACATGTTTTGAAAATGCCACAACGTAAGTCCAGAATGATAATCAGATGGCTAGCTGTGAAGCAATTCCTAGGAAAGCTCTAAATTTGCCTATTAGCATAAATTATAACCAGCACAGCTTGCTGGCAGCTTTTACCACTCCTACAGCCCCCAAAAGGCCATAGGATGCTGTAGGAGAGAGACTGCAGAGAAGTCTTTGGAATGCAAGGGATCAAGGCTGCTATGCAACACAGCATTCACATGAAGAAGAGACCTGGGTGAAAGCTCCATGGCAGCAACTGCATTCATGGCATGAGGGAAGCCTCCTTCTCATGCTGGTTCCAAGATCCCTGTGTCAGATCCTATGCAGGGGAATTTTGAAGTGAAGCATTGCTTCACAAGATGGAGTGACGCCCATGGGAGCAGAACTGACTCCATCATGCTGGAATGCACCTGTTGGAAGCTGCAGTTTACCTGGAAGACACAGCACAGTTTATCTGAAAGCACAAAAAGAAACCCTGGCTACAAAGTTGCTTAGCATTCACTGTCAACAAAATGCTGGTTTCAGGTGTTATGTATCCCCATGTCCATGTTTAGTGGAACTGTCATATACATTTTGGGTGGGGGATATGTGTCAATGCTCTTTTCATCATTTGAGCAATAATATATTGTATTGATTAGCCTTATGGACTCTGTACACATTAGTGGCTTAAAATGCTCTGAGGTCGTTGGTTCATCCCCACTGTGTTTCAATGCACATTTGCACATTTACTACTTTTGTGAGGAGCAAAGACTTTTAACAGACCTAATTCAGTCCAAATAATGAGTTCAATCGGAAAGCCACATAAAGGCTCCAAAACACATTTGGCTGCTTCCCAAAGCTACAGCTACAACTACAAGTAGAATCTTGTGGCTGGTGCATACCTACCCCAATAAATATCTATCTATTGAGGTTACCACTCCCATGCTTCTAGTGAAAAGGCTGTGGTCCATGAAAGCTTATACTGCTCATTGCCATTTGTGTTGTAGGAAGCTAATGTGGCAACCCCTCTCATGTTATTTTTCTGTCCTCAGTTCCCTACACAGAGAACAAACGCAGAGCTTAAATGACTGCTCTGAAAGCAGAGGCATGGTGAGAGATGAAGGCCAACTGCGTCTGTATGATGAGATTAAACCTTTATGAAGGATAATGTCTTTTTCTGTGGGAGTTCCCTCTTTTGATATTATAGAATGGATGAAAAAAACCATGCACACAGGAGGGTCAGCAGGCCAAAGGTTACTTGGACACTGGCTACTGGCCTGGTTTTCATAGAATCATAAAATTGTACAGTTGGAAGGGAACACAAGGGTCATGCAGTCCAACCCCTTGAAATGCAGGAATACTTTTGCCCAATGCGGGGCTCGAACCCATGACCCTGAAATTAAGAGACTCATGCTCTACTGACTGAGCTGAATGGACTGGTGGGGGTTCTCCACTCCTCCAAGTCTCTGCTTCTCCCACCAGCCAGGGTGGAAGGTGGGGGAGGACCTCATTACCCAAGCATTGCTTTGCTAGCTTGAGGCTGGCATAGCAGGAAAGCCTAGATGAGGACCCTCTCCACTCTCATCCCACCCTCTGTTGGGGTCTACACTGGTGGTAGCCTGCATTGTTGGCAAGTGAATTGAGGCTGTCCACAACTGGTAAGGGTAGGTGGACAGAAACGTCTGCTACATCCTAATCACAACCAGCAGCATGGATCAGATGTTAGGATTGATCTGCCCATCACCAAGTGATAATTTATGAGATTTAAGTAATGAAGCTACTTTTTCTAAGAATGGTGAGAGTTAGGTCAACAGCACAAGACAAACCCTGCAGGATCAGCCAAAATGCTTAGCCAGTTTAGTGTCCTGTTTCCCACAGGGGACAACTAGAGGACCACAAGCAGGACAAGAGGGCAATGGCACTTTGTAGTTGTTGTTCCCCAGCTGCTTTTGTTCAGGCTATACATCTAAGAAGACACATAGGAAAACAGTGCCTAAGTTGTGGAACTCCATTCCCATGGAGGTGCATCTGGCAGGTTCATTAAGCAGCTTTTGGCAAATTCTGAAGACACACCTCTTTAGCCTGGCATTTAACACTTAAGGTGTACTGTATATTTTTAGGACCAACTTTAGTTTTGTAGTTTTAAGGTGTTTTAAACTGTTTTTGATATTGTGTACTATTGTATTTTAATATCAATATAATTTTTAATTGTTGTAACATGCCCTGGGACTTTAAGGTGGGTGAAGGGCAGGCAATTATTATTATTATTATTATTATTATTATTATTATTATTATTAGTGGCAGTTAAAGAAAAAATAGGCTGAGTGTTATAGCAATGAAGTCTACATACAGTGGTACCTTGGGTTACATACGCTTCAGGTTACATACGTTTCGGGTTACAGACTCTGCTAACCCAGAAATAGTGCTTCAGGTTAAGAACTTTGCTTCAGGATGAGAACAGAAATCGTGCTCCGGCGGCACGGCAGCAGCGGGAGGCCCCATTAGCTAAAGTGGTGCTTCAGGTTAAGTACAGTTTCAGGTTAAGAACGGACCTCCGGAATGAATTAAGTACTTAACCCGAGGTACCACTGTACAGATAAAATCTAAGGTGGAGATGGCAAACTAATTCCTTCCAAGGTGCTGAGATATCAGATACTTGAGATTCTAGGGTGTAGAAGAAAAAATGTCTGCCACCCCTATTTCTTTGAGAACTCAAAGGCCAGCTTGTAAGACAGTTCTGTCCCACAACTTAAACAAAAACCCAGGCTCCTGAGCATGCGCAGAGCATTTTAATGTTGCACCATTTAATGGTGAAGAAAGAGTATGATAACCCTATGCACACATGCTTCTATAAAAATCAGTGTTCTCACTGTCAAACTAAAAAAACGAATTCTGTTTAAAGAGAAAAGCCATTTTTTCTTTGTTGCAGCTGCTGTTACTGACTTCATGAATGAAATTCCAGTGGAAGGCTTAAAAAGTGCTGTGATGTAAACTTGGCTTTCTCCTGGCTCTAATGGTCAATAGGACTTTTGTACTGGCAAAACCTCTGCAATAGCTAATTCCCAGCCACCCAAGATTCCTTTTTTTAAAATTTCAAATATTTATATCCTGCTCGCTCAGCAAAAAAGTCCAAGGCAATTTACCAAATGTAAATAATCCAAGGCAATAGATTACTAGCCACCAGTGACCCTCCTATGTAGATATAAGTATAAAAATGTACAGGAGGGAGTTATAAGCTCTGCTCCTACTAAATCACCAAGCTCCTACTTTGTGAGAAGTTCAGCACCCCACCCCACCCGCCTCTCCAAGCCAAATGAATGCAGATAAATCCTGCCACTCAATTCTATTACGATCAAAATAACCATCTCCTTAGATAAGTCCCAGCAGCAACAATAGCCGGAGAAAATTTATTCTGAAAGATCACTCATTTGCTCTGTCGAACTTGCTCTTTATAAACTAGTCATGTTTTATTCCTTTTATGAACACAGGAATTGTCATACTGGGTTAGGTGGGTGAAAAAGCTATTCCAGTTGGTGTTGGCTCTTTCCAAAGCCTTGCCCCCCTTACCCAAAACAGGTGTTTCTCTCTTAATAAGCGCCCATTTGTGTCATCCAACCCCTAATTAAGCATCTGTTCTCCAAGAGGCTGACAAGTTCTTTTGCTGATAATCCCAAATGGTTTGGCAGCATTATTTAGAATGCAGCCATGACAAAGACCCCTCTCTATTTGGAGTCCCTTCTTTGTAAGAATAAGACATAACTATTTCATTGTTATGATGATATGGCAATGTAAAATGCAACTGAAGTCCATGTTGAATACATGAAACTAAATACTATCCAAATAATATTCAGAAACCTTACACCCAAAACATGTGAGATTGTCTCTCTGGCAGAGAAGGATTTGGAATAGTATTTCCTGGAACAATTTATTGCAACAATACATAAGCTATTATTAGAGCTGTCAACCAACTAAAATATTTTTGTCAATTAACTATCTTGCTGTTAACCAATTGATTAATTAAGTAGTCACAATAAACATTACGGTATCTCCATACAGCTGATAATTTGGGGGGAAGCTAATAAAGATAACATTTTCCACTCCATCACAACACGTCCACATAGATTTTTTTAATGGTGGAAATTATTTTAAACATGTTGCCCAAATGAAATTAAGTATCTGGTTAAGTACCTTCAGCATGCAACAGACCTTTGCAAGGAGGTAGAGGGTTTTTTAATCTCTCTCTCTCTCTCTCTCTCTCTCTCTCTCTCTCTCTCTCTCTTTCTCTTGTTAACAAATGTAAGAACAACATGAAAGGATGATAGAAACCAATTTGACACCAATCTCCTGAAAAATCCTATAGATCTTATTTTATTTGCCCAATTTAACCACAGGAATTCAGGTGACAAAGCAAGTATAGAACATGGGCTGTATGCTTCTACCCTATTCACATTCAACTCAAACTGGTAGGGCTCTGGATAAACAGTAGTTGACAGGTCCAAGAAACTAGATGATTCCATGGCAGGAAAGATGAGCCAGAGGAACAAACATTATTGTAATAGCAGCATCTGGGCACTACTACGACCCGTTCCAGACTGGTGTACCTGTCCCCCTTCTTGCCCCATTTTGCAGGTACAGTGGTACCTCAGGTTACATACGCTTCAGGTTACAGACTCCGCTAACCCAGAAATATTGCCTCAGGTTAAGAACTTTGCTTCAGGATAAGAACAGAAATTGTGTAGCGGTGGCACAGCGGCGGCAGGAGGCCCCATTAGCTAAAGTGGTGCTTCAGGTTAAGAACAGTTTCAGGTTAAGAACAGACCTCCAGAACGAATTAAGTTCTTAACCCGAGGTACCACTGTATAATCTACTATTTAATTGGTTAAAAACTGATCTTATGGTTAGATGGATGTCTAAACAATTTAGGGAAATGTGAGGTATTTGTTTCATTATTACAACTGCAGAGATACTTGGTGATAGTTCATTTCTGACCTTTTAATTTTCTTTGGCCCACAATGCAGGCATATTTCTAACAAAAATCTTGCTTTCCATCCAGCTAGCTTTGAAGCTTTCCATTTTTATTTTTGAAACTGGAATAATGTTTATAATTATTTTGGAAACTGGAGTTATTATTTTTCAATTAACCATAATGTTATTCATTTATTATATTTCTATTCTGACTGTTCTGTGGACTCTTTAAATGGATAGCTTGCATACCTTTAAATGAGCCAACTATGCCAACGCTTTTGGTCCTTTCTAGAAAGGTGACCATAATATCTCAGTCGATAGTTTGGCTCAATGGCTCGAGCTTAGAACTTCTACCAGCTTTTCTTACTGTCTGTAAAATGAAGACAGCTGAGTAACATTAACTATGTTGTATCCATGTTTTGTATGTGAGACATCATATGCAGTCATGTGGCACAAAACACATAGCTAAGGAGTAAAACTGCTACTAAGCTCTTTCTTCAGTAGCACATCTTAATGGCACCAGAATCTACTTATTTAATATATTTATTATTAAGAGAGTTATATATTTCCTTGCACTAAAATGGATGTTTTCTTAAAGGTAACAATAAAACAAAATACTCCATCATAAGCAAAAATGTTAAAACCCATTCTGCAGCTTGCATACTTTGTTCATTCCTTTATCTCAGCGTTCCTTCCAACTGCATTTGCTTTGCTGCTGCTGCTGGCAATACCCCCTACCAGCCTTCATTGGCTCTAACTTTTATGTCCTCTCTCTCCTTGCTTCTAGAGAAAAGCAACTAAAGCCATGTTTATTATGCATCTCACAATAAGACACTGGAGGTGCAATTCCTGGATCACCCCAGGCCGCAGGAGGCAAAGGCTCAGCTACTGGGAAGACAACCTTAATTTCCCCAAGCTAAGAAGACAGCATCCTGGGATGCCAGATCCAAGTCCCTACTGCTGTTCAGGAAGATTAAAAAATGCATTAAAATGTGCTGATCAAGATACACAATCCTTGCAAACAATCCCTGGAGGGTTCAAAGCACAAGGAACGGAAGGAATATATCAAAGGAAAGTTTACAAAGGAGGGAGACTTTAAAGAAAAATAAAAACAGAGAAAATGGGCAACCAAATTACCTTCTGCCCGTTAGTTGCAAAGCTAACTTACTATGATCAAAATAATGAGTAAGATACTGGAGCCTTCACAGTTAACAACCCTTTCCTTCCTCCTTCCCCTACTCTTGTAATCTTTGAGCAGCATCTGCTCTCGGAAACCTCCAGAGCTCGTTTCCCCAAACATGTGAAGACTTCCAAAGATGCACCATCACCCCTTAATTATTCTTCATTAAGAGCTCTAATGGAAAGATCCCAGTCTAGAATGGCAGATCATGGAGTTATTTAAGGAGGTTCAATGTCCAAAAAAAGAGGGGGAAATGGATTTCACCACTACCAAGTCCCAAGAGTAACTTTTAAAAACCACTTGGGATCTTGCTCAACTCTAAACTATCTCCAGCTATTATCTTCAATGTATATAAAGTGCTTTAAGAACTTGTGAGCAATGTGGGGTGTATCTTACAGAAGTCATGTGAGATGTATGCCTTCTTAGCAGAGGAGACACCATGAAATAGGGTTGAGCTTTTTGGTTTTTGGGAAGCCACAAAATTGTTAAGCTTTTTCTGGGGAACAAACCCAAATTGTTGGGAAAGACCACTGGGAAAGACCACTGATCTGAGATATTGGAAAGCTACTACTTTTAGAACAGACTAATGGACTACTTAAACGAACAGTCTGATTTAGCATAAACAGCACTTTGTGTACTTTACCCTAAACCTTGCGGGACACCAAATTCCTACTCCCAGCCACTATTTAGTTCCCTCTCTGTCTTCTGAGATTCCAGCAGGCATTTGCCACACATTTTTAACCATATACAAAACCTTAAGGGCTAGAAATTTTTGCTTTTAAAAGAGAAAGCGATAACTAAGCTATTCAGGAAATGGAATTCTCCAGCCAGTATAACATTCTTCAGGTTTTTTGAGCTCCAGTGGAACCACCCAACCTCAAGTAAGCAATTTCATTCGCTGCATGCTTGGGTGACAATC
Organism: Podarcis erhardii; assembly: GCF_964252035.2. NCBI lineage: Eukaryota > Metazoa > Chordata > Lepidosauria > Squamata > Lacertidae > Podarcis > Podarcis erhardii. Next base: position 38,037,168 of record NC_138498.1, read on the forward strand.
ACACAGCGTGCATTTTACCTGAAAATGTAAAAGAATTCTGTTTTGTTTTAATTAGCCTTTTGAAAATTGACAGCAAGCTCAGTTCCAACGATTTCATTCCCAGCCAGCAGAAGCACAGTACACTTTCAAAGTTCTCCAATTTTTTTCTTTTCTTTTCTTAACAAATAAATAAAGGCACAAATTCAAATACTGGGGGCACAACTGCAAATTTCATCCACTATACGGAACGGATGCAATTTAACTTCAGCACTTTGTGTTTAGAATTGTCTTTGGACCTGAACAAAATGCCTGACCCACAATCAACAGAGGTGAGGAAGGCAAGGCAGTGGCTAGTCAACCTTCAGCAACAAACATTAAGAAGGACCTTTTTCAAAACTCTTAGTTTCTTCCTGCCTTCTTGTGGCTTAGCAGCATTTAGGGTGTTGGACTGTTTTTTTAATTTTTGCAAAGAAATCAAAGTAAGATGAAAACAGAAGTAAAAGTGGCACTATCAGTCATGTGGTGCGTATCAATAGATGCTTGTTCATTCTTTACTCCATTGGCTGCTTAAAGTCCTTTGGTTTGAAGTAGTTTGACTTGGTATCATGGGATGCCAAACTATGCTACAAAATGCCATATTGTATTCTAATCAAAGGCCAGGGTGCCATGCTTGAGGAAGATCAGTACAGAAAGGGAACATGGCATTAATTTGTGAATTGCTGGATGAATATACCTAATATTTTTCAGGCACACTTTTTATTCTGTAATGATTCAGAGTCTACGTAACAGGCTTTCTCACCTATGACAAAAAGCTCTCAGTTAATTCTGGGGAGTCATTGACACAAAGGCAGCTGAAAATGTCAGGTTGAATCTTGGTTTATCTCTTATTATAAAGCAGCCTCCCCTAACCTAGTGTTCTCCAGATGTTTTCAACTACATGTCGCATCAGGTCTAGCCAACATGGTTCTGTCTGGGGCTACTGGGAGGTTGGGGACTGTTGGTCTACAGCGCTACTCAGAGAGATGAAAACTACAGTGAACATGCAGCTCTCTGTTTACCAGTCTCTTCCATAGAATTAGTAAAATTGGCCTATGGAAAATGTTCTGTGTGTATCCAGTAACATGTCCACCATTTTGGATTATATTTGTTTTTACTTGAAGATCAAGGTAGCAACCTTCTCTTACAGTGCAATCCTGTACATCTTTACTCAGAACTGATTTCTATGAGACTTGTTTTCACTTAAATAGGACTGCAACCCTTATCCCTGTAGAAGATACCAAAATTTGCTTCCTTTATTGGAAACATCACAATATGAAGAAAGAAGGGAAACTGATATTTGCTGACTAACAACTGGTCATTCTCAGTGGGTTAATTATCTACAGACTTTTGAAGAGTAACTACAGTTCCAGCTTTACCAATCCATTCTGCATAACTTGGACGTGAGAGAAGTGATGTTTTAAACAGATCCTGTTGTAAGCCACAACCATGTCACACATTTATACTTCCACAAGACTAGCACCCTTGCCCCCCCCCAAAGTAGTTGTAGTGTATTCACTGTTTATTGACTGCATGAAAATGGTTGAATGAACTGGCCTAGAATCAAAATACATTAAAAATTGAATTCCTGCCAAATTCATGTAATGTGAAATTTGAGGTGACTGGAGATTCTTCCTCACTGAGCAGAACAGGCACATTCTCCAATAAATTCTGAGTGAAACTAAGTTTGATATGACTAATGAAAGACCTCATGGGGAAGGCAGTGTTTGCACATACTGAAGTTACCACTGATTCTGTGCCCCTCGCCCAAAGTAAAAAGCTGTAATAGTATTTCTAATTCCTATGTACAAGTAACAGGATTATAGGGTCTAGGTGAACTGGAGCTTTTAATTACATACATACACAAACAAACACACATTGTCTTGAGTGATTGCCCAGGGCAAATATGCAACCAGATCAGCCTGAATTTATGGTTATTGAGGGAGTGGTCAATCTAAAGGTTTACATACTTGAAAAAGAAACAGAAATAGTTTGAAGACTGTGGGCTCCTCTAGACTTTTCCCCCCTGGTGTATTTTGCAACATGTCATTGATGCAATAATGATGCAATGACGTGCATCAGTGGTGGATTTATACGGCACCATCCACATGCCACCCCATTTTATTAATTGTTCTGTGATGCTTCTTTAATATTATTGCACTATTGCTGGCTGGAGGGACTCTTGTGCTACAGCGCAACAAGAGTGGTACAAAAAATTAAAAATAAGCCAAAATATTTGTGGTATAAAGAGTTACAGGATTTAGAAAGAAGTTGCCAGACATTCATCAACTGGAAACAAAGCAGTAAGTGTCCGTTCTGAAACTTTTGCTGGCACAAAGAGTACTGAAAGCAGGATTGAGTAGAACCACCTCAATTCTATCATGAACACAAATCACTATGGATGCAAAATAAAAAAGAACATCAGGGCAGCAGGGAGGGGGCTGTACTTTAATTCTGGGAAAAGTGAGACTTTGAGTGGGATTCAATGCCACCCTACTTAGGAAGTAGGTGTCATCCCACTCTAGGAAGAAGTCACACTGACTGTAGGCAGCTCTATGCTTGGAGCTGCCTTCAGTAGAGAAGAACCTGCTAGACCAGTGTTTCTGAAACCTTTTTTCTCTGGGTCACACTTTCAGAATAAAAATTTGCTCACACCACACCCCATTTTTATGGATAAGAAATGCATTGGAAAACAGAAAGAAACAAGTCGTAGCAGTTGCTTGATTTATAAAATAGAAGACAACTAAAGCGAGATGAGCACCACAACCCCACAGTTGTTCACGACTGGACCTAATGGTCCCTTTACCTTTTTACTTTGTAATATGATCATGGGACATCCAGAAAGTATAAAACAATGCTGCTACATAAGAACACAAGTCGTTCCCAAAATATAATATTGATTGTCCTCAAATCTTCCCGCCAAATTTGCCTTCCGCTCCTGCCACACCCGTGTGGTGCACCACACCCTTTGAGAGCCACTGTAATAGCCTGCAAAAGATAATGAAACTGGAGCAGGAAGAAAGAGAAAGGACTCCAAACGCTAACAAGGAATCTCTGCATTGTGATATACTTTAAATGGGAAAAGATGGTAAATGCAGAAGGATTTGCAGAGTTTCTCTCTTCACATACAAAAGCCTTTCTGGAAGCAATTGCTCACTCTCTCCTGTGCATGGCACAGCTTCTCGGGAAATGAAAAGACTTAAAATAAAATTTTTAAAAAAGAGAAGGGAAGAGAAAGGTAAGCACTGAGCTTCATAAATTCACACTGCCACTCCAGAGGCTTAGAGGGAAGCAGTACAACATAAGCCACCATTGTCAGCAGCAGCTTCGCTCTTATCCTAGCAATACAAGGGAACCCCATACAGCACCAGGGAATGTGTGTGTGTGTGTATATATATATATATATATATATATATATATACACACACACACTATACCCAATATTATAATTGGTTGTGCTGAGCTGAGGGAGGAGAAAGAGGAAAGAAAAGGAAAAGAAAAGAAATAGTGGAAAAAGAGGGAGGCTAAACCCCCCCAATCAATGGGGAAACACTACAATCCAAGGCACACAGTGTGAAACCAACCCATGTACAACATTGTCCGGGTAAATTGATGGGCCTGCATTATTCCTCGCCTGCATTAAGTAGCTTTGTACCGTTAGCCCTGTTCTTGAAAGATAACTTCACCTTTCACCCTTTAAGCTCTGAGACACTCCTAAAAGTACTGGTATGCTATTAGAATAAGCAGGAGCAATGTTAATTCCCAAGTCCTCTGCTTCTCCTCCCTCCTTGTCACGTGTGTGTGTGTGGCATTGCCTTATTAAAACGAAAACATATCTCAGAAATATCAGCTTGCCTTTCAGTGTCAAAACTGCAACAGGCTTCATTCTCCTGACAAGATGCAAGCAAGCTGTGTGATTTCCAGTCTCTTGTCCTTGCACCTCTACTTGTCATTCTTTGCTGTCGGTCATCATCACACTTGCCTCATTTGGGTAGGGAAAGATAAATTAAAATGATATTAGCAGTGGAGTTGTGGGCAGAGGCAGAGAAAAGCACTCATTAAGGATTTGTTTATATAGTAGCCCAAGATAACTACTTCCTCACCTCGATTTATTTCCACAAGGACAAAATGAATTCAAAGCTGTATAATGATTTCAAAGTGAGGTGTCCTGGGGTACCAGGGTCAGTGGGAAGCACTCCTGCTTGCCCTCTTTTCACCTGAGAATAACAACTGAGCATCATGTTACACAAGGAATAAGAACGCCTCTGAAAAGACCCTCCCCTTGGTGCCTCTCACCTCCACTCCCAGGAATCCTTAACCAGGTAACGTGGTGGCACAATAGGTTACAGTAGCCAGGCACTTATGCAAATACTCAGCAAAAAAAGAGGATGAAAGAAGACTCTAATTTGCATAAAGATTTATAGAGCGAGCGAGCACAGATTTAGAAATAATTGCATTAATTTCAATGAAAATACAGTACATCTCACCATAGTAGGTAAGGCTGTTACCAGGTTACCTATGCACCTGTTGAGTCCACTGTATACATGTTTGCTGTTCATGGGAAACTTCAAGGCTCCTGCTCTCCCTTCTTATGTTTCTTAATCATTTACATCTTTCTTGAACTGGACAGCTCTTTGAACAGGGGATCAATAGCTATTCAGATACAGGGCTGCCATCAGTAAAGTAGGTCACATGGCCACTCTACATTAGGCGGTCTCAGGTGGCAAATGCATGGGGAGGTTAGTAGCAAGGTGTTGGAGGCCATGGCCTGCACCTTCATCCTCTAAGCTATCATACTAGTCTTGTTAACTTTTTTTACATGGAATTGAGTGGTGGTGCTACTCTGTCCACCTCAGGCAGCCAAGTATCTCAGACCTGCCCAGATGCATGGAGTAGAGATACTGCCAATATACTTGAAAATAAAAATGATGAGTTAGATCAAGAATGGAGAACCTGTGGATGTCCAGATGTTGCTGGACATTCAGTGGGGACAGCAAAACATCTGGTGTCTATGCTCTGGTGACCTTTAGGTACGATTACTGCCATATGGTATTCATAGAATTACACAAAACAAATGAAATGCCGTGAAAATCCCTGAAACGAGAAATAATCGACTATAGAACTAAACTAAATAACAAAAATAAAAAGTTTAAGGAAAAAATTAACCTAGAATTGAACAAAGCCTTAACTGCATGCCGGCTACAAACCTTGTTTCACTGAACTTTTTGATTTTTGTTATTTAGTTTAATTCTATAGTCGATTATTTCTCGTTTCAGGGATTTTCACTGAATTTCATTTGTTTTGTGTAATTTCTTGGTTCTGTGGCTGTCTTTTTTCTATATGGTATACATGGGGCTTCCTTTAAAGATGGTTTGGAAACTGTCTTTGGTACAGAATTCAGTGGTCACACTGCTGACCAGGGCAAGATGGTCTGAACATCTTGGTGCAATTGCATTGGCTGGAAATTAGTTTCTGGGCCCAATTCAAAGTGCTAGTTTTGATTTCTGAACTCTTATGTGTTTCAGGACCCAAATACCCCAAGGACTGTTTCTCCACATGAACCAACCTCTGCATTCATCATCTGAGGCACTTCTTGCCTCCTCCAAGGGAGGTGTGGAGGACAGCAACATGAGAGATTCTCACTGCTCCAACCTTTACACCTAGAGTATCCATGGGCAGATGCCTATGTCTTCCAAATATTAAGTAGTATGGTGTATGTACTATGTCCAATGTACAAAATAATAATGATGATATATAAATTAGTTCAGGCAGCACTCCGGGCCAGTCCTTCCTCTGCTCTCTGCTCAGGGTTCTGTGGAGATTGCTTATGATCTGATTACTCTGCTCACATGAGCCATTTGTTTGAGGATGAAATGCTGCGCTCCTGCTTTCATGACAGCCATATGACAGGGTACAAAGCTCTTTAGAGAGTTGTGATTCAAAGGCATGGCCTTGGTCTGTTAACACACTTGAAGGATATCCATAGGCTCTTGTAGTCAGAAAGACCTGAGCTGTTGTCTGTGCTGATAAATCTTCCACCGGTGCTGTCACCACAAATTTACTGTAATGATCAGTCATTACAAGCAAGTAAGCATCTCTGCCATGCTCTAAGGGCCTTTCTACACTTGCCATCTATAGTTGTATAGTTACTGGGGTTTGGGGATTTGGGGGAATGCTTCCGCATAACATCACTGTTGTTAAGTTAGTATTCCACAATAATGTACTAAAAAACAAGCAATCACCGGGTGTGTGTGTGAGAGATCTGATGTTTGTGAAAGATCCAGAATAGATCTTCAGTATTTTCATTTGTGTGGCATGTATACAAGCAATCCTGGTGTCTGTGTGGAAGGATTGGGGTTGGTGGGTGTGCTTTGGGAGACGTCTGTTTGGTGCCACTTCAGTCTTACCAGTGGAAACAATCAGTTTGAGAGCTCAGTTCAGAGGAGCGTCTCCACCCACCTCCATTGTCCAACACGGACATGGAGGTCCAGCTCCAAGGGCCTTCTGATGGTTTCCTCACTGTGAGACATGCAGCTACAGGGAACCAGGTAGAGGGCCTTCTCAGTAGTGGCACTTGCCCTGTGGAATACCCTCCCATCTGATGTCAAACAGATAAACAACTATTTGACTTTTAGAAAACATCTGAAGGTAGCCCTGTTCAGGGAAGTTTTTAATGGTTGATGTTTTACTGTATTATTAATACTTATTTGGGAGCCGCCCAGAGTGGCTGGGACAACCCAGTCAGATGGGTGGCATATAAATAATACGATTATTGTGGTGGTTATGGTTATTATTATATGAAAGATGATGGTGCTGAGTTAAAGTACTTGTCAACGACAGCAATCATTTTCTGCAGACAATATTTCATCATGCTAACTAACTTCACCATAGCTCAGGAACACATGCAGTTCCTCTTCTAATGTGTACTACCACAAGATTAGAATTCCAGAATACTGGCAAGCATTAGATACAAAAAAGGAAGAAAGATGAGGAAACCATAAAGAGGCTATCCTGTGTGCATGCTCGTAACTACGACATTTACTGGTTGGAGGAACAAGAAGATCCGTAAGGGGAGTACAGACAAATAACTCCCCCCATCCCAAGTCAGGCACCACCCACCATTAATATGGAAAACCTCACACTCCTAGCAATGAAATGACTGAAGGTGCATGCAATCAGCCACCAATTCACTGTTAAAAACATTAGATTAAACTACACCACTATCAATGGTAATTGTGGAAAGGCCCCTAATTCAGATTATTCACAGCCATCAACTCTCAAGGACTACTATTGCCAACTGGACACAGTGGAGCCTTTTCTGAAGGTCAGGGTCGACTCATCAGGTTGCATTTCGCAAACTTTTTGCACTCCCGCTCTGTAGAATGGCTGCTTAATGTTCATTTCTTTTTTCTTACATCCATAATGTCCCAGTGCATCCCTAGTGTCATTCATTCCTGAACAGAGATGGAGGAGAAACTCAGTTCAGTTCTCATTTAAAGCCAAACTGATTAAATTTGCAGTTTCCAAAACAACATGAAAACTGGGACATAGTTATCTGTTGAAATTCGAACTGACCTGAATTTTGCGACTCGGTTCACAAACCAAACAATGTTTACAAAAATGAATACATTAGGAGAAAATGTGCAAAAATGCAGTATACTACATTTAGTATACTAGCAGTATACTAAAAATGTGTCAGATATTAGGAAATTGCTTGCAAAAGTGTGTATTAGTCAAACCTGCATACAAAAAGGTATTTATTAGAAATTCACACTAAATTGCTGCAGAATTTTCACGTGGGTTAAAAATACTGTAAATTGCTGCAGAAATATGGTGAATTGAATTTAAGATTGGAAAATAAGAAACTGAGAGAACAGAAATTGACAGATCTTTCCATCCCTATTCATAAATGCTGCCTGGGCAAGATCTCATTTGACTTAGGATCCCTGCTTTTCCTAATTAATCTTCTCATTCCTCATGCAAATATTTTTGCTGCCTTAGCATTTTAAATACTTTATTTCATTACAGTGGTACCTCGGGTTAAGTACTTAATTCGTTCTGGAGGTCCGTTCTTAACCTGAAACTGTTCTTAACCTGAAGCACCACTTTAGCTAATGGGGCCTCCCACTGCTGCGCCGCCAGAGCACAATTTCTGTTCTTACCCTGAAGCAAAGTTATTAATCCGAGGTACTATTTCTGGGTTAGCAGAGTCTGTAACCTGAAGCGTATGTAACCTGAAGCATATGTAACCCAAGGAACCACTGTATTCTGTGGAACTCCTGCACTGCTAGACTTTGCATCTGAATCCCTGTCCATACATCATGCTGCTTCCTTGAAACAAATTCATTCCCATTGGTCCTTGGGTTACTTATACATTTGACAAACAAGTTGCACTTTGTCAGCAGAGGCATTCACTACTGAAGGCCCTGCCAAAGCCTCCAAATAGTTGGCATTATCCTCTGCAATTCCACCAGGTGGAAAAATGATATATTTATCCGTCTTCACATTACTTTTGCCTGGTTTGTACTTGATGGCAAAATTGTAATAGGGGCAACAAGATCACCAGTGTTGCTCCATCTGCTCAACAAACCCACTGCTGCCAAGTATCTAGCGGGGGTTGGGATTTGGAATTGCTTATGGTGGATGTTTGTTTTATAATTAACCAGTTACGTTAATACAGGGATGGGGAATCTATGGCCTTCCAGATGTAGCTGGACTACAGCTCCCATAATCCTTGACCTCTGGCCATGCTTCCTGGGGCTGATGGGAGTTGTAGTTCAGCAACATCTAGAAGGCCATAGATTCCCCACCCCTGTGTTAATCGCTCCTAACATTATGAGATAAAGGAATATTGTTGCATTTCTTTTGCCAGTCATTCTTCTCGCAGAACTCTCTGGCATTACAGATCTTAAATCAAGCTCTTTACCATGTGACCCAAGACACATAGCTCGGGGGGGGGGGCTGAGCAACAAGCAAGAAAAGAAAAGAAAAGAAGAAAAGAAAAGAAAAGAATGGTGATATCCAGTTATGGTGTCCTGCTTGTGCAACAGACGTTTGCTTGTGCATATGAGATGTTTGCTTGTGCATACGTTTGCTTGTGCATCCTTCTACTCCTCCATCTTGCAACCCCAGATAAATCCCCAAATTCTGCTCTACAGGCTTGGAGGACACCTGCTGTAGCAGATTGGGGGGCTGCAGGGGAGTGCAGGGGGAGGAGAGGTAATACAAGTTCCATTGTGTCCACTGGCTCCATGTTGGATTCCACCCTGTAACTTTGGCTTTGTTAGATGGTGTGATAAAACTCTGGGATCATGATCACAGGCAACATGAGTGAACAGACTGAGCAGGAAAGGACCTGCTTTTCTGAGATGGTGAAGCACCTAAAACAGCGAAGAGTCACTAATCAGTGAGATATAAAAAATTCATGTCAGCAGTCAGCCATACAAGGCAAAAATGTCATGCCAAGGAGTTTGTGGCAGCATCATATGAGTAGCCGAGCTGCTTCGCTGCATGCATTAGAGGACGCCAGCACCTAAATATGCCAGTGAGATGAATTCTTCTCTGGCAGGCAAACATGAACTGTCGTGTTTGCTCACCCTTCAAGAACGACATCATTTCAATTCATATTAAAAAGTTAATTCATGGATGCAGATATGGAGTGCACCATTTATGTCTTAATGCCTCACCATGCAACTTGCTTCTAAGTAAGTACACTTTAGGATTGCTACCTTATTGAAATGAAGTTTTGCCTCATATATGGCATCTACTTTCATGTGTGCTGCTGTATTCTAATCTCACAAAAGTAGTGTCCTGGTCACCACAACATTTTCTACTAGGTATAGAAAGGAGTGATCTTTTGTTCATATCTTTTGTTCTCAGGGCTGAGGTAAAATATATATTACCAGTTTAATTAATGAAGTTCATATAGACTACTCCAGGAATCATGGTGTTCACAGGAGTTCACAGCTTACCGGTAATCTGAGTCCTGAAGAACCTTTTTTAAAAAAATCAACTCTATTATGAATTTGTGAAATAGTAAAGAGAGTTCCCTGGAACATGGATAGAGTGCTGGGTTTAATTTTAGTCAACCAAGCCTCCACCAGGGCTTGGATCTGGAAACTGCCTTCACTATCAAAGCTCATCTCCAGAATATATAAAGTGAAAGCAGGGGTGCAAATACCAGAGTTCCACTAGGTGTGTGCAGGTTGCCATTCCTTCATTACTCAATGGATTTAGACAGCTTTGGGCTTAGAGTATGGGGCACTGTGGGTCAGAAGCAATGTCATTTTCTGTTACTAAAAAATTGGCATGCACATTTTATCCTTAAAATTTGTGTTGATTTTCATAGTGATTGTGACTGTAGTGTAGCCCACATTAAGCTGAAATTTCTCATCACAAACCAACCAGGATATGATAACCATCTTCCTAGATACTAGACATGTCCTTTTAAAACCTTTTTTTACCACCCAGATCTTTCCAAATTAGGTCTGTTTATCCCACCACCCCAACATTTTGGCCATCTGAATGTTGTTTTCATATTCCTTGTATGGTATTATGTTGCCCTTACGTTATGCACACTCCCTTTTCTATATACCACTTAAATATTTTTAACAAAACAAAACTTCTGATGCAGTAGGAGGGAAGGCAGTCAGGCAACCCGGGTTCTCAACAGCCTTCCCCTCTACAGCTCTTTTCGTTACCCCCCACCAACCAACCTCTCCATACCTACTGTGGGGCTGGTGACTCACTTGGTGGCTTGCCTGCCATTGCAGGTGATATAGGAACAGAGAAACATAGGAGGTTGTCTTGAACTGAGTCAGGCCATTGGTCCATCTAGTATTGCCCTCACTAACAGGCAGAGGCTCTCCAGGACTGCAGATGGGTCTCTCCCAGCCCTAACTGGAGATGGCGGGGATTGAACCTGGGATCTCCTGCATGCAAAACAGTATGCATGCATGTAACTACCAATGAATTACAGCCCTTCCCCTAACAGACTTGTTTGAGACGGGGAGGAATGGATGGGTAGGCTCACAGTGTATTTGGAGATTTAAAGCAACATGTCTGGAATCTGGGTTGCAAGATCGTAAGGCAGGAAACACAGAAAGAAGAAACTCAGAAGTAACGACCTAAATATTACCTTTATTTTCCCGAGGGACATGAATACAGTGTCAGATAGCAGGTGATGCCGTTTTGTGGGGAGCTTGGGTTTGCTGCCAACAGATTCTCACCCCCTTTATTATCCCCTCTATAACATGTGAACAAAGCACACAGGATCTGCACCCTCTGCACAGCATGTTGGCAGTCTGGGTCGCAACAGCAGGCTTTGTTGCAATATAGGTTCCCCATATTTAGGGTCAAGCTTAAAATGGGAAAATATTTCCAACATGTTACGTGCCATATTTTTGCCTACCTCCCCCCGCCCTCACCTACCCGCTGCCTTAGTGCATCTACAGATGTAATCGCCTATCAAATGAGGAACGAGAGAAACTCATCTTTCCATAATGGAAGAAAGAAGAAAGCTAACCTCTCCAGCTGGTCAGGTCATGCCCGAGAGCTACAGGGAAAGAGCCAGCCGGGTATAGAGAGACAGCAAACAGCAGTACCAAATGCCTCCTACTGATTGGCTGACATGGAGGGAATGAGGTTTGCATCCTATTTTTAGATGCTCCTGCAGCAAGCTCTTATGTCACAAGGCTAGCTGTGCAGGGGACCAGGCTGCTGCACTAGCTGATGATTTCCAGCCAGCTTTAAGTCCCAGGCTGAGTGCTTGCCTTTTCTGGAATGAATAGTACTAAAGAAAGGAGCTGTAAGAAAGCATAGTTTTATACAACCGCACCATCAACTCAGGGAGAGCAACAGAGACTGCTGTAGGAATCCAATGCTGCCAAGTCCTTCCCTTCTGCTTGAAAATAAATAATTCCAGGGAGATTTACATGCTGCCATCAAGACTGTAGCCAAAGGAAGCTGTAGCTCTCATGAAGGAACTCTTGTCTGAAGCCTTCATAATATTGCAACCATTCCTATATTTTGCCTGTTGGTAAATCAGTTGAGGAAACATTTGCACATGGAGCTGTGAGGTGCAAGTCAAGGCGCCATAAAATCAAATAATTGTAGAGTTTGAAGAGACCCTAACGATCATCTAGTCCAGCCCCCTGCAATGCAGGACTATGCAGCTGTCTCATATTGGGATCGAACCTGCAACTTTGGCATTATCAGCAAATTATGTCAAACCAATGCTGTGGAAACTGATGAGCAGGAGACCAGAACCAGCAGTTGTAGGTGTCTCTGCTCATTTTAACAGGCCTTAATTCAAAGCTGGTGCATGAGAGCTCAGAATTCACACCAAATGCTTGTGGAAAGGCAATAAGAGTTTAGCATTGTTCAGTTGGATCTTTCAGTCACTCTGGTTGTGCCCCTTTTTCTTCACTTCCAAGGGAGATGAGAACCAAAGCTGCAAAACCAACTAAAAGCAAACAAAACACCACACCCCAAACTGAACGTGACCTCAGTTATGTTGGTTACCCAGCATCCTTTTCTACTTTGTTTCATGTGAGTTGTTCAAGGAGGGCTGTGGGGCTGTTGCTCTCTCTTTCCTCTCCCCTCAGACGGGAGCTGAGACGCTAAGAAGGACAGCTTAGAATTTTGATAATAGAACGCCACCACACACACATACATACAAAATCCTCTTAAAATATTCCAAGGATTAGTTCATTATGCAATTGCACTCCTGAGGCTTAGTGACAGTCATACTTTGAAAGGCCTTGTGTGTCAAATCTAATTTGTATGGTCCCAGAGTTTTTAGAGTAGTGCTCCTCTATTGCTCTATTGCTCCTCTACTGGGCACAGAGAGAGAGAGAGTTCCCTTCATTCATTTGGAGTAAGGGGGCATTTGAAGAACTCCAGTGGAGGCTGGTCCATTGGTGAATAAGGTGCTGCCCTATCAACCTTATTGTGCACGCCCTGCAACCTTCCTACTTTCCTACCAGTCGAGGGGGTGCAACTGCCTGTCAGTTTCCTCCTCCTCAGTCTCAGTGCTGCCCCTTGCAGAACTCAGGCGGGGAGGATAAAGAGGACAAAACGAGAATTAGTTGGATCTGTTTGTGCTGGCTCTACCTAGTGCTGGTCCTCCTGCCTTCTGTCCCACCAATCCCAATAGGCACCAGACATCATGGTGCCCCCCATCCCTGAATTAAAGCATGTTGCGTTTCTGTTCTGCGGTAGCTCCAAGTGGCCCAGACTTATCCCAGATCAGTCTCAAACATGGCTGACCTACTTCCGTTGCATGTTTATTTAATAACCACCAGTCAAAATGGTAATTGAATGTGGGAGCTGGGTGAATGATTCATACTGCTAAATGGGGTGCAGTGGTGCTGCAGGGAGAGAACCATGACAAATGGGGAGTGGCCTGAGCCTGATTGCTGCTGAGACCAACGCAGTCTCACCCCTTCACCCATTAAAAACTGTTTAAGCTGACCAAGGCCACATACACACCTTACATTTCAAGCACTATCCTGCCATTTTAACCACTGTGGTTTGTTAAGAGTGCTGTGAGTTGTGAGGTGGGCCCTATTCCCCTCAAAGAAATGCTATTCCCAGAGTGGTTTAACAATTTTCCCAGGAAACTTTGGGAACTGTAGCGCTGTGAGAGGAAAAGGGGTCTCCTAACAAACTTTGCAAACAACTGTTCCCAGGATGCTTTTGGGGAAGCCATGTTTGTTTAAACTGGTGGAACAGTGCTTTAAATTTAAGGTGCAGAAGTGACCAAACTTAGCTAGTAGCTAGGGCTGCCATACGTTTCTGCCCCTCCCCAAACTCATAACAATGCTTTCCCCACTTCTCTTTATAAATCAGGCCATGATCTCACTATAAGCCTTCAAATCCCTTCTCAAGATGCAGGCATTTCCAAAGCAGCATTCGCCACCTAAACCTCCCTCCCTCCTTCACTAATGTTATGTGCAAATCCCTGGAACTTCTTGTCCATTAATTTAGTTGAAGCATCTTGGAGTGCTAGGTTCTTCTCTCTGGAAGTCTGATGTGAAGTAGAACCTGTGCATTTCATTTACAGTCAAGGACAGGTCTGGGTTAATAATTTCTCAGGCCTGGGTAAGAGCTACTGCTTCTTCATCCCAGAATCCTTGGGATGTTAATCTGTAGCACCTGGGAGGAATTTACACAGCTTTCAATCTCTGTCTTGGAACTGAGCCTACGAACTAACCTCGTGGCTACTTTTGTCATAAGCCGACTATTTTATGCTTTCCATTTTCCCTCCTTCCTCTCTCCCCACTCCTTGTTTTGCGTAATACTATGAAGAGTTTGGCAGAACCACAGTTTTGTGACACTTTGGTTGGTCCCAATAAAGGTATTGCCCAACTGTAGATCTTGGAGTTCCCCTGCTCTCCTAATGAACCAGCATTGTCTCTTAATTTCAAAATCTGATTATGAGTCCATGCACGGAGTTGTCCCAGACAAAAACAGAGCAGGAGCTGCTGCAACATGCTCTGCTTCCAAGATGGAAGAGGCAATGACAATACACCTCCAGTGATTTCTCCAGTGCATTGTGCCACCTCAGGCGGATGCTCATTGTGCCTGTATAGTTATGCTGGCATCACCCAGTTTGTGGGTTTATAACGTGGACTGTAACATAACTCACTGTTATTTGGGAGCTCCGATACATCATTAAAACAGTCTGTCCAGGAAGAAGAGGGAAATTTACCAGTGCGGCGTTGCTAGGAGAAGTGGCATTCTGACTGTGAGAGGCATTCATTATTATTATTTATTAATTGCTGAGCAAGGATGGCACATGCAGTGGCAATAACATTATTTTGCTGATTAATTGTTCCAAGATGATCCTTTGGTATTGTAGCGTTAGCAACACACAGTTATAGCTCCTGCACGGAAGAGCGGCGGAAAATAATAGAGCAGGCGCTCACACAATTAATGTAATGAGAGTAATTAATTTGAAAATAATACCCAAGGGTTAAGGATTTTTGAAGGGGGGAAAAAGAGAAAAGAAATAAAAGCGAAAGCAGAGCTTTAGTGCCCCACAGGAATTAGCATTATTCTGGCTTTGATTGTTGCATTCAAGTGATAATATTCACTGAAGCACATCTCTTGTGGCAGTAGCTCTTTTACCCCCTTCTTCCGTCTCCTACAATAGGTACGAATGCTGCCATTCAAAAGGCAACATTTGTTCACAAGGTATGTCAGGGTTGACCCGAATGATCACTTTGGCTTTTTGCAGTCACAAAAAAAGAAAAGAAAGGAGATGCAAGTCACTGTCCCTCGGGGTTGGTATTCTTCTAATCACAGCAGCTAGTTCAGGGAAACAATGGAACATGTGATGCCGTACAAACAGCTGCATGGAGTGTTGCCCAGATTTGTGTGTGTGTAAGCTGTCAATAAGGCACCGCTGGGTAGATATAGTGTGGAACTTTTCTCTAGTGTTCATGGGATAATAAATAACCAAACTCCGCATTCTCCATGAAGACTTTAATCCTTTAGCTTTGACATCCACATTTGTTATTCCTTGTTTCCCTTGTCTCTTTCACTCCTCTCCTATGTATGTTGCTTGTTCCCCTTGTCTCTCCTTTCTCCCCCTACCTAGCTGTATCCTGTTCTCCTCCCCACTGTTGAAATGTAGACTGTAAGCGCCTTGAGGCAGCGACATTGCTGGAGCTGTATTCATCATCATCATCAAATGATGCAGACCTACAGGTGCAACAGATTTCAGTGCATGCAATGGAGCTCCCTCTCCATCTCCTGTCCATTCCGTTCCAACTACCTGTAAAGGTAAAGGTTAAAAGGACCCCTGACCATTAGGTTCAGTCGTGACCGACTCTGGGGTTGCGGCGCTCATCTCGCTTTATTGGTCGAGGGAGCCGATGTACAGCTTCCGGGTCATGTGGCCAGCATGACTAAGCAGCTTCTGGCGAACCAGAGCAGCGCACGGAAACGCTGTTTACCTTCCTGCCGGAGCGGTACCTATTTATCTACTTGCACTTTGATGTGCTTTCGAACTGCTAGGTTGGCAGGAGCAGGGACCGAGCAACGGGAGCTCACCCCATTGCGGGAATTCGAACCGTTGACCTTCTGATCGGCAAGTCCTAGGCTCTGTGGTTTAACCCACAGCACCACCACCTGTACAGCCTTCTAAATAATCTCTGGAGGGTTGGAGGAGAATAAACAGGAGTCCCATGGTTTCAGGAGCCCACTGATGCAGCATTGGGTACAACCCCATTATAACCATAGCAGTAATAATAATAATAATAATTTTAACCATTTGCATAAATCTCTTATCCTTGCACTCATGAAATGTCGTGTGGTGTTCCCTCCCTCTTTCTTAGGGCTTAAGAGAACTCCTACCTGATTCTCAGAAGGAATCATTTACAAGTATTTGTACACCCTTCTTTGGCTGCTAGCACCACCACCAATTTTTCATCTTCCTCCTGAAGCTCTATATCAGGGGTCTGCAAACTTTTTCAGCAGGGGGCCAGTCCACCGTCTCTCAGACCATGTGGTGGGCTGGACTATATTTTTTGGGGGGGGGGAATGAATGAATTCCTATGCCCCACAAATAACCCAGAGATACACTTTAAATAAAAGGACACATTCTACTCATGTAAAAACACGCTGATTCCCAGACCACCCGCAAGTCGGATTGAGAAGGCTCCCGGGCCTTAGGTTGCCTACCCCTGCTCTATATACTTGCCAACCTGTGACAAAGGGTGCAGTGAGAAGGGGGGTGGGATGGCCTTTGCAGATGTCAGAGGAATTCCTCAAAGGTGCCACCATGCATGTGTGCATCATATTGGCAATCCCAGTACCAGCAGAAAGATGTCTGAAATAGCATCCCAGCAAAGAAAAGGGAAAACACCACCACCACCACAGTGATATAAGTGTCTGCAGCAGCAACATTAGGATTCTGGTAACTGAACCATGACTAATTAATCCAAAATCACCTGGTTGTGCCTACCCATGGAAATGTAACATTTGGTTTATTTGCAAAAATATTATCATAGGTAGTTGCAAGCAGCATTGTACTCCTAGCAGGCAACAGACTCCAAATCAGATACCCAGTGAGAAACATTCAACACCCCAATATACTTGATCATAGGAAGGAATGGAGTGCCATTCTTCCGAGCACTTCCCTTCATATAGCTCCCCTTGATTTGGCTTTCCTTCTTCTTCTTCTGTCCCTCATCAGGGACCCCATTCCTGCCTCTAAAGACTTCAGCAAACCAAGAGTGCCCTCAATTCCCATGTATATATGGGAGGTAACCAATATGGTGCTTTCTAGATGTTAATGTACTACAACTTTCAAAAGCCCCAGCTAGCATGGCCATTGATCAGGGGTGATGGGAGTTGTAATATAACAACCTCTGGGGGTGCAGTACTTTGCTACACACTCCCATTTACCTTGTATCCAGTGGGCTCCCACCACTGGTTTGAGAAGCCATGTGTCAACAACGAATAGCCACTGCTGTTTATTAGGAAATACTGCACTTTGGTTCAAACCAGCTTCAATCTGAATTGAGAACAAGAACAGCTTGCCTGTGTTTTAACCTGGTAATGTGTGCAATGCAATGATATATGTGAATGAAGTTGGTCTTTTTTCCCTCTGGAGGTCATGTGAAAGAATATGATCGTACAGTATGAACACTGAACTTGAACTATCCAATAGTTTTTTTAAACAGCAGCAGCAGCAAATAGGCATCGGCATGTACATAGAATAAGATGGACAAATAATTTCCAGTGGTTGAAATTTACAGCTAAGGAGAGTGATTAATCTGGCAGAAAGCATAGATTTACAACACTGCTAAACAACGGGTGGCTAGTAAAAACAGATGTGGTGGCTAGATCTAACAATATTTACTTCGTATATTTTGGCAATTTACATTTTAACAATGTAACTTAATAACTTCAGTGTGATTAAGTGGCTTTTGTCTAGCCTCTTAAATTCTGAACAGCAGTGAAAATGTAAGTTGATAGAATGTTTTTAAAAGAAACTGCTTTTAAAAGAACAGCTATATGATACCTAGCAAATGTTTTATAGAAGTTTTTGGTCATTCTTTCTGCCAATTAAATTTGCTGAATGAAACCTAGGTGGGGAAGGGGGGATGCTTCTTGCCCCATAAGATACTGAGCTTCTTAGTTTATCACAAGGTGATTCACATTATCTAAATTGTACAATGGCACAGAAGGAGAATCCCAGCGTCACCTAACAATTTTACACAGGATCTATCTATAAGGCATACAAAAACTGAAAGACTCCAAATGGTAAAAAGTGCTAAGATCTGAAAATTACTTTTCATAAATACAGGGCATATTGCTACCATATACAGACTTAGATAAATCATTTGTTATCTCTCTCTATATATCTCTACATATATAGATAAAGATATATGACTTACAGCAATAATGGAATTAATTTGACTTCATTGTTATTGTCATCTTTAAGGGGATTGAGCAAGCAGGGAACAATCTGGATCATGGGGCAAGCTCACAAAAAGAAAAGTTTTGTGTAAAGTATTGTTTGATGTGATAGGATGTTCCAGAGGCAGCTTTAAAGGGCTAGTTTCCTTTTGAGGAGAGACTTATTTTCCTGTCTACCAATAAAAACACAGAGCAAGTGGAAAACAAGCATGTACCTATATACAGGCATTGCAACATACTTTTGGAGCTCCCTAATACTGCTTCTTGGGAGCCAGCACTTGAACCATTTGATCACTCTTCACCACATTCAAAACCTGTCTCCACTCCCTCCTCCACTTCTCAGATCAAAGTCCAAACCTACTAGCCTCCACCCATGACAGGCAGCCTACAAGCTAATCTTGATTGCTTATTTATTTGCATCCACTGTTTTAGTGGCCAAGCCAATGCTTCAATTAAGGCTTTGAAAACTGAACAGCAGGGCCCACCCTACCATTAGGTAAAGGAAGGCAAGAGCCTCAGGCAGCTAGTGATGGTGGGTAGCAGCAGCAGCAGCCTCTTGACTATCTGGGTGGGACAGGGACAGAGCTGTGTATGCTGTCTCAGATGCAGTGGAGGATGCTATCCTGTCACCTGTGTTGAAGTAAGATTCAACTGCTAGTCTGATCAGGGAATGGAGCACTATCTTTGCTTCAGGCAGCAAAATGTATTGGCCCAGCCTTGTTCCACAATCTTTGCACTGAAGCCAAGATTCTAATACAATGCATTCTAAAGGTGTCCTTTCCTTGCCCAGCCCATCTGAAAGTAAAGGTGAAAATGTAATTAACTCAGAGAATGGTGGGGAACTGATGAGTCTAGCTGCAAGTGGTACCCAGGGTGTTTCACTGAGGATACCTACAGAGGCAACAAGATTGTTCCTGGCTTCTATTGCCAGACCCTGGTTCTGAAGCAAGCACTGACTATGCCTTTGCAATCCAAGTTTGTAGGATGCTCCCTGCCCTTTCACCAAATGCACAGCGGATAAGCAGCACCAGCTTCTTGTAGTGCTGAAGTGCTTTGGCAGAAAATGACACCATAGAGCTCTCTGACTTCTACAACAACAGCTGTAATAATGAAGGCGACCAACTGATGCAGATTACGGTACGTTGCAAGGAGGCAAAAAAGCAAACCACAACAAATGTTATTAAACTATGTCACTGAACAAAAAAAGGCAGTCGAATCTGGACTGTGCCAGTGGGGGGGGGGGGCTTCCTTAGAATCTCCCCTTCCTCTAAATCTGAAGCAGGAACCTTGTCTAAAGAGAGAAGCCTGAGTTAGAGAAGGATAGGCGACAACGTGCCAGAATCCAGTTAAGAGGATATGAAGGAAGAGGCTGGCAAAGGCTTGTGCCAAGACCTTGGAGAACCGCTGCCGCTGCCAGAGTCAACAATGCTGCGCTAGAAAGATGGACCGGTGACCTGGCAGTCGGCAGAAGGCACTTTCCTCTGTTCCTGACTAGATTTGACGAGTTACAGATCCCTCCTGGGCAGGCACCCGAGCGTCACCGAGACAGACACCAGCACAGATCGATTTGGGGGGGCGGGGTTTGTTGTTGTTGTTGTGTGTGTGTGTGTTGTGTGGATGCCGAGTGGCTCCTACCAACGTGTAGCTGCAGCTGGCCGGGCAGAGAATTTCCTTTTCTGCGAGGGAAAGGAGAGAGAGAGGAACCGGGAGCCATGTCGCGCGGTTGATCTCACATCATTTAATTGTTTGGCACGCTGGGAAAGGAAAGCAAACCTTTCATTGGGAGGTTAGAGGGTCGGCACTACAAAGAGGCTTTTCCTTTCCCCTTAATTTAACACTAACGTGGCTTTTTGTTGCGCATCGTCGTGGTGCTTTTTTTTTTGTAATTAAGAGAGAGAGAGAGCGGGGGGGGGGGAGAGAGAGAGAGAGAGAGAGAGAGAGAAGGAAAAACCTCCCCTCCTTCCTCCTGCACCGTTCATTAGCGAAAGTGACATTGATGCAGACAGGCAGCCTAAAAAGGCAGCTAACCGCTCCCTCGTCTGAGGGCCCCCGCCGCTTGTTTCCTTAGCAACGGCAGGCAGGGGAAGGGAGAGAGAAAACGAAAACACACACACACACACACACTCTCTCAGAACCTGTCAGATGGAAAATGTCAATTACAGCATATCGGTATAGACGGAGGGCGGGAGAAAGAGGGAGGGAGGGAGGAGACGAAGCAAGCGAAGAGGAGGGAGGCAGCGCGCAAGGGCTGCTGGGCGCGCGGCGAAGGAGACGAGGTGGGAGGAGGAGACGCTGGTTGGAACAGCCAATCTGCGAGGGAGCGAGGCTGCGACGGAGCGGAAAGGGGACGCGGCGGAGCGAGGCGGGGAGGGGGGTGCGAAAAGAGAGCGCTGCTGCAGTTCCCTCACCGGCCGAACAGGCTTGGCAGGGTAATGGGCGGGAGGAGTGGCGCGCGAGAGAGGCTGCCTGTGCGCCCAGGCGGCGGGGGTGGCACAGCCACCAGCCGCCGCCGCCATTCCTTTCCTACGAAAGGAAGGAGGGAGCTTGTTTCGCTGCGTTGCACGGCAGGCTGGCGGGGTGGACGCTGCGCCACGAGTCAAAATGGCTTCCCCAGCGCCCCTTGTATGGAAGGAAAAAACGCCTTCGCTCCTTCCCCTCCTTGCCTGCTTCTGGAGGTGCCACTGGGTTGGCCACAATCCTGTGACTTCAAAAAACACGCTTGTTTTCTCTCTCTCTCTCTCAAACACACACACACACACACACACACACACACACACACAGCCTCACATGAGCGATGCCTCGCTTGCATGAAAGTAGCATCTAAAACCAACGGACACACGCACAGAGAGAGGTGCATTTGTTTGTTTTAAGGAGGGAGGGAGGAAGGAAGCCTGACATGGCTCTTCTATTGATCTCAGCCCTCTTCCCTCCACCCTCTTCTTCCTTTACTCTCTCTACCCGCCACCCCGCGTCCGGAACAAATCAGTAGATCGATGTCCGTCTGCAAGAGAGATCGCCCTCCGAAGCGGCGGAGAAAGGGCTGCAGACGCCCTGTTAAGATTAATCAGAACAAACCCTCCTCTCCCCGCTGCACACATCACTCCTTCAGTCCCACCCTGATGCGAAGCTGCCAAGGAAGGGAGACAAAGAAGTGGGAAGGGAGAGGAGAGACGCACACAGGGCGGACTAGCAAAATCCGTGATTGTTTGCAGGGTTGTTTGCAGCGCAGCCTCCTGTGCCGCTGTGTGCGCCCATGTCATTAGTCACTCTTGTTAATGATAACTGTTGTCCTTCTGCCCTCAGCAGCATCTTTTTTCGTATCCAGCAGGCTCTACTGCGCACTTGGCATAAAGTGGTACTGCATTTCCTTCTTAAAAAAACAAGAATACAAAAAATCCGTTGTGGAAGCATAGGACGGCTAGGTGGGAACTGGGAAAGGAGTGGATAATGGGGCTCAACGTAGCGGGAGAGACCACGGTTCACTTCTCCACAAAAGTACAAATCTACACTGGGTGTGATGTTTGGCCAGTCACCGGCCTGAACAGGGTTGTGAGAATTTTTTTCACTACTATTTTAAGAGATGGACCATATACCCTGCTGACCTGTGTTTGGAGGACGGGTAGGATAAAAATGTAATTAAATATTTTGCCATCTTGGACTCTGAGGCTGGATTCTGTACATCACAGAAGAACACTGGAGAACCAGCCAGCAGATCATACCCAGTTTTTCCCCAATCGGTAGCCTGGATATGATGAAAGGTGATGGGAACACAATGACATGCTGAAAACTGGATTTTTTTTTTTTATTGTGGGGAGAAGGATATGCTACCCAAAACAATTCTACATGCTGAAGTGGGTTAAAAGCAACCCTAAAATAATTAAATCCTGTTGCCTTGTGGAACTTGCCTTGGAGTTCCTTCTGAATGCAGGATAGAAATCAAGGTAATGTGCCATAAGTAGAGAGAAGGGGGAAGGTTCAGTGTGCTAATGGTGCTTATGGGGCATGGAATCAATTTAATGAACCCTGCCAGGTGACTTCAGAAACTTTGCTATCTCTATCTCATGTCACCAGACAATGCTCCCTGTACATTGAAATCTGGTGGGTAATGACTAAGATTCACTGAGTCAGTCACTCAGCCTTGCATGCCTATATAATGACCTATCTTACAGGGAGGTTGTTACTGGTTGTAAGAACAGGACAACACACATGAAATGCTTTCAGCAACCTATTGTGCTACATAATATGCACCTCGCTCATG
Organism: Podarcis erhardii; assembly: GCF_964252035.2. Taxonomy (NCBI): domain Eukaryota; kingdom Metazoa; phylum Chordata; class Lepidosauria; order Squamata; family Lacertidae; genus Podarcis; species Podarcis erhardii. The sequence goes on from NC_138498.1 coordinate 38,059,873, forward strand.
AGAAATACTTGCATCTTTCAACATGGAGCTATGTAGCCATTCAACTTGCGTGAAGCAGCTCACAGTGTCAAACACCATCTGTTGAGTAATCTCACTTTTACCCTTAAATACTCTTTTTGATGTTTTTAATCACCAAAAAGGAGGGGATTCATATACATAAAAATAAAGCAATGTAAAAACATGGCTATTCTACAATCAACAACACTGACTCTTATTAATTGAATCATAATAATACTCAATAAAGTGTTCTCACTTCAACTAATATAGCCATCATTGACTTCTTTCAGCTCTTACATAAATACAGTACAATACATTAGTTGGGACACCCCATTATGTTCTACATACTCTTTAACAACTCAGAAATCTCAGAATTCCTTTTCCACCATTATTCAATGCCTGACTTATATTTACCTGCAATCAGCAAACTCCAAACAAATCCACAGTATTCTAACTAATTTCTTAGTGAGGAACCACCAAGAATTGTGAGTGTAGGTGTAAGGTGGGGAGTAAATAAAAGGTTGTTTGTCTCTCCCTTTCACACATTGATTATCACTGTTAGAGCTTGCTCAATGTTAACTTGGCTGTTCATGTACACACATACAAAATATCACATGCTTCCAAATCTTAAAATGATCACAATGTATTAGAACATACCGGTACATGGTGTAAATGTGATGCTTTTCTGAAAAAGTGGGTGATAGTCATGAAAAGTGGAACTAAGCTGCCACACTATTATTACTTAATGTTGGGAAAACACAATTTGCTTTTAATTCATGTCCATATTATTTCCTGGAGTGGAAAGATGGATTTTCTGTTCAATGAAATGTTCCTTTTTAAAATAACAAAACACTTTCCACATTGTAACAAAAACTTTGCGCAAACATTATTTTAATGCTTTCCCTGTGATTTGCATTTAAACTATTCTCCCCAGTCTTCCCACTCTCCACCCTGTCCTTCCTCCCCTTGGCCAACAGCTCTGACCTCCTCTTGGTCAACTTCCTTCCCTTCTCTCCTTGCATCCTGTACTTGGTCTGGGATAGATGACCAGGGTCATTGAGATCTGGCACTGGGCCCAGGGCAAGATGCATGATCGGTCCTTCCCCCCCCCCCCTAAATCTTCCTACAAACCAAATGCCACTGTTTTCTTTAAACACGTTTTTCAGTGACTTAGGTTTAGTGAAAGGTGAGGAAGACTGGAAATACCGTATTTTTTGCTCTATAAGACACACCAGACCACAAGACGCACCTAGTTTTTGGAGGAGGAAAACAAGAAAAAAAATATTCTGAATCTCACAAGCCAGAACAGCAAGAGGGATTGCTGCACAGTGAAAGCAGCGATCCCTCTTGCTGTTCTGGCTTCTGTAATAGCTGCGCAGCCTGCATTCGCTCCATAAGACGCACACACATTTCCCCTTACTTTCTAGGAGGGAAAAAGTGAGTCTTATAGAGCAAAAAATACGGTAAATGAAAAAATAATATCAGAATGGGATAGTCAATATGTATATTAAAAATATCACTGCCCACAAACCCACATGGAAATAAACATAATATTTTTTAGTAATGTTAACATTACTAAACTGATTAGTAATGCTAATACATTGGGATACACACTGTTTATGACGGATCATCAGTCTATTTGTCCACAACACATTCTAACAGTGAAAATAAGAGCAGAACAAGAACCTGTTGGGTCAGGCAAATGGCCTATCTAGTCTCACAGTGGCCAACCAGATGCCTGTGGGAAACCTGCAAGCAGGACCTAAGTACAAGAGCTCTTTCCCCTCCTGCAATTTCCAGTATTCAGAATCATTTCTGCCTCTGACCATGAAGTCAAAGCATAGCCATCATGGCTAATAACCATTGATAGCCTTCTCCTTCATGAATTTTCTATTAGCAAATGTTTCTATCAAATAATCAAAGTTTAGTTTTCTTGCCATCAAAGTTTTATCTTCTTGACTGAATGGCCAACATTCCCAAATCTGTGAGATTCTCTTGGCACGTAGTTAACCTAACGCAGTTTTTAACGTGAACCAAAACACCCCAACCCACTGCACCAAACATGTATGTACAGACAAATTTAGTTTATTCAAAGACTGCACAACAATGGCAATCTTACCTAAGTAGGCTGCAACTGGTCATACAGAATCTACTTGTGCACCAAATGGGCATCAGATGTAGAATGCAGTGAACCCAACACAATGTTTCAGAATTTCCTATCATTGGGGATTATAAAGTTGCTGTGCCAAAGAGTTACAGCTTCAGGGCAACTCTCAGCAGCACAAACTCCACACAAGTCAAGCACGGTGAATTTTTTTTTGCCAGAGGATTCCACTGAAGAAAAAGTGCTTGTGCACAAACCGCCCACCCCCACCCCCCGTTACTTTCATTGTTGTAACCTTGGCCATGGCATCCATAAATAGGAATGGGATGTTTCTCAAGTGTTGGGTGAATCAAGTTTTCAATAACAACTCCTGTTTTATGGCTGAAGTAAGTGAATTCTGAAAATCACTCTTCTACTTCATATTTGTATGTTTCTTCATTGAAGTAAACATATTGTAAGATGAATGTTGTTTGTTCAACTTGACTTGAATCTGGATTTTAGAAATGTAAGTAACATCCCCTTACAAACGTGAGTAACTCAGTCCCTGTAGAAAAGCAGCAGCAAAAGAGAGAAATGCTGTCGGGGAAGGTTGCTTAACCCTTTTAATGTCAGCTGGCCAAGTTGCTCCCCAAGCTGCCCTCTCCCACCAGGGCTCCAAGTAGTGTGTGGAGGATGATGCAGGGGAAGAGGAGGGGCGAGGCAGAAAAAGGCAGATGGGAAATGCATTAAGCAGCACTCCTTTCAAAATGAGCCTCTCTCAACCCCCACCCTGTTATCACTGGGGCTGCATTCCACATGTTTGTGTATAATGTGTAGTTTGCCCTAGAGAGCCAATTAGATGTTGCAAAGGTGCCACTCTGCCTAGCCTGCTTTTGTAATCTATACTGCTAGGAAACTGATATATGACTTTTCATCTATCACCTGGGAAGCATATCTAATCCTTCCACCCTGAAAAAATATATATTGCAGAGTTTTTAAAAAGCAAAACAAGCATAACTATATTATGCACCCAATGAAGTCCACTTGCTATCCTGTCTTGGTTGCATCTGGGGCATTTTTCAAAGTTGCCACATTCCAGTTGTGCTACTGGAGCTAAGGATTGGGACGTGGGCAACTGCAGGTTACAAGGAAGCATTATCTCCCGTGCTGAAAAGCAGAGTGGGGAGGGGCATTGGCAGAGCAGGCTGCATATGCTGAGCTGTAGCACAGGGCCTCGAGACCAATTAGATGACATTAATTACCTTTTTGATAGAGCCACCAATATTTTTTTGAAATCCTACCACCACTCTCAACATGCACTGGCATAAGTAGACCCTTTAGTTGTTTCAAAGGAACAACCCTTGTCTGATGACCAGGACAGGTTGAAGTCTCTTGAGTTCTAGGGGCTCAATTATATCTTTCAACTCAGCCCACTGCCTATAATCCTAATGTGGGGGGCACTGACCTTTTCAAGTCTCACAAAGGATTGCTCAAATGAAAGAAGATGACAACGAGAGAGAGAGAGAGAGAGAGAAACAAAACAAAAGGGTGGAACAGGAAACTGCAAGACATGGAAATATCCCCCCTTTTCTTCCCAGTGGGTTTCAATCTTATTTTCTTTACATAATTTATCAGATTAGGTTATAGTAACACTAAACAATGTGAGAGAAAGGAAAATCGGGGCATATCAAAAGCAGTGTGAATTATTCACTACAACTTGGAACATCAAGTCTGAAGGATGCTGCTGTTCCCTGTGCTCCAAGTTCAACAATATGGTTGGGATCCTCCATGCCACAGACTTCAGCCTGAAATCTTGGGGCCAAACGTTATGCGACATATGAAATATGCGATTGGGATCTCCTGCATTTAAAACAAACAACTGTGGTGGAGCAGAGGAAAATTGGGCTGCAGCAGTCCTAAGCCTCCCTCTCCCCCAGCCATATATCCGATTAAAATCACCCCAGCTGCTACTTTGCCACATGGGGGGAAACGTATGTATGCCTGGTATGAAGCCTGTATGCTTTCCTCCTTCATGGTCCACATAACAACACTGGGGGGATGGAGTGATTCTTAATCAGGAAAACAGAGGACGGGTTCTATTTATCTGCTACAGGGTTATAGCACTGTTCCTAACCTCCTTAACTGGCCTGATGTTTAGCGAATGGACTGGGTAGGTAACAGAGCTCCCCCTCCCAGATCTAATTTGGTCCTGAGAAACAAGTCTAATTGGAAATTTAGTAGCTTTAAAACAGATTAGGCTACCTCCCAAAGTGACTGATAAGGATGCCAGTTGAATCTTGTGGCTGGTGCACATCCTTAATAAATAAATCACTGGATATCTCCTCTGACCAGCTTTTCACTAAAGGCTGAAAACATTACAGGTGTGTTGTGCTGCTGGGTTTCCTGACTACATCTAGCTGGTCACAGCTGGAAAAAGGATGCTGGACTAGATGAAACTTTGCTCTGGTCCAGCAGGACTCTTATTACATTACATTACTTGGTATTTCCAGAGAGCGATAGCAGACAGCGGTACATCACGAAGCCACAAAAACTATGTGGAGGAAGTAATGTATTTGATCTAAGACTAGCCTAGTTCACACACACAACTCTATGGATAGCAATCATAGGAGACAGAGCCCTGCTGAATCAGACCAATGGCACATTTATCCAAAGCCATGGCCTCTGTAGGCATACCAGAAGGTGGATCTTTGACTAGCTGAAATAAACTTCCTGGGAATAACTTGGGGGGGGGGGTAAATCCTAGAATGCCAGTGGACTTGGATATATATTTGGCTTCTCTCATTTTGGTGACTGCACAGACAGAGGTGTAAAGCTGAGCATAAATTAAGGAGGCAGCCAAGAAACAGCAAGAAAACCAAATTTGCAGATTAGTTTTCAGAGCTGTACCACCACTGGTTCTCAAAAGGGACACAGGGTGAGAGTGCATGCAGAGATGGTCTTGAAACCTGCTATCACAGCTAATTTGCAAGAAAATGTTGCTGGAAGTAGAGGTGAGGTGAGAGACAGGTGGTATGTCTAAGAATGCCTTATTGGCTGGCATGCTTATTGCATTGAGTAAAGGGCCATAGGAGATATAGGGACATTTCCTACACCCAAATGAAGATGAACAGTAAGTCTCACTTACAGATAGGTAGCCGTGTTGGTCTGCCATAGTCAAAACAAAACAAATTCCTTCCAGTAGCACCTTAAAGACCAACTAAGTCAGTTCTTGGTATGAGCTTTCGTGTGCATGCACACTTCTTCAGATACCGAATGTATCTGAAGATGTATCTGAAGAAGTGTGCATGCACACGAAAGCTCATACCAAGAACTGACTTAGTTGGTCTTTAAGGTGCTACTGGAAGTAAGTCTCACTGTCACTCCTGCAATTCTACAAGGGGTCAGTTCCAATGACTTTCCACTATGCTATAGATAACTCAACTGACTCTGCATGGACAGTAGAAGCTGAACAACCAAGCCTGGATGAAGCTCAGGAAACATCAATATCCATGAAAGGAGCCAAGCAAGTCAGTTAAGAGGTGTGGGGAACAATGCAAAATGGGAATAATGTGTTACACGTGTCACCTCCCCTGCCCCATTATCTCCTTCTCCTTATACAAGGAGTAAGCATATATAGCTTCAAATAAACACTGATAGACCAAAACTGGTGCAGTTCAGATCTCAAATCTGAATTTCTGAATTTCAGAAGGCGTGTGAGGGAGGAAATAAGGAAATGGCTTGAAGATAAGTATTTCTGTGTTAAAACTAAGCATGTCTCCTGCTGGTCTAAATCTCAATGGAAGATTCAATGGAAAGTATATGTAAGCTGCTCTGAGCCTCCCAAAGGAAGAATGAGATATGAACACAATAGATAATACTGTCCATTTTCTTGCCATGAATTTCAGCGAGGCCCAAATGTTTTTAAAGACACATTTAACTGAGGCGGACTGATATACACATTTGTAAAACAATCACTGCCCTTTTTTGTTTCACTTGTCCAACTTTATGTGGCATAATTGTAGCTTTTGGTTTCCTTCAAATGCAATTGTCAATCAAAATGAAAAATGTCATAATTTATGTCTGTCCTGATCTGACAAGGAAGCCCAAATGGCCTTTAAAGTGAGGGGAGATTTAGTCCTGTCACACTGAAAATGGCTCCAAACCTGAAACATGATGCTTTTTTCAAGGAAATTGAATGAAATAGTGGCAGAGCTAATGCTATATCAATTGGCCACACTGGATACTTATGCTATCTACCCTTTATGACCTAGGAATCAAGTTCAAGTCCTGACCTGGATTATGAACCGTGAGACACACACAATACCAAAAAGGCAATTATTGACAGCCAGTCACCAACTGATCTGACATTATTGCCATTGGCTGGGCCAATGTTGAGTCACATTCTGACAACGCAAGAGCAAACATCTCATGGATGAATAATGTCTCCCCATTATGGTTTATAAAGTAGAGCATGCTCACTCAAACCTTGTGCTGCATTTTGACATGGAGAAAATCAGCTGTGCACTATCCTTAGCAACATGGAACGAATGAGAGCCTTGAAAGACTCAAGTAAATCAGCTACACAGAGCATGGTACCAAGCCTACATCTACTCAAATCCTAGATGTATGTCTGCAAGGCAGGGCAGGCAGCAAGGATGGGGGAACCTGTAGCCCTCCATATGTTGTTGGACTGCAACTCCTATCATTCCTGACTGCTCAGTGTGAGAGCCAGTGTGGTGTAGTGGTTAAGAGCGGTAGTCTCGTAATCTGGGGAACCGGGTTCGCGTCTCCGCTCCTCCATATGCAGCTGCTGGGTGACCTTGGGCCAGTCACACTTCTTTGAAGTCTCTCAGCCCCACTCACCTCACAGAGTGTTTGTTGTGGGGGAGGAAGGGAAAGGAGAATGTTAGCCACTTTGAGACTCCTTAAAGGGAGTGAAAGGCAGGATATCAAATCCAAACTCTTCTTCTTCTTCTTCTTCTCAACATGCTGGCTGAGGCTGATGGGAGTTTGCAGTCCCAACATCATTTGGAGGGCCACAGCAAGTTCTCCTACCCCTGGTCTAGGGAAATGGGTGGGGTAGGGTGGAAGAAGAAACTGGAGGAAGGAAGGGAGGTATGAGAAGGCAGCAGACAAGGAAGCATAGGGGCAGGGGACCTAGGAAAAGAGGGGTGGAAGAGTGAATGGTCCAGAGATACAATGGAAAGAGGAATAAGCTAGAGTGGGGCAAATGGGTACAGAGGCAGGTGCACACAACCAGGTCCAGCAGTCAGCAGTCTGCCCATTCTTTCGCCATAGAGGAAAACTGGAGTTCACAAATGCATCTGAAATCCCTGATCCAAAAGAACATGCATTTCATGACTGCAAGGACATTGAATCAGGATTTTCCAGTGATGTTACTCTCTTCATGCTTTATCCCTTACTTAAGCCCAGCTTCTAGCATAAAGCAATTATATATTTATATGAGCCTCTTTAATCAGGATCCTTCCTTATTTCTGCAGATGCTATCACTGCCACCACAAATACACAACTTCCTGATATGTATTTCCAGATTATTTAACTCCAGCCATAGCTGCAAGTATGTTTCACTTGGAGTCACCGGGTCAGAAGGGTTAGAACAGCTCCCCAAAGAATAATGTGATCCGTAGACCACAGGGGCCAAAAGCAGAGAGCAAACTGCACGCCCACCCTCAAAGGACCTGCAGAGCTCTATGTGAATCAGGCAAGTGTTTCAGTCCATATGTACCTTCTTCCGTTATTTATTCACGGGTAATAGTGGGCTGCCAGGGTTTGTCCCTAACTGTACACCACATTTTAAAAATTCATTTGCTACTGAAAGCTTGAAAAAAAAAGTCAGGTCAAATTTTAGGAGGACATTTTTTAAACAACAACAACCCCTATATCAAGTTAGTTTGCTTTGGGTCAGAGTATGTCTTTCTTCGCTTTGGAAGCCAGAGGTTTGCAAGGTATTTGAATTTCTATGATTCAGATAACCACCATGGTGCAGAGGTCTTGGAAGAGTAACCAGCGTTCTACCCAGTCTACCTCAAGGGGTTGTTGTGAGGGATAAAAATCTCTCCCCCACCCTCTCTCTCACACACAGTGCTTTGTGCTCCTTTGAAAAAAGGTGGGATACAAATTTGCAACACGGAGAAATAATAATGTATCTTATTTTGCATTGGCTACCTTTTAAAGCCTGCTCTGGGATTACAGTATATTTTTCTTCTTTGTATGGTTGCCTATATTCTTGCATATTTATGTTCCTTCGTGGAGACTTATTGCTTGTTTTTATGCTTTCTTCCTTCTTTTCATGCTTATGTTACATGATTGCAAACTGCCCTAAACAGATTTTCTGGAAGAAGGCAGACTATAAGTAAAGCAAATAAGATTTTTCTAGCCTAATGTGTATTTTTTTCTTTTCCTTTTTCCTTTTACTTAGTGACATGTGTGATGGGATGAGCAAATACAAGAGGCACAGAAATGGATACTGAAATGAAGAAACATAGAAAGGAAATTCTTTTAAGGCATACGATTAAGTATAGAAGAATGTGTGTGTGTGTGTGTGTGTGTGTGTGTGTGTGTGTGTGTCAGTATCCTGTAAGTGCAGTATCCTATAAGTGCAGCCTTATTGACCAAGAACAGTAGTCGATCAGATATCATATCTTTGACAGAGGATGGTATGAAATGCAGCAGAAGACATACACTGTAGCAAGAGTGCAAGTAACAGAGAACTCCAAACTCTGGCCTGGTTCAGACACTCATTGTAATGCAAGTGATTGTGAGAGAATTAAGCCTGGCCACTGGAAAGCTGCCAACCCAACCAGGCTCATGTGCAGCTACGGTTGGACCACTGTGCCTTTCTGTGGGAGGAAAAAAATGTACAAAGTGGTTTATGTGGTCATGGTTTGACCATCCATTTTCTAGATACCACCACTATGTCAATCATGATAGCTGCATATCCATCTACCATGCAGAGATCTCGTATTTGTTGACTACCTTTAATCTTGAATGAATATCAGATGTTTCTAGAATATTTGAAAGATCAGAGAGTATTTGCCATTAGCATCAGAGAAATGCAAGGTGTTGGGAGACACACAGCTCTACCTAAAATTGAATGGACCAACTAGCAGCCATTAAAGGTATGGTGCATTGACCATGAACATCACTATGATGTTACGCAGCTGTAAGGATTATATGCAGTTGTTTGGCGGGTTGGTCTGCCAATGCAAATGCCTGTGGTCTGCATCTTGAGAAAATACATATAAATATGACCAACTGGGTGGAAATCCCTTCCACAGGACCTTCAGGTAAGTGGAGAACTTGGCTAATTAGAAGTGGTTTTAGGATAATCCTTGGATGGCCCTTGTGGTCTCTTCCAACTCTATGATTCTATGATTCTATGTAACTTACTTGTAGCCACTAAAGATGTACTGTGGTCACTAAGGTGTCTATCCCAGGACCAGTGTGTCCTTAGGGAAGTTGACCTTTTCTCTACATTCTGGTACCCAGACACAATAATAAAGTAGGAAGAAGCTCAGTACCTAATCATCTGGAACTTTAATATTATGCAAAACAAGAGTGAAGGTGAACCTAGCAGCTACTGAAGCATTTGAAGCATCCTCTCCAATCAAGAATCTGCCTGTAGTTCAAGCCATTATGAGTAACATCAGCTTCCTAAAGAAAGAACTATTATGGGTTGTCCAATCAGTTCCCTTTTGGGGGATAGAGGGTGTTCTTTCAGCAGCTCAGATCCGTCTAGTTCAGGTATGTAAGGTCCTCAGAATAGGCTGGGTCTTGCTGATCACCTGTGCTGCTGACAGACATGAGTACAGACATAAAGCCCATTAAAATCACTTTTCCGGATCACTCTAAGGTCTGATAATCACCCCTGATGGTGGCCAGCCATAATCCACTGAGAAACTCACAAGCAGCTATCCTTAGTTGTTACTCCCTCACGTCTGGGAGTCTGAAGTCTGTTATCTCCAAGTGCAAAGGTTCCACTCTTAGCTATTGCAGTTAAGTGTCACAGATAAACCTATCTATGAGTTTGACTAATCCACAGTTAAACCCATGTGTGCTGGTTGCTATCACAGCATCCTGTGGCAATGAATCCCATATGTTCAAAGAATACCAAGAACAAATATTTTCCTTTGTTTGCCTTGAATGCACTGCTTACTTAGTTTCACTGGATGACTCTTGAGGTGCAGTGTTTGGGAACGTTCCCCCCACCCATATTAATTTTCTCCAAACCATTCATAATTTTGCTATTCTGTTCCTCTTGGTATCATTTTTCTTAAATGAGAAAAATCCCCCACCTCCTTAAGCCTTTCTTTCCAAGAAAGAAAATCTTGGTTGAATTCCTGAGCTCACAGCTGGAGGGATGGTGGGGGCAGGGTGGGGGAGAACTCTTCAGGGACACTTCCCACACTTCTGATCATACAGCACAGTGCCAAACCCAGACATCCAGGAAACCACAGTCTGGACAAGCCCCTAGGCTCAGTGAGAATTCCAAGTACATCAAAAAAGCAAATCCCCAAATCTGGCAGAGACCTGACAAATGGCACCCCCTCCTATTTATCTATTTTTGGTCTTGTATTGATATCTAGATTCATTGATTATTAAAACAGAGTAGCTTTTTCAATTATATAATATTAATTACCTGCAAAAGTGAGGAGGGAGAAAAACTTAGTGAAGTGGTACTGGTGCACTCTGGCACATCTGTGATATAAAGTTCTTAGGTAGCTGGCCTGGGAGAGGCTTTTACCTGAGACCTTGGAGAGCTGCTGCTGATCAGCGTTGTCATTCTTGAGCAAGACAGGCTAATGGTTCGTATGCAAAAACAATTCCTGTGAAGCAAAACAGAATCCTGTGCATCGTGGCTTGAGTCAGTACTGACCCAAAATGGCAGCACTGCTCTTAGGGACACCCTAAGCATGGGGTGCAGCTCTTGGGTTGTAGTGTGCCTGCGCTTTGTTATCCTCAGCACCCTTTTTTTGGCACCTCCCAGATTGTGTCTTGGAGGGTTGTTTTTGTTTTGGGCCAGCCCTATTCCGTGCCCTCTGAATGGGTATTTAAACCAAGCAAGGGAAATGCAGCATGTTTCAACAAATAGTGTCAAGACCAGGTATGAAAACTATTAATAGGTCAACCATATACATGTCTATTCAGAAGTAAGTCCCATTGAGTTCAGTGGGGTTTACTTCCAGGTAAGTGGGTATAGGAGTGTAGCCTAATTGGCCCATTTATAGATTAAATGCACAATCAATCAATCAATCAATCAATCCAAAGTTTTTTTGTCATGAAAAGGGGTTTGGGTCTCTTGGTATTGCTGTCAATACACCACATTCGTCTTCTGACTTGAATAAAATGTTTAAGCTTAAAGACAATAAATTACGTGTTGGTGGTATTTAATCAAAAGGAACCATTACTGTCACCAAACAAGTGTACAACACACTTGCATTTAGATGCTATTCTGTTTTTCAATCCACTTTATTTATTTAGCATTTTCATAGCATTCATATAGCAGTTAGCATTTCCCTGCCAGCAAAAACAGCACCTGAAGCGAACAAATTAGTACAATAAAAATCATTAAATATTGAGAATGATTTCCAAAAGCAGGAAAGTCAAGAAATACAAATTTTAACAAGGATGCCCATAAGCAACAATCAATATAAAAACAAAGTCCCCTGAAACCACCAGTGGCCTGGCATGCCACCAAAAGAAATGTATCCCAGAGCTTGGGTGCTACCACAGAGAAGGCCTTCTGATGAGACTTTGTGGATCTCAACTGTATAAAGGCTGAGATAGAAAACATCACCCTCTCTGCAGACATGAGGAAGCAGGGAGAGTCTGCCAAAAGTGTCCAGGCCCCAGACCACAAATCAGCACTCTGAATTGGACCAGGAAGCATGTAGGCAGGTAATGCATGTAGGTCCAAATAGGAGTGATAGGCATTATGTGTCTATCTGCCCCCCCCCTGCTCCAGAATCCCACCTAACTGCAGCTTCTGGGCTGTCTTCAAAGGAAGACCCACCTCAATCACAGTACGGGAGTCAATACTGCAGGAGTCAACAAAACATGAATTCCCAGTTTTCTGGCTTGGTAATGAAGCCACAGAACACTTATCCACTTAGAGCTCGTCCACCTTCCGCTTGTCCCGTACTTTATAGGCAAGGCTCTGAGAGGTTTTTGTTCTGCCTGGGCAAACCTGCTGTTTGCTGCTAAACTGGAACAATTTGCAGAAAACCTGATTGACGTTTGCTCCGATTCTGCGGTAAACGGCAGGACAAGCAGAAGTATGCACAAGCCCTTACTAACCTGTTAAACACAACCCTGACTGTTTCCTGAAGCCCTCTGTTGCAATCTCAGCACCTGCTCTGTAAACAAAATGATACCCAAGGGGGAAGTCATGGCCACCAACTTGATTGGCTTGAAAAGAGGACCAGACAAATTCACGGAGGAGAGAGCTATCAATAGCTACCAGCCTTAATAGCTATGTTGTGCCTCCACACACAGAAGCAGGAATGCATCTGAATACTAGAACTTGGTTCCTGCTTGTGGGTTTCCCACAGGAATCTGGTTGGTCACTGTGAGAACAGGATGCTGGACCAGATGTGCCGCTGACCTGATCCAGCAGGCTCTTTTTAACCTTCTCACTGACTGGAGTATTAAGATGCAGGCTGGATTCTGACTTTAAAGCCCAGATGTACAATGGTGGATCAGCTACCTCCTTAAAGATAAATATGTCCTTCACTGTTGTCACCTGCTCTATCATACACTCCTATCAAATGAGGCTTGCTAACTCATAAATTACTGCACAAACCATTCCAAACAATAAAGGCAATTTTACTTACTGAACCATTAAATTTACATACTTAAATTAGACTCAACCAGACGTTGCGAGGGGATGTCTCGCAGCCAGACAAACAATGAATTTAGGGAAAGAGCTGCCGTGTACTTCCCCACCTCTCACATGAAATTAATGAGGTGCTTCAATTTAATCATCATTAAAATTACATCTTTATTTAGTTACTTAGCAGAGTTTGACTCTGTGGCATATGACAGAATGTGTGTTGGCACCTTTGACAATAACCTTTCCCAAGGAGAAAAGGAGATGGGGAGTGACCCCCGGCTTGGGTACCTGGGCAATGTGTCTTGCTCGCAGAGCACAATAGCCATAAAGCAGGAAAAATAATTCAAGGTGGGAAATGATCAATATGTGTGGGATGAAAAAAAAAAAGGAACAGGGGCTGAAATCAAGGTGGAGGAGCTGGAAAGAAAGTGAAAGGGGTGGCTCCGAGTTTTCCTGGAGCATGGTTTTTGCTTTTTGTCCGTCCCCCCCCCCCCAAATGTGCCCAGAGACCTAAACACAGGGGAAACCAATAATTTCACAAGAGTCTAACCCTTCTTTGGCTGTTTTCACACTCGGTTGTTCAGTAGTCACTGCGTTTCCAGTGTTGAGATTTTAATCCATGTTCACATGACATAATACAAAATGTAGATGTATCTTGTGCTTTGTTATCAGATACCACAGTTTGAAGTGCTGTTTCTCAAACCAGCTTCACACTGGTTGGAGCAAATAAGCTGTTCCTGATGCTTCTGTAGCAAAGGTGCGAAAATTTTGCGCAGGGTAAAACATCACCCTGTCAGGGCCTCCTGCTTTGTATGTGAACAGAAAGGAATTGAAGCCATGCTGATGTGAACAGCTTGGGGGAAGGAGCTGTGAACTGCATCAGGAACTGTACTCTACATCTTCACTGTACTCTAAGGTGGTAATGTGAACATACCCTATTACAGTAAAACTAATAAAGTCTGTTTCTATGAATTATATTGGATTTGTTTGTTCATGGACATTATTAATCCAAAGGTGTGCCGCAGCAGGGCTAGCACAAGAAACAGTTTTTGATTTTGGCATTCTTTAAGAATGATGCTGGACATAACAACAACAGGCTTCTATGGTATTTCAGAGAATAGGCCCAATCAGGCATTTAGAAGTGGTACAAAGCAAGTAATCATGCCATGAGACATGGGTTCAATCTAGGGTTATAAGCTATATGAGTATAGCAAGCTCATCCCCCCAGGCGCTTGCTCTGGGTGCAGAGGAAGCCAGAAGTAGCTATGCCCATGGCAACAGGGGCGAGGCTAAGGGCACAGCCTGGCATATGTATCACATTGCCCACTCATGTGAGTAATGACTGAACAGGGCTATTGCTTTAAAACATTTGACTGCAGAATCTGTTACCTATTTAACTATGAAATTCTAGAGCAACCCTCGTCATTGCAGATCAATGCTTGAATCTTTGAAATTGAGATTTCTTCCACAAGCAAACTTTTTTTTTTAAAGGAGGTAAGCATTTCAAAAACCAAAAGTTTCACATAACATCATCATTATTACAAGCATGTAATATCATGGGGGAGATAGCAATAGCTCAGGCTCATGCAAAGTGTTGTTGTGGGAGGGGGAGGCAGATGAGGGGCAGGCTTGAGATAAGAACTGAGATCTAATTTGTCTACATTAAAAATGCAATATCAGCAGAAGGGTCTGAAACACACAATTTATCAACACCAGGGTTAGAAAGGCGTCTTAAAATAAGTGTGGCATTTGCATGCACATGCATACAAAGGGACTGCTGCAGTGGTGAAAGGAAGGAGCCTTCCCTTTGTCACGTAACTTTCTGCCAGTCCTCTGGGTAAATGGAAGGCCGGGATAACATTAGGCAAGGAAAATAAGAACCTTGCTCAAAATAACTGGCAGTTCGATTCACGCGAGCCGCCTGAATGGAAAGTAATCTAATGCTGCAATTTTGGAGAAACAATATAGAGTCACTCACATACATCATGATTAATGACTGGATACCACAGTGTGAAAACCATTTAGAAATGGCATTTTTGTCACTGACGGTGCTACACACATAGTAAAGGTCATACATGATAAGAGCACTATCCATATTTCTTTGGCGAACATGCTTAACCTTGTAGAGCACAATTCCCTACAAGATCAGTGATCCATCTCCAGCATCAGAATGGCTCATGGGAGAATCTCAGAAAGCCAATTTTGCATACAACTGCACCTTCCCCTCTGAAACTGCCTCTAATGTCAGACAACTGTAGCTGCCTTTTGTAGCTTGTAGCACCCCAAAAGGCAGAGCACCTAGTGTACACATGCAAGTGAATTGAGGGTTACTTGTCTAATAGACAAACGGCACAATCCTATGCATGTTTACTCAGAAACAAGCCCCACAGTGTTTAATGGAGCTTAATCCCAGAAGTCTTCATAAGATTATAGCCTTGGGGCTCCTTCAGACAACCTATTTATTGCGTGTTCATACTGATTTGCTTGCACAAAGCTTACAGTATGTTGTGGTTAGAAAATGCCCAGTTTTCAATGAGAATTTGTTCTTATTTGTTTGCAGGGAGGTTACACCACAATAAGCCTTCACCTTGCATGCATCCTGATTTGCTTGTGTGATGTTTATACATCTTCCTGTTAATCATTCATTCATCCCACACTTTTCAATGCATTTTCTCATCACTTTCCAAGAAGCAAAAAGTCTGATTTATTTTTTTTACAAAGTGGATTTTTGCACCAGGGTGACACAGCCCTTTAATCTACTTCAATTTCACAAACCTAAATTTTCAGTATGTGCTTGAATCCCTTCTTCAAAATACTGGTAATCGGGAAGTGCTCTTAGATTTGCGAGTACCCAAAAAGGCTATAGAGCACAGAACACCACAGAGGCAATTTGTAGAAGGGACACTCACAAACACCCCTCACCTTGAAAGTAATACAAGCACAAAAAAACCTTCTAGATTCTACCCATGAGAATTTTGGGGTGCAATTTTCTCCCCTTTAATTGACAGAGGATGCATCGGAGGGAAATGCAGAAGAAATTTTTGGCACAGCACTTCACTAGGCTAAACAAAATTGACTGAAAAGAACCCCATAAGAGGTACAAATTGATCTGAAACTCACTGAGTGAGTGTGTAGATATTTCCAGGCCTGCACTCTCATCTGGTCACAGATGAGCTTTTAAGACACTCAAGAGAATGAGACGGCAAAAGCTTCTTAACATGAATGACTGTAAGAAAGCACATCTCCAGAACACCATGCAGAGTGTTCTGGGCATAGGCGCAGACTCCATGGGGCCTGAGGGGGCCCGAGCCCCCTCAAAAATTCGTTTGGAGGGCTCCGCCCCCCCAATAATTTAAGAAAATTATTAGTTATATTATGCTTTGTAAAATCACAAAATTATGTTGGTATTTTTTATTTTCCTTGTTTGACGATAGTTACCTTTTAAAATACATTTAGTAATGAGTTAAAACAAATAATTATTACGGTAGTAAAAGAGGTGGCGCGAGTAGTTTTGCTCGGTGCGTGCGACTGGCCCAGCCCCTCTTTCCTTTTCCTCTCTTCTGCTCTCCCGCCGGGCGCCTGAGGGAGAGTTACTTAGCGGTTCTGAGGAGCCGCTGTTGTTTCGGCAGGGGAAAAACCACCGCCCGCGAACCGCCGAGCTCCCTCTCTCTTTCCAGCCTCTCTCTCTCTCTCTCTCTCTCTCTCTCTCTCTCTCTCTCTCTCTCGCTATGGCTAAGGAGGAGAAGAAGCCCTTCAGCCAGTCTATGGCCGAGTGGCGGAGGTTCATCTACAACCCCAACAGCGGTGAGTTCCTGGGGCGAACGGCCAAGAGGTGGGGTGAGGAGGGCGAGTGAGCGCGCGCGTGCGGGGAAGGGAGGGGAGGGGGCGGCCGGCACGAGGGGCACTTGCCTTGCCCACCACGCATCTCTCTCCTTCTCGGTCTCTCTCCCTCCCTCAGCTGGCGAGGGGGCCACGAGGCGGGCGGCAGCAGCAGCAACGGGCCGGGAGTGGCTCTTAGAAAACTTCCCGGGGCAGGACCCCGGTATGGACCCCCCAAATATTTTTTATAAGTCGGCGCCCCTGGTTCTGGGACAAACAGCACAGCACATCTATGAATGTCTGTTAAAGCAGGCCTGCCTCTGAAGATGGTATGATTTGGTCAAGAAGAATGAATGCTTCTTCATTGTGGAGGGAGAGCGGAGAGGTCTCCTGAAAGCTGAATTGTCATTCAGTAAGTGGTAGAAGCAAGAGAAGGCTGGAGAAGAGTTGAGGCAGCTGCAACGGGCAGTTTAAGGAAGCAGCATTACACACATCTGAGCTACAGTCATGGTAGTTGTCACACACACAAACCATTAGCTGACTGCCATGCTACTAAGATGGTGATGTGGGGTGTGTGTGTGTGTAGTCTTTTCTTGGTCAGCAGAAGAAGCTTGTCTGTGCCCAAAGCATTTACTTTACCTGCTCATAAACCCCTGATTTTCATACGTTATTAATATTCACCAAGTTTGGTTTCATTCAGTCAGGGCAATAAGCCAAAGGGGATCAGTAAACTCACACATGACACAGATTAATGGTTTTCCTGCAGTCCAAAGTGATTTAATGCCCTCTGCATTATATACTTGTGGCTGCCTAATACACTGGACACTTTTGTGCAATGGAAGCATTTCAAATATTTAAGAAATACAGAAGAGAGTCAGTGGCATGAAAACAAACCCCCCCACAAGTATTGAGGGAACCAGGCAGAATGCCTTCTTGGCAGATTGCCCTCCCTGTGGAATGCCCTCCCATCAGATGCCAGGGAGATAAAGAATTACACAACTTTTAGAAAACATCTGAAGGCTTAGGTTTAGGGAAGTTTTTAACGTCTGTTATTTTATTATTTTTTATATTTTGCTGGAAGCTGCCCAGAGTGGCTGGGGAAACTCAACCAGATGGGTGGGGTATAAACAATAAGATAATAATTACTACTACTACTACTAAACTGGAAGATCTCTAAAGCCAAAGGTATATATATATCAATGCATAAGGAAAAACAGCAACAGCTCCAAAATTCACAGTTGGGCAAAATCTTTGTTAGGACCAGCCTACATAAGGTATGTGCCACTAATAACAATAGTATATTGTGCAATTGGAGTTTTTTCACAAAGATGATCTCTGAAGTGAGAGAGTTGTAACATACTGTGGACCTGATGACAAACCTTGAGGTGGTTTGGTAAGCAGAGTCTAAGTAACTTTCCCCTGTATAATCTTGCTGTCTTAATCCTTTGTTTCCCCCTCTTCTGAAACCACACACACATAGATGGGCTGTGTGTGTGTGTGTGTGTGTGTGTGTGTGTGTGTGTAGAGAGAGAGAGAAAGACAGCTACTTCTGCCTGGGTTAGATGTCTCCTGGTTTTTCAAGAAATGGACGCATGTTTCTCCATTACTCATTCTGATAGAGGAGAGGTCATAGATGAATTCATGCTCTCAAGAGCTTTGGAATGAAAAGCCTACAGGCACGCTAGTCTTAGATATTGTGCCCTAAGATACTCATTTGGCCTTCCTTGAACTAGTCAGGTCTTTCTTTCAAGGGTGATGGGTATGTGTATTGCCTCACACAGTGAACTGTGAGCTACAGCTGGATTGGGACAACTGGGAGGAAGAAGCTCCTGTGAATTTCCACTGGTGTGAAATCTGGTTAGTTTTGTGTGTGTGTGTGTGTGTGCGCGCGCACACGCACACACACTAGCAAATATTCCACAGTGGTTTTTATTAGAATGACAAGTATGTAGATATGCTAAATCAATCTCTGGAATCTTGACAGTTTTCAAGACCAGTAGCAGGTGAATGATGGATTCCAAGACACTTCATTTTGCCACTGTATATACTGTATACATAACACATAGATGAACGTAAATCTGTGTGTCCAGGTACACACCGTGGCACGCCTTTGCATACTTATTCATATGTTTGTGACCCTGCACTTTCAGTCCTCATCTGCACCCCATTATTAACACATGAAGAACTACGGTAACTGCTGAAAGCAGTGTCTGCCATCTTTTGTGGTTTGGAAACCTGGAATGCTGAATAAATCATTACGCTTGCTAATTACCAGGAAACATCAAACAAGACAAGCATTTTACTCCTCATCACTGAATTTTGTTATGCTAATTAGAGCTGTGTAAGATGTTGCTATTAAACCTGGAGAGAGTGGAGGAACACCCCCCCCCCAACGCATTTGCATTAATACCCACAAAGCTGATTCAAAACCTCATGATTAGTACTTCAGTGAGGTTCTGGTTATTGAGGAGCTGGTGCCTTTTTAAAAGGGGGGGGCTGGGTTGTGTTTTGTTGTTTAAATCCTGCTGTGAGCTAAACTATAAATAAATGCAACATGATGGTGCGTGCATCATCATAGCAACACTTCTCAACCAAAGAAACCACTGCAGAAGATCATAAAGACACAAAGGAGAAGATGCTGGCAGTCTGTTACTGTGCTCCCTGACTATTGTACACAGCTAGTGCAATGAAGTGTGTATATCACATGCTTTTTTGGAGTGTGTGGTGACGAGTGAGCTGAATGATTTTCCAAGACTTCAGCCATCTCCTTCATAATACCACACAGCCACACTAATTAACCCTCATTTTTTGCAAACATCTCAGGGGAGGATGCTGCAGAGTTTGGGACCATATGCAATTTGTCAACTACTTCATACCACAGAACTGAGACTTTTTAATGTGATCACCATTCTGACACACATTTTGCTTATGGCCAGCCTCTTCACAAAGCCAGCAGCTCTTGACTTTCCTCATTTTGGCTTGATCTACTTTAGGCCTTATTAATGTACCTACTGATTGCCTATAAACTGCTTCCTCAAGCTTCTAATAAAAACACATTTAACAGCCTATATAAGTAAACATAAACTCCAGTGGTACTAACTTTCTCTTCACAGTATGTTTTCTCTGTTTTGTCTCCCAGTTTTGTAAACCAAACAAAGAAACAAAGAAACATCTTTTATGCCAAGAATATGGAGCCTATGACCTTATAGATGTTGTTGGACTCTGTTTCCCATCAACTCTATTACCTCTATCAATGGTTAGGGATGACAGGAGTTGTAATCCAACAACATCTGGAGGGCCACAGGTTACCACTCCTGTTTCATTCTGAATTTATGCCCTTGGTTGCATTGGTTGCACCTGCCCATCTCCATTTTTATATCTTGTATTCCTGTCAATCATAGTTACTCCTCTTACTGGTGGTTCTGGACAGGGTGAGAAGGATCGTCTATTATTTCCCACCAATACATTTAAAACACTTTTTTTGAAATAAAAAAATAGAAAAAATATAAAACTCATGGTTTCCACCCAAGAATCTTCCACAGAGATACAATTCCCAGCTCTCTTAGAAAGCTACATTTCACAGGATTCTTTGGAAAAAACCATGTGCTTTAAATGCTTTAAATATATGGTATGGATGGGACTGGGGCAGGTGGAGAATTTGATGAATAAATTATTTTTCTTTTCTTTAGGTTGTGCACTCTTTTACTGTTTGAGAGCCAAGGATAAAAACTAAGAAGCTGAGGGGAGGGAGGAGGAAGAACCTTAACAATTGGCTTGAAGCTGCCTTAAAGAAGAAAAAATTAAACAAAAATTAGATTTGCCCAAGCAGAGAGATGTTTACATTGGGAATGCAAGCCCCTGAAAAGAGCTTTCAAGGTGAGTCTCATCTCAAGGATGCTTCCATCCACCCCAGTCTCTTTTTTCTGTCTCTTCTCATGCAGTCATCAGCTGGGAAAGTGGCCAGAACATCCTAATTAACTTGGCTGGCTGCAGGTGAGCTCTTAGGGGGCAATGCATATTACGCATGTCTTAGTATATATAATAAAATTGTAAGGCTGTCATCATGCTGCTGTTCGCATGGCTGCCAATTGGCAGCCACATGAATTACAGTGTGATGACAGAACAGGAGGCCGGTGGCCCAGGCAGTTAGGCAGGTGGAATGAGCCAGCAGGCAGCCTGGCAATCTAGGCAGGCAAGCAGGCAGGCTGAGGGAGGGGGTGGACAGTGCAGGCGGCAGCCAGACCAAGCAAGCTGCAGAAGAACAGGCAGAACAAGCTGGGACAACAGCCATCCTGCTCTACTCTGCTACTGCTCCCCTGTAGCCAGCGATGACTTTCTCCCCATCACCCACCCCCAACCTGCTCCTTCCCCAGGCTGCATTCTAAAATGCTGGCTTTTTATTTCCTTCTGACACTAGTAGCTGCCTTCCCCTGTTACTGCACCCTTTGGCAGGTGGGAAGGGAACAAAGGAGAGAAAGTCTCCCCTTCACTCACACACCCATGCTGCTGCCGCCGCCACCACAGCAGTTGCTCTAGGCTGGGTGAGTTGTGAGGGAAAGGGGCTTGAGGCAAGCTATGAAGGGAGGGGGTTGCCAAGGTAAGGGCTTGGGGAGTTTGGCAAAGGATGGCAGGTAAACAAGGATGGAGAGCAATGTGAGAAGAGGCATAGCCCCTAGTTATATAATTGAATTGAGAGGCTCAAGCCTCAATGCCTGAACAAGCGCTGGCAAGTGAAGGGGGAAAGGTAAGAACAACTCTTCTTTTGAGAGTTTCTGTAGGAGGGGCTGCTAGACTGAATGTTAAAAATGAAGGAAGCTGGTGGGGGCGTCTGATACATGGGTAGTAAAGGATCATATTTCATACCAGAGAGGACTTTTAAAATAGGGCATGTGCAACCATTGTATGGCAAGGGAAATGTCTTTGCACTGTTCCTAATCCTGTGACTGTAATTTGTTTCAGCTGTTATTAATTATGAATTTTAAATTTGTATGTCCTGCCCTGGGACCTGCTGGTGAAGAGTGGATAATCAATTTAACAGCAGCAACAACAACATGATGGAAGAGGATGGGAGAAGGAGATAGAGGAGGCAGTTCCCTGTGCAGGGACTTGGTCCACGCAGAGTTGCAGTTAAAAAAATAATAATCCATGGGAGTGCAGCATATGTAGGTGTTTCTGCTAACATTTTCAAAACACAAAAAATGTAGTATTCATCTGCCACTATTCCATTTTGCATCTTCCTTTTACCCAATAGGCTTTTGGAGATTCATCTATTTCTCCTACCAAACAAAAAATTGCACTTTCCGTTTTCGATCTAAACAACCGAGGGTTTACACACATAGGTGCAGAAGATTCAAATCCAAAAGTGGCAGAGTATAATAAATAAGAAGAACAAGAATTTAATAGGAGATAAGCTCACATGGAATTCAACATGTTAAAGGTGCACTTTTCCATTGTCTCCCAAGGCAGTGGATGCCAACAACTACAACAATAATAAAAGCAAAAGACATTTCTAAAACAAAAAATAAAAATCTATCTACCATACTTGCACTATCTGCAGAATTTTA
The DNA here is from genome assembly GCF_964252035.2 of Podarcis erhardii. Lineage (NCBI taxonomy): Eukaryota > Metazoa > Chordata > Lepidosauria > Squamata > Lacertidae > Podarcis > Podarcis erhardii. The sequence goes on from NC_138498.1 coordinate 38,082,188, forward strand.
AGAATCAAAACCAGGCATCCAAAGTGCACGTGAAGCCATTAAGTGTTTAGAGGGTGCTCCTCTCTCCAAAACAGGCAGGCCAGTGGGGGACTACTATGTGTGCACTACTAATTCACAATTGACAGTACGGCATGTGTATGTTGCACCCAAGCTTAAACAGTGAAAAGTGAGTCAGTCCTGGCTTTGTCCTGTACTGTATTTCACAGAAGAAAGGGGGAAAGCAGGGGGGTCCTTCCATTGACAGCAAGCTGTCACATAAATAATACATACTAGGCTATATATAACTCCCAGGGTTATTCTGTTGACTGGGCTACAAGTTATCTGTTCCTAACAGCGCATTTGCCACTTGCAGCTGCAGATGGAAATCTCTGCTCCTACAGGGCTTGTTTACACCATCAAGGACCCCAGGCTTTAAAGAAGTTGATATCCCTGAATCAACAGTCCCATGGGCCATAGATGTTGCTGCTGATTCTAGGGTAATAGCCTGGACCGGGAGTGGGGTGGGTGGGGAGAGAAAGAGAGCGGGGAACAGACCCTAGCATAAGGACTGGGGTGATCATGGAATCAGGGAGAGCTCACAGGATAATAGCTATAAAAACCAATGGCAGAAGTTATTCACCCTTGTTATATTGCAATTCCTCACAGAAGTCTAGGAAGGTGCCACAAGGCAGGGCTGCCCATGATGAGGCAGCTGTATGAGAGCCATATGCTGCGTAAGTCTGTGCTATCATTTTGCTGATATTGCTGATACACACACATTAACCCAGACCTCTAGCATGACCCTACCTCATGCTCCCCCTGCCTCTGCTGGCCTCAAAGTCTCAAAGGCACTAACCAATCCAGTGATTTTTCTTTCTTTCTTTCTTTTTTTAATGTGACCTAACCTGAGATTTGAACTCACGCCACCTGGGGTTGGCAGACCCAAGCTGCATCTCTGGATCCATTCATCCTTGATAAGCTCCCTCATCTCCCTCATAGTGTCTGCTGTCCTTCCACACCTCCCCAGCTCATTTCCATCTGTATATGTCCAGGAAAATAAGCTGCTCTCCCGTTCTGCCTCCCAAAGACAGCAGTTAAGGTCTCGCTCTCTCTACCTTGATATCAATCAGTATAAGCAGGAGAGACAATTGCAAGGAGACTCTCACCCCCACCCTCTGGGGCATATTCAATCACCCCAGCCTCCCTAATCACAAGCAGATTAAACACACACACAAAAATCTACAGCGGCAAAGCTAAAACGAACTCTAAGAAGGATGAAGAAAATGAAGACACTATGAAATGCAGTAGATGTCAACTTCTACTTATTTTTTAATTTCATCTCTTACAAGCCTTTTGGAAGCTAACATGATTAAGTTCTTCACACAATTTATTAGCATCGTGTTGGAAATCCAGCGCTATATTATGCTGTCTGAGTAATCCAATTAGCAAAATGTATTTATTTAACCAGAATATTAGCTACACACAATCCCAAATGAAGTGAAGCTCATGATCCCCGAGTTCCTCTTGTGATGCTGCGTACATTTCCCCGGCTAAGGGGAGGTTTATTCACATAAAAGGAACATTATCATCCCCATCTTGAATGAATAAGGTGATTGTTCTTAAATACATAGCTTCTTTCCAATAATGTTACCTATTGCTCCTAGGCACATCCCGCCTCCCACCTTCACCTTTAGAATATATATGCTTTCCTAGCCCTCCTTTCCTCTATGTATACACAGCTATATATTTCTAGGCAACTGAATTTCTAATTGCCTTGCAACTGCAAGTACAGTCCCTCTGTTCATTTTGAAATAAGCACTGTTCACATCCATCTCATTTTGCACAGTCTTGCAGAGATCTTCCACCAGGCAGTTCACAAATGTTGCTAAGTTGCATGTAGTTTGCTAAGTTGAAAACGAAGAGATTGCTTCCACCACATGCATGTTATGCAATTTCCCTACTTTTATCTTTTTCTATAATATGTAATAGATATTGACCATGCATACTTAGGTTTTTCTTCCTGAACAATGAGGACTGGAGCCTTCTTTTTAAAAATAAAGCTGAACGGTAGCTACACAATTTTCCCTTACTGAATGTGATCATGCCATACTGAATGTGATCATAGCCGTGACTACTAACCATCTCTAACTGCCTGGGTTAGATTTATCTGGGTTTAGTTTCATCCTGTTTTTTGTTCTGTTGCAAAAGTCTACGGGCCAGCTACTTTCAGAGCACCAAAATCTTATACACCCAGATTTTGTCAAAGACTGGGGAGCAGTGAGAGGGGGGGGGGTGATCTTTACCCGCTAGTGATTTTTCCACAGGCACATCTACCAGAGGCAAAATTTGTATAAAACACCAGTGACACAATGCATATTTAGCTATTTTTTTTCTTTTCTTTAATGAGGCAGCTTGAGCAAAGGATCTCTCCTCTCTTTCTTCCCTGGCTCCTCCCATAGACATAATCAGATTGCTAAATTCTGTCTTTAACAAGATATCAACAGAAAAAGAGCTAGAACATCCTGTGAGGTGCACATGCAGATGCCATGATGAGTCAGACAGCACAGCCAAACTAAGACATCTACCCCCAATATCCCCCCTCCCAGACTAATAGCTGACAATGTATGCCTTCCACATTAATGATACGTATAGAAGGCAAAGGGGGGAGGCACAGGCCCTTCGCCCGTTTCCCTAACATTCCACTCTTCTGTGTACCCACCAACATCGCCTAAGGCAACTGAGCTGGTAATAAGTTCTTCTAACTGCCTCCCACATCAAATTTGACACCAAGAGTGTTTTTCTCCATTCCCACTGCTCAGCTTATAGTGCTGTCATCATCATTGATTTTGACTATTTTGGTTATGGGGGGAAAAGACAGCGGAAGGGGGAAAAAAACCTCCCTGTGCTATTCGGATTCTTAAGTTAGTGAGAGAAAGTACAGAGGATGGGGGAGGTGAAAGGGCTTTTTCTCCTGCTGCCACTCGCTGCCACCACCGGGGTCTGATCTGCACAGCCCTTTAAGCAAGGTGAAATGTGCAAAGCGTTGCATTTTAGCCCCTGGAGAAGCTAAACTGCTTTATCTCCAAACTTGACGGTACCCTTGAAATGACACCTAGACTGACTGCAGAAGCTGAACTTGTCTTTAGAAAGATGGGGGGCAGGTTTTGCAAGGACCACTGGGTTGTAGCTGGCCGTACCCGAATCTAAACCACAAGCTTAGGTCTCTGAAGTCATTGGCTTGAACTGGGACATGAAGAACAGTAGGCAGAAAGGCCTGCTTTGTTGGCCAGTTTTTACACTGGACTTGGCTAGTCCATGTGGCTTAATGTGGCTTGCTGCTGTTGCACCTGCCTCCATGGAACCTCACTGTGAAAAGCCCAGTCTCAATCCTCTAGCAAGCATCTTTGAAGATCTGTGTGACAGGATCACAAGCCACTCATAGAATCACAGAATTGTAAAGTTGGAAGGAACCCCAAGGGCATCTAGTCTAACTCTGTGCAATGCAGGAATCTCAGCTAAAGCATCCATGGCAGATGGCCATCCAACCTCTGCTTTAAAATCTCCAATGAAGGAGAATCCACAACCTCCTGAGGGAGACTGTTCCACCGTCTAACAGCTCTTCCTTTCGGATGTTTAGTCGGAATCTCCTTTCTCATAATTTGAAGCCATTGGTTCGAGTCCTACCCCCCCCCCAGAGCAGGAAGAAACAAGCTTGCCCCATCTTCCATGTGGCATCCCTTGGGATATTTGAAGATGACTATTACATCTCCTCTCAGTCTCTTCTTTTCCACTCCCTGGTCTTCTTCCTTCCAAGCTGAAACATCTCCCTGGTTATGTTTCCAAACTGCCACTCGGGATTACTCCATATGGGGTCTTCAGAAGCAGAACAAAATTCCATACTGAATGCCAAGCCAGCGGCGTAGCGTGGGTTGTCAGCACCCGGGGCAAGGCGAGTAATTTGCCCCCCCTAACCCCTAACCTGCTGCCGCTGCCAGCTTCTTCTTGCTGCTGCCTGGGCTGGGGTATTTACGGTAAGGTAGCCACGGCGGCGTGTCCGTGTCAGGTGATCTGAGGTGAGTTGCCGCTGGCGCTGCCGCCCAAACGACGGCGCTTGCCCGGAGGAGGAGGGCAGAGAGGCGAGGAAAATGCAACATGGCCCAGCAGCTGCAGCAGCAGCAGCGGCGTCGGCGGGGCTGTGAGGAGGGGGCTGCCTGGTGTGCCCTCTGCGGCCCTGACGCGCGGGGACCGCGGCGAGCGCTGAGAGCCGCTGCCTGCCGGACGCCTTCAGCACGCATAGCTCGTCAGTTCCGTGAGACATGGGGCTCTGCTACAGCCTGCGCCCAAGGCTCTTCGGCGACTCCGGAGGCGGCGAGCGCCCCCCCAGATGTTGCACCTGGTGTGGCCGGCCCCCCTGCACCCCCCACGCTATGCCACTGTGTCAAGCCACACAACTCCTTCAGAGTTTTCTCAGGAACTTAGACCATGAAGCAGCCGGATCCCTTTTAGTCATATGGTTAAGAGACATATAAGCTGTGAAACTCTATAAATTGCCTCACAATGATAATATCAGAAAATGTGCAATAGTTTGGGGATGCATTTGGAACTAGCAGTAAGAAAATATTTCATTCACCCTCCCAGATTGTGTGGACTGTAGGTAATCTTCCTATAGGCTTTGTGTACAATAGCAGTTTTTCTACTGTTGTGGTGTACCAAATGTGTCTGGTGGACCCTGGATCAGCAGTCCATAGTCTGGACATTTGGCAAAGCTCCACAGTTGCAGGAACAAGCATATATTGACCAGTGCTCTGCCATGGATAAGTGAAATCCCTTCATAAGCAAGGCACATCCAGGCAGTTTCTTCTCTGGGGCCCTAACATGGTGTCACAGTTTCCAAGCAGGCTTCAGAATAAAATCCTAAAATGGGATATCATTTGCACCATGTAAATATTTTTGCACATTAAAAATGTTTGTTTTACACTGTTGGCTTACAGTACGACACATGATGTTACCTTCCCTTTACTGCACAAAAACTGAAGCAGCTTGCTCATTCCTCACAACTGTTACACAACCATGCAAGAAAAGAAAAAAACAGGCTTATTTTCAGAAGATACAAACTGGAAGATCTAGGGATAGAATTATGCAAAATGTGAAGTTCAAATGCACAGACCAGAATGCATTATGAGATGTGGGAAGGCCACATGAGTAGACTGAGGCCTCAGTCTGGGAGCAGGGAAAACACACTGGGAGGGAGGACTGTAGGGCAGAGCAGATAAGCATAAGAAATGCTGGTGAATTCTTGTCCCTAACCCCACAAAACACCTTGTGGTTCCTGAGCATTTAGTAAACAGCCCCAATCTAGTTTGTCATGTGCAATAACCAGCTAACCCTGCTTGAACATTCTCATTTCCATCAAAAGATGCATCCAGTTACTTCAATGGCATTTGGATCAGCATATTATTTATCATGAAGATCCAGGTGCACCAGCTACATATGCAAGAGTCTGCATCTCTCTCTCTCTCTCTCTCTCTCTCTCTCTCTCTCTCTCTCTCTGTAGGTCACAGAGATGTCCTATATACGTTCAAGTTTTTCTGGCACATTGCCATGATGGCTAGAAATTCAATCCACTCTTACAAAGATAGCCACCAATTTCTATACGCCACAATGAGATCAAACCAAAAGTATATTATTTTGTTTTCAAATCTGAATTCAGAATGCAAAACCTGTAGAGACACAATCTAGGAGTAGAAATCCATCTAAATTGTGGGGGTAACAATCTTCAGGTAAGGAAAAACAAGGCGGGTCAGGTTGAAGGAGAACAATTGGCCCAATGTCACCGAGTGAGCTTCGTATTTGAGTGTGGGATTTGAACTCACATCTCCCTGACCACTCAAAGAAGAACCATGCCTCTAACAAGCTGCACAGGAGGTGATGGAGTTCAACATATTCTGCTCTGCTCCAGGCAGCCTTCTGGAGTGGCAGCAGGTGGCCTGAAGGCACTGTGGACACTCCAGGAGTGTTTGCAGTGCCCTCTGGCCACCTGATGCCATGATGTGACCTCCGTGCAACTGGTAGGCATTAGGAAACTAGCTGAAGAGCAGAGCAGGAAGAGAGGGGAGGAAGCAAGCCCAGAAAGCAGAGAAATGATTCTAATAAACATCGGACAACAACAGAAGCGGGCCCTTTCCCTCCCTTCTTGTCTTATTACATTGGGAGATGTGGGAGGGATTGTTCATAAATACACCCAGCCACTTCCTTGGCTGGGCCCCAAGTGGTGGCGAGGAAGACAGCTTACAGTTCAGCAATGCTTTTAATGAATTGGCCAAGCGAAAGCTAGCTGTGCCTGAAATGGTTAATTCATTCCCCTCTGCCTGAAGCCTTAATGACTGATTAATTTCTTTCTCCCTTTAAAGAAGCCTCTGAATTAGCAATATGCTCGCACACCTCACTCCCGCACCCACCCTCATCTCTCTGTTGATATTTGCAGGTTGGATCTGGGCTCAGATTAATTCCTCCCCCCCCCCCCGGCTTTGCACACTCTGGGCTGCTTTACCCAACAGACAGGCAAAGCTGTAAAGAGTTGAGTTCCCCTTCCTTTATGGCGGCACAGAAGAGAGGCTTTCAACCACAGCCGGGAAGAGAAAGCCATCTTGCTATTGTCTTCTTCTCTTGCTCGCAGTTGCAGCTTGGAGACTTTTTTTTTATTTCCCTTTTTATTATCATTAGGCAAGGTTTCCCAACTCACCCCCCCCCCTCACAACTCCCCATTCCCAAGAACCGTGAGCGAGTGCATGAGCCAGAGCTGATTTATGGTTATTAAAACCAGACAGACTTTGGCAGCGGGCAAGAAAAGAACAATGAGAACGGCGCTTCCCTGCTGATGTTTATGGGGACTGTGTTCTTCCTTTGGTACCAGTCATTGGTCCCTCTGGTCTCCCTTCTCCACCCCCCCCCCATGATAGAAGCAAAAGGAGGGGGGCTGAGTATGTGTGATTGTATCTGTCTGTCTGTGTATGCGCTCATACCTAGAGGGAGTTCTGCATAATCATTTTCCTCACTGCTGCACTGCTGGTACAATCTGCATATGCGGCACAGCATGGCAGAAAGGAAAAAAGGGACCCAGTTAAAGCCTAGCTAGAGAAGTTCAGTCCTGTCTCTCTGCACAGCCATACTTCCACAAGTACACATATACCCCTCTTCCCTGGATAATGGAAAGTGTGGTGACCTCATTCCAAGATGGAAGGAGCCGGGGTCTCTCTCACAGTGCAGCAGTTCCCGCCTGCCACTCTATTATTTATTCACACACTGTCTTAAGTCTCTGCCACTGCGTCTGCCCCTTTGTATCCCTGTGCTTCTGCCTCTCGAACAATGAATCTCTCGGTCCTTTTCAATCCCCTTCCATGTTGCTTACTTATCACCTCGGGGCAATATAATGGGATAGAATGTGTCTGCAACAACCTTGCCCCATCCATCAACCAGGGACTGCAGCCCTCAATGGGAAAGTGACTGAAGGCATTATATTGCTACATGGGTACTCTGTGAAAAAGTGCCTCTCTGTCATGTCTATACAGTAATGGGAATTAAAGAGAAAGGCAGGGAAAAGCAGAAAAGCGCCAATGGACTTCGACTTGAAATTTCTCATTCTAAACTGTGTGCGTGTGTATAATGCAACACAATGTCTGCGTAAGGTGTGGACTGCCAATTACTGGCAAGCAGCAACTTCTAAGACTGCTGGGCACTTTTCCCATCTTCTCTAGTTCCTAGGATCACAAATATTGCTTGAAGCTTGTGGGGTGCATGGACCCCAAGATCCATCTTGTATATATTTGCTTTAAAATTTTCATATATGTTTCTCAGTCACTTTGTGCTCTCACCAATCTGTGTGTCATATTCCAAGGCAAATGAAGCTCTGTGTTCCCTTTTCATTATAATGTGGAGTCTAAAAACAGCTTATAACCTTTCCCCTTTTTGGCCAAAGTGGATGAAGTTTACAGGCACAGCGTGGATTAAGCCTGGCAAATAGATATGGAGTTTTGGTAGTGGAACTTTAAAAGAAGTAAGAAATATGTTTTTAGAGGAGAGAAATGTAGAATCAAGAAGTAACTGAAGAAGATAGAGATCATTAACCCTTTCCCCCAGAAAATACTCAGAATTGTTTCTCCAAGTGACTTTTGCCCTGAAGAGTTCTAAATATTCAGACTTCCGTCTGTAGGGATGGTGTGGCAGGCAGAGAATGCTTGAAGAGAATTTTTTTAGGAAGAGAGAAACAAAAACTGGAGGAATGGATAAATTAACCTCCCTTCTCACACCACTTCCCTCCCTGCTTGATTCCCTGCCTGCCCGCTCTGTCGCAGAGCTGATTTTATTAATTTTTTATTGATCGCAGTCCTGTGCTCACATGCCTGATGGAATGTCTCATTGAACTGAATTGGAATTACTTTGAGTGAACATGGTTGGGATTGCAATGTAAAAATTGCACTGGACTCTGTTACAACATTTGCAGATAGCTTTACCAGAGTATTTACCTTAAATGGAATTACAAAGCACAGAAAAACAGTGTCCAAATCTGCTCTCATTCATTCATTCCTTCTTTGGCTACTTTTGTGTGCCCTTCCCTCTTCTCAATCCACAGTAGTAAATGTTTGGGCTGGGTGTTCACCAGTATGTGGATGATACCCAGCTCTACCTCTCCTTCAAATCAGTACCAGTGAAGGTCCTGTGTGAGTGTCTGGAGGTGGTTGGAGGATGGATGGCGGCTAACAGAGTGAGGATGAATCCCGACAAGACGGAAGTACTATTTTGGAGGGACGGAGGTGGGCAGGTATGGAGGACTCCCTGGTCCTGAAATGCTGTGTCCCTGAAAGACCAAGTGCGCAGCCTGGGAGTCATTAGAAGACATCTGAAGTATTGGGAAGTTTTAAATGTTTCAAGTTTTATTATGTTTCAATATATGCTGTAAGCCACCCAGAGTGGAGGGGAAATCCAGCCAGATGTGCAAGGTATAAATATATAACAACAACAACAATTTATAGGCTGCCTTTCAATTACAGTGTTCCATGTCAGTTTACAATAGTTGTAAGCAACTGGTCATGTTTGTTCTAACGCAGGCACAGAAAACAGAAGCACTTACATCAGAAAAGGCATCTTCCGGGATCCTTACTTGAGAACAATTAATGAGGATTACTCACTGAAGAGCTCTTTTTACTAACTGCCCTCTCAAAACTCATAAGTGAGGTGGGTTAAAGTGTAGTAGAAGAGTGCTTTTTCTCACTCCCACTGCCCTTTCAATGAATATTCATGGTGAAGGTAAGGAATCTGATTCCCAACATACATAGCACTAATCATATTAATTATCCTCAAACAACCACAGTTCCCTAGTTCTTTTTACACTGAATGCAATGGTATGATCTTGTATTTTAAAGCTATTTATTTTAATCACCATTACCTGGTTGTTGTTTTTGTGCCTCTGTCCACCACACTAACACAATTTATCTCAGGGCTTTGGTGATAATTTGGTAACATCCTAAATCTCTTTTATCTGAGGGCTAGTTCCCTTGACACATTTTAGCACATCAAGGGCTGCTCCTGAAAAGCCATTCCTTATGCAAAAATATTAAGTATAATTTATAGCATCCTGGTTGTGGTACTATCAAGCATCCAGTAACACCTCTCTGTTCTTTGCTTCACAGAAACTGAACCTCTCACCTCAGCGGAAGGAGACCCAATGCAGGAGGTGCATGTGGTAAGCAAACAAACACCCCAGGTACGTTCCTCACCCACCCCCATGGTGCATGCCAGCACAGGAATGCAAAAAAAATGGTACAGACCCTATACAGTAGCTGTAGCAACGGCCATTGCAGCAGCTAACCAGCACAGACAACACATCACATGCCCCAGGCACACCCACCACACACTCTGCCTAACACAGAGGCACACGCAACAGCCATGTGATATGGCACAACCAGGTAAACAAATGCACATTAAATTATACCATTTGGGTTATCCTGAGCACAGAAAGCTGGCATAAGTTACTCCAGGGTAAGTTAAGCTGGCATGAAGTACGCTGAATCTGGAGCCCATTCAGGAGGCCCTGAGAGTGGTAAACACAGGCTGAGCTTCTAACCGAGAGTCAACTCAGCGGGTATCACCATGGGAACTGTGCCCACCTGTGGACCCACAGGGAGAGCTCCCAGGTGCCTTTATCAGATGTGTATGAACTGTGGGGTAGATGCCATCTATACTCAGTGATTTGTTAATTTTAATTTGTCACCTATAGTGAAGGCAGATGCAATTCATTCAGCTTCTCTGAGGTCTCCTTTTTTTCCTTTACTACACCTTCAACTCCCTTGTCATCCAGAAGTCCAATTGATTCTCTAGCCAGTTCCCTGCTTTTAGTGTATTTAAAGAATGTTTGTATTGTTGGTCTTAGAACCTCAGGGTTGTTTTTCGTTTCGTTTTGTTCGTTTGTTTTGCAGCCCTTATTGTCTACCTGCACGTCATTTGCAAAATTTTGCATTTATTTTTGTTCTCATTTGGGCAAGACTTCCATTTTCTGAAGGAAGACTTTTTGCCTCTAATAGCTGTCTTGACTCTGCTCATTAACCACGTTGGCATCCTCTTGGATTAGACGGCATCGTTCCTGAATGCTGGTATACATCTTAGCTGAGCTACTTTTATTGTGGCTTTCAATGACACTACTCAGATAAACCTCTTAGTTATCCCTATTCCTCTTCACACCCCTTTCCTGAAATGACACATACAGCTGGTTGGGATTTAGGAAATCCAGGAACCTTAGACTTAAAAGATGGCCAGATGGCCTAAGCAGCATTTAACCCTCAAGGATAGAAACTGCTTGCAAGATTCAAATCAAATAGTTGTCTCTTACTTTGAGGGGTTACTACAGAGCTAGAGTTAGTTACATGAGTACATATCCTGAGGTGAAAGACTTTCTAAATGTGTATTGGTGTGTCTTGTCTGGCTGTCTGATTCAGTTTGCTGTGGAATTAATGGGCGAATCTGACACAGAAGTGAGTTAAAGCTAACTGAGTGTGAGATCCCCTGAATAATGAGGGCCTCATCTCTCTTTTTACCTCAGAGTAACTGAGCTCATTGATTCTGCCCTACCATAACAGGAACAGCCAAAATATCATTCTGCCACACTGAATCTAAAGCTGTGGTATGTCGCCAGCTAGGAAACTGGATAACTAAACCTGGAAAATCCTCTACTTTTGCGACTGACTCTTGAAGGAGCTGGGAGAAGTATTTGCTGTGCCACAGAACAGCTTAAACTACAATCACCCAATGTACAGTCTTTCATGATGCTCATCTATTCCTCCATCCCTACCTACCTGTTACCATATAAAGGCTCTGCATTGTGACTGTGATGTGTGAGTAGGTTTTTCCACAACTGTGAGGGCTAGAAACTTGTTTTTCCTAACTGAATGCTGATTATAGGAATCTAGCTTTGCAGGCTATAAATAGACATGGCACAGTTTCTTCTGAATGGTACAGTTTCATTCAAGGGCAGCACTCAGAATATAGTGGTCCATTCACACAATACAGAATCTAGTCTAATGCGTAAGCGGGGGGCTGGCTTTATAGTTAGGAGGGAGCAACGAGGGCAGGCACAGGAAGCCCCCATCTATTAAGGGAACAAGCAAAATCAGCTGCATGCATTGATGTGGGTTTTCACTTTTTGGTGATAATGATAATGAAATTGTCCAGATAACCAGCATGATGTTGGGAGAAAGAAGAAACCGGCATATGAGGGTCTCACCTTGAACTCCTCTTTGAAGCTCCTAGCAAGAGATCATGCTGTGGTTCAGCATCTAGGCCCTCAACCCGACATTGTCTCTTGTGTCCACATCAAACCCAAATATACAAAGTTAATGACTCAATGCACTTTGAAATATGAACGACAGCTTTCCCAACTCACCTTCTCTAACAGGTATCTTCAAAATGATAAAAAAAAATTTTTGCTAAAAATTCCCATTAGGCTAGTAAGCAGCCCTTTATCTTGATTCTAAAATGGTAAACCTTGCAGGCTAAATCATGATGGGAAATTAAACAGTATGACAGGACAAAGAAGTTCTTGAGCCCCCCATGTCATCATAAAACACACAAGCGAACCTGTCACTTTGATGTCGCGCTCAATGAAATCCCTACCTGCTCTTGACTCCTTCAAAGGCTGCCTTCTGGCAAGGACTTATCTGATGGTTTATTCGTTGCTGAAAGACAGAAGAAAAATAAAATAAAATATTGAGCTAATATGGAGATTTACAGTTGGTGTTATTGTTTTTTCTACATTTGGATAATGGTATCACTAATGAGGGCTGTAAGAGCAACTTTTACAAAAAAAATAAGCACCATACTGTGATTTCTGCCCTATGGAGATCTGATATTCCTCCTCAATCTCCAAAACTGGGTAAATAGAGAACAGGGCATTCTGCCTTCACAACTGGCCAAAATGTAGCATGAGAAGCAAACTTTGGTGTTCCCAGAAAGACCAGCTGCAATACCTGATCAATTCAAGTAATTTAACTGATTGAGGTAAAAGGTACAAGTACCCTCTTGTTCATTAAGTAATCCCCTGAATCTTCCCCACTGACTAAATTCTGCCAAGATGCCTATGCAAGGCTGGGCTTCTTCAAAACAGATAAACATTTTAATTAAATGCCTGACTAGCTAGATTTTTTAAAAGTCAAATGTAAGAGCACTGTTTCCCATTTTTAGACATTGAGAACGATATATTTTTAGACATTGAGAACAAGTGCAAAACCAGAAATGCAACTGTATACAAATTTACCTAACAGTAAGTCCAGCTGAACTCAATGGGTGATTGCAATGTTAGAGTAATCTGCTTAAACCTCTGGATTTAAGTAATGGGCAGCACAATCCAAAGGCCTCCTTATGGTGGGCTGTGGGGGTGGGTGTTGGATTGAGCAGAGGTGTCCCTCTGCTCAGCTCTGCTTCTAGCGTTTTGGGTGACAGCTCTTGGGGACTGTCATGATGAACGTCTGCACTTCCAGATTTACTCCACTCCACTCCACTGCAGGTTTGAGGAGATGTGCAACCCATCACCTGACCCCAGCAATACCGCAAGGTCTAGCTAGCAAAACAGCAGAAGCTGGTAAAAGGTTCTCTGTGCCACTATAAGGCCTCTAGTGACAGTGCTCTTTCAAGGGGAGTGCAATCCAGTCCAGAACAGGACATGTACCTAATTCCCTAACATCGGTACCACTTATGCACAGTATCTTCACCCTGTCAAGATACAACTTCAGTTAATCACCCGCTGTCCATCACATTACTAGATCAAAGCACCGATCTGACATCTGTAGAGGTTTGGCAGAATATGACCTAGCCACCACTGTGGCCCTGAGAACATCTGCCTATCCAAGTGGCCCCAGTCTAGAGCAATCTACCCCAGAACCTGCATTATTCAGGCCTCAACCTAACAACCCTAATTATTACAAAAAATAAGACAAGTGGATATTGCCCATGATTTAAAGAACCCCCATCTCTTCCAATCTGACCCTCAGGTAAGTAGGAATAGCTTGGCAAGGAAATAGTCTTTTTGCACCAGATGGCTCCCTAGTACTAGGTAAATCCAGCTCTCTTAGGCTTTCACACAAAGAGGCTTAAAATTAATTAGCAGCTCCATTAAAAAAAGAAAGAATACAAAGCAGTTGCTGTAGCATAAAGGAGTGTGAGAAAGGAGACTGATTAGGAGGGTTTTTTTCAGTGCTTTTAGGCCAAAGGGATGAATTATAGCTTACAAAAGAGGTGATTTTTATTCCACAGAGAGGTTAAAGGTATTTACAAGCTGATGCTTTGATGATGTTTTGTTTTAAGGCATTTGTGGAGCTATTTTGTGAGATGACAGTTTCAGCATCATCACTTTGAATTCAGCATTCTCCGGAATGAAAATGAGAAGGAGAAGATTGGTTTTTCTCACCAGAATAATCAACAAGAAGCAGCAGCCAGGTTGTTTATGGTTGCCTGGTGACCATGAAAAGAGCAGCTTCCCTCACTCAGGATCTATTTCGAGCTGGCATGTCACACTGCCACGTTAAAGCTAAATGGAACAGGAAAGGTGACTTGAATGGGACTCGGCCCTGCAAGAAGAGCCACTAAAAAAAAAAGGGGGGGGGACAAAACAGCTGTGTATGTAATGTACCTTTAAGCACAAAGGGAGCTTCCTTGAAGATAATGGGATTATGATATCTCTTTTAAGTTAAGCATTTGCTTAAGAGGTGCTCAGCCTAATGTGACAGCATCTCTACACATTGGCCAGTGTTTTCCTCCAACCCATTTCACATATGTGTCCTTCTCAACACCTGAAAACAATGTACAGAACAATCCTATCCTTGTTCATGCCAAAGCAAATTGTCATTGAGTCCAATGGATTTCACTTGCTAGGAAGGCTGCTTAGCAGGGCAGCAACCAGGATGGTGGCAGCAACCTGTGACTACCAGACAACCATTTTGGGATTAGGTGCATCCGGCACGGTATGCATGCTTGCTCAGTGTTCATGCGAAGGATTCATGCTATGAACTGAAAGTACTAATGCTCTTCATTACTTTGACCGGAGAGACCAGAAATATTTCCCCCTCTCTCACAGGGATGGACAAATCTGTCCATTTCAGTCTTTCATGCTTCCAGTCTTAAGTTGAGTTCTCTATCAGTTTGATTTTTCAAGACTGCATGAAATTTCACCAGCAGTTTCATGCCAATGTCTCCCAATATACAAATTTCTGCTTGCATTTCCTCCCTCATGTGCCCATTTTTTAAAAAAAGCAGTTGCCCCTTATATAGTGCATTTTCGTATGTTATGTTCACTGTTATGCACATTGTTGTGCATACTTTATCTTGGTGTATCTTGGTGTATTGTGCACTTTACTTGGCTGAGGTACTGCACTGCAAAATTTGAAGAAGTGTGAATTTTGAAGGATGGCTGAGCAGTGGTCGGCAAACTTTTCCACCGGCGGGCCGGATCGCCCACCCGCAGGAGTGCTCACACCAGTGCGCATGCCCACATGCCTGCCAGTCTTTCCCCGCTGGCTTTTGGAGCCATGGGGGGGGGGAGATGCCTGCAGGAGCTTCCTGCAGCCAATAGAAAGCCATGGCTGCATCCCGGAAATCAGTCCCCATGTGGAGCTGTCACGCCGGGTTAGCTCCATGCGGGGACTGACCGAGTGGGTGGCAAGGGCCGGGGGCCGGTTTAACAACCCCCTCGGGCTATATCCAGCCCGCGTACCATAGTTTGCTGACCCCTGAAGTATAGCTTCAGCAAGTTCGCCTTTAAGAGTGAACTGAGTGGAATTTCTCCTCCATTCCTACTCATAGATACAAAACATAGCAGTGGTGTTGGTTTGGTTCACACAACACATCCTCTGCAGGAACATTTCAAAAGGTAAGTAATTGCCCAGATGTCACAGCCATCTTTGTCAACTGCTAGCATATTTGCAAATCTAATAAGGGGCCTGTATGGTTTCAAATTGGATGGGGGACCATGTGCTGAGACTTCTGCATTTCAGGGGGTTGGACCCTCAGGGTCCCTTCCAACTCTACAATTCTATGATTCTATGAACTACCGGTAGCTACCAGTCTTCTTCCTTGTCCTAGATGCCCCTTACCCTCCCAACATTTATTTATTTAACAACATTTATATACTGCTTGACTGCAGTAAAACCTCTGAGTGGTTTATACAAATATATATTCCATTATCAATTAAAAAATAGTTAAAACGAACATGCCCACATAAAACAATCAGATACAGAAGAGGATAAGGTTCCCACACCTTTAAAAGTTGCACAGAAGAGGCAGTTTTGGCAGGTGGCAGCTCATCAAGAAGAGGGCACAGAGCCACTTCCTTTGTTACCTTAATACTTGGGGGGCCATTACCTCACCAGGAAGCTAGCCTGGCTATTCCAAGAATTGAATCTGTGCTGGAACCAGGTATTAGAAGGGGGCTCAGGCATATATCCTACCCATCACAAACTCTTAACAATAGTAACAAAGCTTTTAAGTATTATTTTACCTACTTAGTCATTGTAAATATTCAGTAAGGGTATTTGTGGGAGAGGACTGTAGTGTTTGTTACATAAGAGCTGCATCCTCATTTGCATCTGGCCATCCTGACTCCGCTTGAGCCCTTTTGCTTGACCCAGCATAACATTTACTCAGCCCTCCTTAGCCCCCTGCAGCCTGGATTCATTCTTTCAGCATCAAGCTTGAACCCCACCAGCTCGGGATAAACTTTGGGGCTTGCAAGACTGATGTCACTGCAATCAGATCTGGATCTGGGAAAGAGTCTCCCCACCCCCGGTGTCCACAAATCTCAATTAGATAATCCATGACAGACGGCCATCCAAACTCTGCTTGAAAACCTCCAAGGAAGGAGATCCCACAACCTCCAGAGGGAGTCCGTTCCACTGTCAAACACCTATTTCTGAAAGTTCTTCCTGATGTTTAGTCAGAATCTCCTTTCTTGTAACCTGAAGCTATTGGTTTAAGTCCTACCCTCCAGAGCAGGAGGAAACAAGCTTGCTCCATCTTCCATTTGACAGTCCTTCAGATATCTGAAGATGCTATCATATCTCCTCTCAGTCAGCCTCTCTTCTTCAAGCTCAACATACCCAACTTCCTCAGCTGTTCCTCATATCTGTTCTTTGTCTTGGGCAGGTGCTTACCTGGCAGCAGGTGGTCCATGATTTTTATTATTATGAGCCACTCTGGAATCAATTTTTGATGAACAGTGGTATATAAACATTGTAGATAAATCAAATAAACAACATTTGTCATGGTGCTGTGGAGAGATACCAGGTTCCACTGCAGGGGTGAGGATCCTGTGCCCCCCAGATGTTGCTGGACTATAACTCCCACCATCACTGACCACTGCTCATGCTGCTGATGAAAACTGGAGTCCAACAACATCTGGAGGGCGGCAGGTTCCCATGCCTGGTCTACTGAGTGTCTGCCCCGATTGTGAAACAATAGCGTGTGTGATTAAAAATACCAAACAAAAAGAAGAACGAGTGCAATTTGAAATGGATAAATCCTGCTCATGAGCCAAAGGTAATTTGCAGGCATTTAACTGACAGGAAACAGGTAAATTGCTTATGGATATTTCCCAAAGAAAGAAGGGAAGTTCATCAAACACAATTTTGATATGAATTTTGTCTTTAGCTCTAGGGAACTAGATAAGATTCTGAGTTATTAGATATTAGCCTGGAGCATTGTGATAACATTAGATATTATTTATCATTAAAGCCAGCCAGGAGGAAAGAGCCATTTTTTTGTGGGGGAGAACAATATGTTCTTGAAACAAGAAGGAGCGGGGGAAAGCGAAGAAACCACACTGAGCTGTAATACCAAAGCTTTCAATATTATACAGCTTATTTCCTTGCTTTAGCTCAGAGTGAAGTTAAGATGCTTAATGCTTAATGAAAACAGACTTCTTGTGTTTGACAAAAACCTCAGGAATGTATAAAGTGTTTGAAACATTGGTTGTGTTTGCACGAAATGCTACTAAGCTATAAACCTTGGCTTAATAAAACTTACTCTGTGCAAGCTGTGTACTGGCACATGTAGCCCAAACACTTTGCTCCTCCCTTCATGTGAGCAGGTAAACAAATGGTGAAGGAGATAGCTTAGCATTATGTTCAAACCCAGGACTGTGGTTTCTTTCACCCTAATTAACCCACGATTACAAAGCCAGCAGCAAAGCATGGTGAAACACTATCAAGGAATTGTGGCTGTTTAGGGTAAAACAAGACACGGTCCTGGGTTCAGACATAACACTGAGCGATCCCCTTTGTGTACCTCAGGGGTGGAGAACCTCCAGGCCTCTCCATCTGGCCCTTGAGACATAGGCCAGTGTTTCCCAAACTTGGGTCTCCAGTTGCTTTTGGACTACAATTCCTATCATCCCTGACCACTGGTCTTGCTAGGGATGATGGGTGTTGTAGTCCAAAAGCAGTTGGAGACCCAACCGGCTCCTTTAGATGGAAGATGAATGATAGCTTGTTTGGAGATCAGGAGATCGTTAAGAAGGCCCAAAAAACTCTGAAGGACTATTTTGAAATAAATATGAACACTACGGTGGAAAAAAGAACTATCTGGGACGCAAGCAAAGCTGTGATGAGGGGGTTCTTGATACAACAGAACACTGTAAAGAAAAGAACACAAAATGAAAGGAAAGATAAGATTTTGCAGAAAATCAAAGAATTGGAGAAGAAATTAAGATCAAATCCGAAGTCACAGCCGATTCTGAGAGAAATTAAACTATATCAAGCTCAATATTCCAAATTGATAAACCAAGAAATAGAATGGAAGATTAAATTAATGAAACAAAAAACTTTTGAATCGGCAAATAAATGTGGGAAACTGCTAGCCTGGCAGTTGAAGAAGAGACAGAAACTAAATACAGTTACAAACCTAGAAATTGAAGGAAGAAATATCCAGAACCCCATGGAAATTAGAAAGTGCTTCCAGAGATACTTTAAAAAATTATACACTCAAGGGCCGCAAGATGAGGTTGAGATTAAACAATTTTTGGAAAGAAATGGACTAACAAAGTTGTCACAAAAAAACAGATTAATCCTGAATAACAAAATAACACAGCAAGAGATTGAACAAGCTATCCAGAACATGCAATTGGGCAAATCTCCAGGGCCAGACGGCCTGACCTCCAAGTATTATAAGACATTAAAAGACTATCTGATCCAACCATTGATGGAGGTCTGTAATGAAATTATGGAAGGGAAGAAGGCGCCGGAATCGTGGAAGGAAGCTTTTATCACATTGATACCAAAATCTGAAGCTGAAAAGACACAACTTAAAAATTATCGTCCCATCTCCCTTCTGAATGTGGATTACAAAATATTTGCAGACATTTTGGCAAGTAGATTTAAAAGAGTTCTTAATGAAGTAATTCATAAAGACCAGGCAGGCTTTCTCCCAGGCAGACATATGTTTGCAAATACTAGGAACATTATTGACGTTTTGGAACTTTTGCAAACAGATATAAATACAAAAGCAGTGTTAATTTTTATAGACGCGGAGAAGGCCTTTGACAATATTTCTTGGAAATTTATGAAGGGAAATTTGAATGAAATGGGAGTGGGACGGGGGTTTGAGAATGGGATTGACGCAATATATTCAGAACAAAAGGCTAAACTAATAGTTAACAATGTGGTTACAGAAGAGTTCAAAATTGAAAAAGGAACACGACAAGGCTGCCCGATTTCCCCTTTGTTATTTATTTCGGTTCTGGAGGTGCTCTTGAACTTAATCAGAGGGGACCGGTTGGTGGAAGGGATTCAGGTCGGAGCGAAACAATACAAATTGAAAGCTTTCGCAGATGACTTAGTTTTGACTCTGCAGGAGCCAGAATCTAGTACGAAAAGAGTATTACAACTGATACAGGATTTTGGTCGGGTGGCAGGATTTAAATTAAATAAACAGAAAACTAAAGTGTTGGGAAAAAATTTGACAGATATAGAGTCGGAACGGTTTCAGAGAGAAACAGAACTAACTATGGTTAAAAAAGTAAAATACCTAGGGGTAAACATAACAGCAAAAAACCTGAGTCTATTTAAGGATAATTATGAAAAATGTTGGTCTGAAATTAAGAGAGACTTGGATAGTTGGACAAAATTGAAGCTTTCTTTGTTAGGCCGAATTGCTGCTATCAAGATGAATGTATTGCCAAAAATGTTGTTTTTGTTTCAAACATTACAGATTGTGGACAAAACGGAGTGCTTCCGGAAGTGGCAGAAAGATATATCCAGATTTGTCTGGCAGGGCAAAAAGCCCAGAATTAAGTTTAAGATATTAACAGATGCGAAAGAAAGAGGGGGCTTTGCCCTGCCAGACTTAAAGTTGTACTATGAAGCCGCAGCTTTTTGCTGGCTAAAAGACTGGCTACTTCTCGAAGACACTGACGTGTTGGACTTGGAAGGTTTTAACAATGCTTTTGGTTGGCATGCATACTTATGGTATGATAAAGTTAAGATCAATAAGGCCTTTAAGAACCATATTGTCAGGAAAGCAGTGTTTAATGTCTGGACAAAATACAAAGACTTACTGGAAAATAAAACTCCAAGGTGGCTTTCACCTCTGGAGGCTAAGGCCCTAAAAAGACCCAATATGGAGGCCAAATGGCCAAAATATTGGGAAATATTAGAAAAAGATGGAGACAATTGGAAATTGCAGAGTTTAGAGAAAATGAAGGATAAGGTGCGAGACTGGTTACATTATGCTCAGATTAAAGAAGTTTTTAAAAATGATAAAAAGTTAGGGTTCCAGGTGGAGAAATCGAAGTTAGAAACTGAATTGTTAGAACCAAAGACTAAGGTATTATCTAGAATGTATAACTTGCTGTTAAAATGGAATACACAAGACGAAATGGTTAAATCGGCTATGATAAAATGGGCACAGGACATTGGGCATAACATCATGTTTGAGGACTGGGAAAGGTTGTGGACCACTGGGCTGAACTTCACCGCATGTAATGCTCTGAAGGAAAATGTAATGAAAATGATATATAGATGGTACATGACCCCAGTTAAACTTGCCAAAATATACCATTCGTCTGATAATAAATGTTGGAAATGTAAAGAAAACGAAGGAACATTCTTTCACCTCTGGTGGACATGCCCTAAGGTGAAGGTATTCTGGGAAATGATATATAATGAGCTGAAAAAGGTATTTAAGTATACCTTCACTAAGAAACCAGAGGCCTTCCTTCTGGGTATTGTCGGCCAGAAGGTGTTAAAGAAGGACCGAACATTCTTTATGTATGCAACAACGGCAGCAAGGATACTCATCGCAAAAAAATGGAAAACTCAAGATCTACCCACACTGGAAGAGTGGCAGATGCAACTGATGGACTATATGCAACTGGCCGAGATGACTGGCAGAATCCGTGACCTGGGAGAAGAGAAGATGGAGGAAGACTGGGAGAAATTCAAGAAGTATCTACAAAAACATTGTAATTTGGTTGAATGTTAAGAAGGATGCTAGATTATAAAAAATTGGCCACCACTAAATTAGATTTGAAATTTGATGATAAGTGAGACTAAAGAAAATATAAAACTTTTTGGAAGAAGTGCTAGATTATATTTGAATGTGTGGACATGAGATTGTAAACAAGTTGATAATTTGTTTGGAAAAAACTTTTAACGATGTAAATGGGAGCGGGAGACGCGAGGGAGTCCAAAGAAGTCATGAAATTATGTCTGTGATAGAAGTAAGATTGTTTATTATTTGTGCATTTATATTTAAAAACTTTAATAAATATTTATAAAAAAACAAAAAAAAAACAAAAGCAGTTGGAGACCCAATTTGGGAAACACTGTTCTAGACCATGCACTCTCCTCTCACTGACTTTTATCCGCAACCTCCTCAGGCCCTTTCACCTGGCTGGAATGTGTTCTAAACAATATAATTCAGTCATCCAAGGCACAGAATTACATGCAAATGTGGCAGTGGGAATCAGAGGTAGGACTAAATGGAGATTGTTATTCTACACACAGTCTGGAGTTCATAAGTTCCTTTTGATTTCACCCGTGCTTATAGCCATGTATAACATACGTTCCAACATGTTGAGGCCAAAAACCGGGGTGCACACCTGCACAAGAGCACGGAGCCAAAAAAACAGATGCTTTGAGGTGCAGCAGTCTCACATGTTTTGGGGGGACCCCCAACGGGATTTCCGGTATGGTGTAACTGTACAATAATCTGAATGCTACAGAGCAGACCTGGATGTTTTGTGATTTTAAGCCACAGATTTTGGGGGAAATGGTGTGGAAGATCCCTTGCTATTCCCTAGTGAAAACCTCACAGGATATAATCGTTTATTTTGTAAAATAATTAATTCTTTCAATGTAGTGAATTACTCACTTCAAAGGCCAAAGAATACCGTATTTTTCACCCCATAGGACACACTTTTTCCCCTCCAAAAATGAAGGGGAAATGTGTGTGCGTCCTATGGGGCGAATACAGGCTTTTGCTGAAGCCTGGAGAGGGAGAGGCATTGGTGCGCACCGACCCCTCTTGCTCTCCAGGCTTCAGGAAGCTATTCGCAGGCCTTGCAAGCCTTGCAAGCCCGGTGGGAGTTCCCGCAGCCTGCCGCCCGAAGCACGGGGAGCCCTCCGGAGGGCTCCCCGTGCTTCGGGCGAGTGTCCGCAAGCCTTGCGCGCCCGGCGGGAGGTCCCGCCAGGTGCGCGAGGCTTGGGGCGGCAGCCTGCAGCCCGAAGCATGGGGAGCCCTCCGGAGGGTGCCCCGTGCTTCGGGCAGGTGTGCACAAGGCTTGGGGCGGCAGCCGTGGCTGGGGGGGGGGGATAATTTTTTTATTCATTCCCCCCCCCAAAAAACGAGGTGCGTCCTATGGGCCGGTGCGCCCTATAGGATGAAAAATACGGTAAATGAACTTAAATGCATGAATGCATTTAGCATTTGTAGTCATCCTCCCCCACCCCAAGTACCAGCAGTATATATAGGGGCTTTATCAGGACTGGAACCATATATTTCTATGGGAAAGGGATTAGCTCCCCCTTAATGAAAATTGCTCTGATAAGCTGCTCTCAGTTCTGGGAATGGAAGTTTCTGTTTGGCACCAATGCAAGCTTCCCACCCAGCCATTGGGGTTGTGGTAGTGACAGGACCACAGTGGAAGGAAAACAATTGACTCCCCCGTTGCCTTGGCTGGTGGCCCCTATGGCTGTTATGTATTTTTTGAAGGCGGGGGGACCCTAACCATGTCAAATGTAGTCATACATTTAATATCACACTTAGTTTGGCCCTACGTAGATGGGAGGCAGGGGGCAAGTACTTGGATTCAGCAGAGCGCAAGCAGGAGCTGATTAAAGAACAGGCCCAGGGGTGTCTAAAGACTGCAAGTGCATGTTTTCAGTTTTTCTTAAAGTAAATAAGTATGCTTTATTCATAACCAGCCTCCCTCAGGCCACACACAGGGAACAGTGCTTTACTTGACACCTTTTAAGATTGACTCCTTATTAAACAGCTTGGGTCACAGAAGGATATCCTTGAAAGTATCTATAAAGAAGTTCCCTGTTATAGCCTTCGTGGTTGGTGGGTTGGCGGGTAGAGAGGGGCCCCAGTTGCAGTACCATGGCCCTAAGAGGACTAGTCAGCATCAGCTAAGCTGCTGGGAGGTCAGGCTGGGGCAGGTGATCAGAGACTACATACATATGGAGCAGCTTGTAAACGCAAGAACCGGTAATGTAGAATATGGTGACAACATGTTTAAGAAAACCAGCAGCTGTGCTGTCCGCAGCAGGAGGAACTATTGGGTGGCTAGCCAGGTGTGAAAGCTGTTTTGTTGTACGCTGGATCTAAGGTGGGGGGGGGAGAGAAACCTGTATTTGTTTTTAAGGCACTCAACCCCTGCATCTGTACCCTTGAATTGCACTGTTGTGCTTTTAATGGTTCTTTATTTTATTTTTAAAAAAGGAAGTTCTTAAAGCATCGTGACCATTAACCTAAAATCCAGGGGAAGTAACAAGCAAAAGGAACAGTCAGGTACCCAGACATTGATGAATACAAAGCCTGAAGTTTAGCGAAGTGATTTATCCCATCACATTTTGCAAGCTGTTCACCTCACAATAGCGAACCGCTGCTTAGTAATTGAGAAGGACACATCCTCTTTCTTATATTGAGTCTGCCTGTGAGCGATGATGATGGCAAGTTAATTAATTATCTCCGGCATCGGTTTACTTGAACATTTTCTTTTTCTCCAACAGCCTTTTGAAAAGAGCCCAATAGAGGGCTTGATTAGGGGGATAATGAAGGAAATTTCCAATAGATTATATCATTTCTCATCTATTTGCAGCCATTGTTAACATGGATTGCTCTCTCAGTGCCGGGATTCGCGTCAGGGAAATTTCATAAGCATGTAAATCTACCTTAAATGGGATATTTAGGGATAAATTCAAGTAATTGCATGTTTATCATATTTCTGTCAATGTGATGGGGGGAGGGGGGGGGGAGAGAAGATCCGCTGCCTCAATCTCACTAAGAGGTTTTATTAGATGCGCCCAGTTTCCCTTTGTGCCAAATTATATGAGAAGGATCTATATTTTGAGGGGAAATGGGTTGACTCCAATTGCAAAGAATAGACATCTTAGAAATGCTGCAAGTAGAGAAATAACAGCATACTCCTCAAAAGTTCCTCACTGTGAGGAATGTCCTGAATGTCCTCCCTGCAATCTCCCTCCCTTAACTAGGCCTTGTTTACAGGCTGTCACCTAATCTGGGACCAGAGAGCAGGGATGGAGAACCTGCACCCGCACCCTAGATGTTGTTGGACTCCAAATCCAATCAACCCAGGTCAGCATGGCCAAAGCAGAGATGATGTGAGTTGTAGCTCAAACAAATATCTGGAATTTCCCATCTCTTCCATGGACAACAGTTCCCCCTGCCCCTCTACTGTTTTCAAAGACCGTCAGTTAAATGAAAGGGGTGATTCTATGTTTTCCATCTTGGATACAAAGAGGACCATCTTGGCTGTGAGTCCTGAACTTCTTGATGTTTCATTTATTTATTGACTACTTTTGCTATGTTTGCAATTATGTATCCCACACCCCCCCCCCCATGCTATAAGCTGCCTTGAGCATGGTTTAACTATGAAAAAGGCGGCATATAGATAAAATGATGTATGGCTGGCTGGCTGGCTGGCTGGTTTTCAGCTCAGTTTTTAATTCTTAAATTACAGTTTCCAAATGAAACTTACCACAATATATATTACAAATAATAAAAAATGCAGAAAGTTCTATCTAATAACTATCTAACAGAGCAAAGCACTCTGTGTAGGGCTTCCCTTGCACTTGATCCAGAAGCTGCAGTTAGTGCAGAATGCTGCAGAATGATTGCTAGCAGGAATGAGACCTTGTCAGCAGATAAGAGATCTGCACTGGTGGCTGATTTTCTGTTGGACCAAATTCACAGTGTTAGTATTAGTATACAAGCCTTTAACAATTGGGACCAGTTTACCTGCAATATCACTGCTGCAGGGGTATGGGTGTGTATCCTGCTTTTCCACCATGGAGCTCAAAGTGGTGAATGTACATAGTTCTCATTTTATCTGCAAAACAAGCCTGTGACATAGGTCAGATTGAGAGTGAGCTGCTGGGGTAGCTCATTTGGCAGAAAATGAGACTCTCAGGATTGTGGGTTCAAGCCCCATGTTGGGCAAAAGATTCCTGCACTGCATGGGTTGTACCAGGTGACCCTCATGGTCCCTTTCCAACCCTCTGTTTCTATGACTGCCCCAAAGTGACCCAGTGTCTCTGAAAGTGTGGATAAGGTAGATTTGCCTTTAAATGCAAACTGAACCAAACACCTCCCCTCTTGCTGCTGCTGCTCCACCACCTGCTCACTCCCCGCTAGCATTTAGGAGTAACCCCAAGAAAGGCTGAGCTGGGAGCAGATCCTTGACTGATCTGTGAAGACTTAATTGTTAAAGCCTGGAGTTGTATGTCCACCTTGCACTTCTGGAGTGTTGGACAGATGGGCCAGTTTGCATCCCTGAAATGGGTCTCCCTGCAATTTCAGAAAACTGGATCAGTGGGCAGAGGAGTTAGAAAATGGCAGTGATACAAGATCAGAAAAGAAGAAGTGGAAAGTGTTTGATGGGGTTAAATGTCCCAGCCTGAAGTAAAGCAATTTCCTCTCCTCTCCTGCCATTTTCTTCCAGAGGCTTATCATCTCCAGCTGGGACGATATAAAGCCCCATTTAATCGAGATCCATTTAACACTGAATCATGCTAACAAGATTACTTAGCTAGGGCTAATTCTGTATTTGCTGAAGTTCCATATCCAGGGAGAGTAATCTGTAGGCAGTGGTGGTGGCAGGTCTAGAGGCAGCCTGTGGAGCCAGGTCACTAAATACCCAGCTGGCTGCCCACTATCTCCATTCCATTCTACTAGAGATCACTGCAGAGTTGCCTTTATTGTTTACCCTCAGAGAAAACTTGAAGCTGGAATTGTGTTCTTCTGTTTCCCTTACAGCCAAACAGGGAAACTTAGCAAAGTCGTCTTCTGTCGTTATCTGTTGAGTATGCAACAAGTCTTTTCTGTAGGATTGCCATCTTTCAGTCTAACAGGGCTCCTGTGTTTCCAAGAGCTGCAGGTGAAACTTTCCCCATTACTGATTCACCTGTTGCATTTCTGCCTGTCAGATCAATCAAAAGAGGCAGGGGAGGGGGAAAGAAGCTCTATGTTACAATTAAATGGCCGGACTTTCCCTCTGTCTAGAACTTGATTCAGATGGCTTGTGTCTGCTATCAAGAGATAAGATTTGAGGGCTATTGCATGCACCTAAAAGTTATTGCCATTGTCATATTTTCATTTTTTAAAAAACAAAATAAAACCAGTCATTTAGAAATATTGCTTGCACTATACATTCTCTTAGCTATCTGCAAGTTCAGAAAACATCCCACCAGGAACAGTGTCACTTTAGTGATGGAGCCCATGGTTTGGTGCCAAACTTGGTGACTGCTATCATCACGCCTTGCAGATTTCAGGTATCAATATTTCAGAGGTGTAGACTGCTGTATAGGATATCAGATTTACACACACACACACACACACACACACACACACACACACTAATAAAGAGTGGCCGATTGTCAGCACGATTCCATGTTTACCTCTCAGTAAGACTTCTATGTTATTAGACAATTAGTGGTGACAGCAGTGGCAACAGTTCAAGCACTTCCCCAAGCACACAAAGGGCTTAACTGTGGGTGGGACAGGGACATGCACAAAGCTCCACCCTGCTCTGCTGCTCTTCAGATCTTGCCATGATTAGCAGGAAGGTTTGAAGAGGGTTTTGAAGTGCTTAGTAACTTCCCCACAAAAGAGAATCACGTCATGTCAGGGTTATGGATCATGCGGAAGAATTTCTAAGCACATTCAATTGAATGCAGTTTAAAACCTGCTAAATCACACAAAGATCTGAACAGTAGCCTGAGGGCATTGGGGGTAAGGCAACCCCATACCTTTGTGTGTTCAGGTGTGTGGCTGAGCGCGCAGCTTTTACCACTGACGATTAAGGGTCATTTGCAATCATTTTTGCTCCACTACCCCCCTTCTGCCCATCCCCACAAGCTTACAATACTACAGTGGCCTCACAATCCAGATAGTTTTAATTTCAGACCCTTTCCTAGTAACCTCTAATATGTACCAATAATCTGGCTAGGCATAAGGCTGTTTCACATTGTTGATAATTTTGTAGCTTTGGTTCATTTGTTTGTTTTGTTTTGCTAAATCTTGCCAGCTTTGGGCAGTCGGATGTGTTGAAACACACCTTCGTTAAGAGGCACCGTATTTTTCGCCCTATAGGACGCACTTTTCCCTCTCCAAAAATGAAGGGGAAATGTGTGTGCGTCCTATGGGGCAAATGCAGGCTTTCGGTGAAGCCTGGAGAGCGAGAGGGGTCGGTTCACACTGACCCCTCTCGCTCTCCAGGCTTCAGAAAGCTATCTGCAAGCCTTGGGAGCCCGGTGGGAGTTCTGCAGCCCGAAACCCAGGGAGCACAGCGGGGCACACCCCGGGTTTCGGGCAGCTCTCAGACTTCCCGCCGGGCTCCCAAGGCTTGCGGACAGCAGCCTGTTCTAGGGGCTGGGGTCGGGGGAAGCTCGGGCTTCCCCCGACCCCAGCCCGGCAAGCTCCGGGAGCGATGGCGAGGTTGCGCAACCTCACCATCACTCCCGGACCCCCAGCCCCGAGGCTAAAAACAAAGCCAGGACAGCGAGCGGGATCCATCCCGCTCACTGTCATGGCTTCTTTGCTCTTTGGGGCTCGGGGGAAAATAAAACTTTTTTTCTTTATTTCCCCCCCCCCCCAAAAAATAAGTGCGCCCTATGGGCCGGTGTGCCCTATAGGGCGAAAAATACGGTATATCCCAAATTGCCTGTGCATGGGCAAGGTGAGAAAAGGAAAGCTGCAGTTGCAAGCTGACCATCCATAATAATATACAGAATGACCTTCTTGTCTATATATCTATGGAAACAGTTACGGAACCATCCTTTGTCAAGATGATATTTCCTCATAGGTAGTACTGGATGAAAGACTGCTCATGCTACTTAATGGAAATCTCCTCTGACTATGGAAGCAGAAAAATTACCATCCCGTGTGTGTGTGTGTGTTCTACTCCTGCCACTCCATTCTCACTCACTGTCCCTCCTGACTCCACTAGCACTCTACTTTCTCCTCCCTGCCCCACTCTGGTTTTCTCCCAGTCTCGTAGCATCACACCCCTTTCTGTACTACTCTCTCCTTGGTTCCTGCCTTGAAAAATAATTAAATAAAACAGAGAGAGGTGAAAGAGGAAATGAGAAAGAGAAAAGTTTCTCTACTTCCTCCATTAGCTGTATGTAGTTTGAAACAGGCCTTGGTACCTCACGCAAAGTGGGCAGTGAGCCAGGGGCTGAAGAGGTTTCATGGGTGGTGAGGGAAGTCCTCAAGGGCACCATTGTAGAAGCACCTGGAATTTAACTGTAGCATCTTCATGGTCAGGGAAGCTACCTAACTGACCATGTCAGGAGGAGTGCTGGGCAAAGCCATAGCTGGGCACTTTCCCTGCTGTGGCCCAGCAGTCCTCTTTCATTTCCTTACCTGCTGTGACTTCCATCATGCCCTATCCTGTCCCGTTCGCCCCTCCCCCCAGGTGCAAGCAGTGCCCCACCTCAATAATGTACAGGTGGTCCACTCCAATTATGTACAGAAAGGGTATTATGCTTTTGGCTTTGGACTCCTTGGCTGATGTGAATACAGCAGCAAAGGGAAAATCTTGGGGTTTTAAATAACATGGAAAGGACATAAAATCACTTTTCTGTTGGGGCAAGGAGATCATTGATCACTTGCTGCCGCATAGCCGCATAAACTCTAATGGGGCTACACCAGCAAAACGGATGAGTAAGCTGCTCCCCGAGACTTGAGTGACAGCGAAACCATATTTAGTAACAGACAGATTAAAATGAGAATTGCAGAAGCATGAAGTCTTGTTATCTGCAAGTCTTTCCACAGCTGAGCCTCGAGACGCACACTGATTGGTAATTCAGATCATGAAGTTTGTCCCCGTGGAGTCTCCATATGTTTCTACCCCTGGAGGAGCTATGAATGTCAATGCACCCCTTAGGGTGCAATGTGTGAAAATTCTCCAGGGGATGAAATGAGAACTGACATTAATCTGCCACAGGTGGCCTTTGCAACTTTTATGCATCGCCCAGTTTCCTGAAAGTCAAAAGAAAGAAAGAAAGAAAGAAAGAAAGAAAGAAAGAAAGAAAGAAAGAAAGATGCACCCCCACCCCACCCCAAATGAACACACTCTCACCTTGAGATAATTCATATTAAAGATTTAATGAGTGGAACTGGGAATTCTAATTGCAAGTGACCCACCTAAGCAAAACAATTCAACCAAGTCACAGAACAGTTTTTCCTAATGTCAGGTTTGTACTTTTGTGGTGACCCTACTTCAGACGTCCATGCGCATACCAGTCCCGTCAACATGTGTCCAGATCATGGGCCAAAGCACGTTCAGGATATTCAACCAGTATTGTTGTACTATGAGACCATGTGCTCAACCATTTACAAGATGCAATTGCCCATATATACACACAAACACACACAATTGCAAAAAAATCACCATAACATGGTGTACTCTTGATGTTACTGGACTGCATCTCCCATCAACCCCAGGCAGCACAGTCAACAGTCAAGGATAATGGGAGCTGCAGTCCAGCAACATATAGAAGGGATTAGCTACTCCTGGCCTCTAAGGGTAGTCTCTTTTCTCAGGACTGGAGAGGGGGGAAACAATAGGCCCTGAAGCCAAAGGCACTATGGCACATCCAAAGCCAATTTCACTCCCCATGCCCCACAATATATGGATCTCTTCAGTAGCCATGGAGCCTGCCACACCTTCCTTTGTAAATTATTTCTGGCTAATTACTGATGACTTTTTAGAGGGGGAATAAAAAAATGATATAATACCCTTCAGCAAAGGTTCTGGGATGTTTTACGAAAACAAGATAAAGTACAAAAATTGGAATAAAAGACAATAAAGAAAGGAAGAGTGCCCTCCCCAACACAAACCATGACCCCTAATTTGTCTTGGTTATCAGACTGGAAAAGAACCCCAATTACCCTCCTCCCAAACAGCCTCACTCCTGCCAACCAGAGATGAAAAGCACATTTATTTTCTTAAGTGAGATCTTTTGGTGACATAGACAGACGCTTGTATACAAGACAATTACTGGTTAAAAAATGTCTGCCTCTGACTGCAACATATCTGTAAGTGGATTTAAACCAGCATAAAAAATGCAGAAGTGGCTATAACCAGCCCCATCCCATCTCCCTGGAAACTCTCAATTTTGTGTCTCTGTATGTGTGCTTAGCCACACATATCATGCCCAAAAAGAACAAAACGGGGTGTCAGCAAAGAAAGGAGTCTTCTCCCCCGCCCCTTCCTTCCTCGTATAACAAGGCGGCTTGATTTTATTTATTGTTATTGACAATTTCAGCGACTATTTCTCAATCATAAAAGCAAAAAGCAGAGGCTGAGCAAGTCAGACCATCATTCATATTTTGCTTTTATTGGACCTGGAAAGCCTGGGAGATATGAGAACTCGTTTGCACAGACACCCTAGTGGCAACATCACATTATTCAAATGGCTAAAATAAGCCTCACACATGCAGTTCATGCAAACGTCCTCCTTTCTGCCCCCTCTGCAAACACTGAATCAAACCAATGGCTCCATTAGCTGTAATGCAGGTGCCCCCTTACAAACATCTAACCTTGTTATACTCTTGCCGGAATAAAATTGTCTCATATATATATACACACACACATATATACAGCCACACAGAAATGGAGGTGTCTGTTGTAGCAGCAGAGCAATGGAACAGCCATCATCTGGTGGAAGGGACACCCCATGCGTTCTTGGGGTCTGTAATGTTTTAGAGAGGGGTGGGGAAGCTCCAGGTTTCATGGGGGGGGGGTCAACTTAGTTTTCTGAAAGAGCTTCATTGTCCACCAACCAGAGCCAGGAGCAAAAGAGTGGTTTGGGGAGAGCATGTTTACACATAGAATGAAGGAATAAGGTGCTTCCACATGCAAGATTTCCCCAGGGTTTGTTTTCATACCAGAACTGAGCTCACAGTCATTTCACATAAAGATCCAGTTCTGATTTCCTCCCAAGTTGTCTTCAATTCATCAGGGGAGCCATTTTTGCCACTCTTTTTAAACAACTAGGTGGGTTATCATTTATTATCTGCCCAAGGCCACCATGCTAATGCCTGCGCTACTCTTTGCCAGCTTACAGTTCTGTGACTGTCAAGTTACCTTACTTGAACTGTACACTATGAACTGCAGGTCTTTTTTGGGTGTGTGTGTATGTGTGAATGCAGCAGTGTCTGGTGCAGGGCAGAGCCTCCCTCCTGACACCAGCATTGCCACCACTTGCTTGGGGGGTGTTGAGATGGGGTAGGGTGGTGGAAGGGTCAGGGCTGTGTGGACTCACCAGCAGAGCCAATCTGGTGCCCACAGCCCTGCCCTTGCAGCCTCTCTGCCCATCCCTATTCCAGCACTGGCCAGGTAGATGCAGCGATGTCAGTGTTGGGAGGACAGCTCTGCAGCTTTGTCCTGCCAGCTACAGGGCGTATGTATATGTATACAGTGGTACCTCAGGTTAAAAACTTAATTCATTCTGGAGGTCCGTTCTTAACCTGAAACTGTTCTTAACCTGAGGTACCAGGTTAATCGGGCCTCCCACTGCTGCTGCCGCACAATTTCTGTTCTCATCCTGAAGCAAAGTTCTTAACCCGATGTACTATTTCTGGGTTAGCGGAGTCTGTAACCTGAAGTGTCTGTAACCTGAAGCGTCTGTAACCCAAGGTACCACTGTATATGCATATTTTTGTTTAAAGGCAATTAAAGTAAAGATGTGGCGGCAGCTACTGGCTTGGGTGGTTTTTAAAGTGCATGATGTAAATAGGTGAAGGTGAAGGTCCATCAGTGGCCATTCACCATATTAGCTTATGGAACCATCCAGTTCAGAATCATTGTGTCTCTGAGTGCCATTTGGGGTAGGAGCAAAAACCAGGAGATGGCTGCTTCTTCCATGCCATGTCTATAGGTTTCCTGGGAGCATTTGGGTCCCCAGTTTTGGAAACAGGACATTTGACAGATTCAGTCTTGTCCAAGAGAGATTTTTTTTTTTAAATGTTCCAATATTCACACAGACTTTGAGCCAGCATAAACAGTGGATTCAGCTGACAACACTATTTTTTCTCATTCACAACTTATACCCCTACATTAGATAACACAACACAGATGCGGGACAGAGAATGCACTGACCATGAATACTAACCATGACCCGTCCCCAGCTCGGATAAACTTATGCTGCTGCAGGTGGATTTCTATATAAACTGAGCAAGGGTTGTCGTCGTCTCTTTTTTTATCACAGTGATGTGAGGAATTAGATATCCAAGAGCTAAAGTCAGCTGTGTGCCCCCCCCCCCACCGCTGCACCTCTTCAATCCTCCTCGCCAACTGTGGTATGATATTAAAAAGCATATGCAATGAGGCTACACCTTCTGTTCACACTCTGTCAGTAATCCTGCACAGGCAAGGTTTGCTGTTAACCTCCCTAATGGAAAAGCCTGTTAGATGGCTTGCCGGCTGTGCTTCACAGTTAAGTATTATCTGCAAAGATGCAGGCTGTTGATGTGTGGGCATCTAAAGCAAAAGCTGCAGAAACTTAAAAGAAATGGTTAAATTCTGCTCGGCAGGCCTGGAAACATAGGTGTGGACAAGGGAGGGGGAGTGGGGGAGGCAGGAGGGTTGAGTTTGTCCAAACCTTGGGCTGCCAGATTATATGTAACTAATTCCAGCTGAGGACATGGATGTGGATGCACAGAATGAGGAGAGCAATCACAGAGTTTTAACTTAATTACAAATTTAGGTTTCCCTCATGTCTCTCTCTCTCTTTCTCTCTTTCTCTCTCTCTCTCTCCCCCCTGCCCCCGCCATTTGCACAATTCAGATAAAATGAGAGGTTTGGTGTGGGTTTTTTTTGGTGGTTTTTTAAAAAAAGAAATAAAGAAAAAGAAATCCATATGAATGGCAATATCCAGTATTCATTAGAGGCCTGAGAGAGAAATGGAGAGACACAACTCATTACTGGGTTCTTCACCTTTACCCTTGACAATGGTTATTTACATAATAACCTGACCCATAGGTTACCGTTCATTAACAAACACATGTGAAAACACTGAGGCAGCTGGCTACCACTCATAAATATAGATTGTTAACCTTGGCTTAGAAGACTTAAACTCACTTACGGGGTGGTGGGGAAGAGGCCCTGTTTTGCATAGCTATTATGTCATAACCCCAGTACGGAGCACAATAAACCAGAGGCATAAAGGGAAGGGCTCAAGATGTTCTCTCTCACACCAGCAGGGCCATTAAAACACACACACACACACACACACACACACCAAGGTTCTGAGAGGGATGAAATGAATCTTCCAGGAAATCTGAAAATCCCGGTCCTCACTTTGGTATAGTGATATCGCTGAAATTCAGCCTTGCAGCAAAAATGGGGGGAAAATCTACCGATGTCTAACAACCCAGGGTGTGCCTTTCCATTCTTCAGAAATAAGCCACAAAATATTGGGTGAGTTCCCCTTTGAGTATCCTCCTCCTCCTCCCCCCCCCAACTTAGAGGCATTGAGGTGGCATGGCTCAGCATTCAACCGGTGGGGGGCATCCGGCTGTGCCCATCCAACAGCAGGAATTTGGAAGAAATTCAATTCAGTTTGCATTTAAAGGCGAACCTACTTAATTTTCACTTTCCATAACAACACATGGTCTGAAACACAGCCAGCCCCCCTTCAATACCTGTACTTCTCTGAATTGTGTAATGCCATTCTTCAGTCAAGTAAGGCATACAGAAATGTATGTACTAGGTAAAGTGTGCTCATGAATGCACATATTACTGGAAATAACATAAGATGCATTATATTAGTGAAATTACTTTGCAAAAATATTGTATATTTAGGGAGATTACATACAGACATGTGGTGTAGTGCTTACACTATGGGGGAGACTAGGGTTCAAATCCCTACTTGGCCATGAACCTCGCTGTGTATTCCTGCATTGCAGGGGGTTGGACTAGATGATCCTCAGGGTCCCTTCCAACTCTAAAATTCTATGATTCTATGATCCTATACAACTGAAATAATATAGGAATATCTGTTTCACCATTTGCTCCATTATGGAATACCTGGCATGCACTCAGGCTGGCACGGGACATTGTGTATGATTCCTATGAATGGTGGAAGTCATCATGCCTGGAGCAAAACATGCCTCAAGGCATAGTGAAGGCTATATTTACTTACTGCACTGCTGTGACGTTTCTTTGCCTGCCTAAATTATCTCAGTACAATTCTGCACCTGCCATTAAACAGCTCCCCCCCCCCCTTTGGACTTTTAGACTGGCTTTCTGTCTCCAATAATAAGCTAATTGCATGTTAAGTTATCAACTTACTTCACTTTTTTAATAAGTTTTGGGGGGAAATGTATGGAACTATCACATTGGCTTTAGGGCAGTGCCATCTATTCTCAAATGTTAGAAATATGAACGAAGCAGCCAAGCATATTCCCTTCAACCCCTCGCTTTGCTGAACTTACTGACTTATTGTGATTCTGTTCAAACTCCCTTATGCTCTCCTGGTTGCTATTGCTGCTGGGCATGGCTTTCCTTCGTCTTTGTTCCTTGCCTTATTTGCCCTCATTCTCAGCCTCACTTGCCTTCACTGCAGCATAGTTTTGATTGGCTGCAGTAACCCATCTGAATTGGTTCATGGACAGTGGTGATGACTTTACGTCAGCCATATCACCATGAAGTCATTGACAAAAAAGCACATGGGATGCCAGAGCTAATTATATATATTTTTGTGTAAAAAGGGCAATGATGGCAAATGAGGTCAAGTAGAGTGAGGGCAAAGAATCATAGATTTGTAGAGTTGGGAGGGCCATCTAGCCCAAGAAGAAGAAAATAAAACAGTGGTGAGAAGCAGCAGCTCAGGAAGCAAAAAGTGCTGAATAATATTTTTTAAAAACCATGTGCATAGGCATGTTCATGTGGAATCAGAAATTGCTTGAATCAGGCAAATTTTGGCACTCACAAGCAATGAACCCCAATGAAAAATTCTTGCTTCAACTACACACCAGGCAGATGGGGGTGGTTGTGGCTCTCTGATGCACGTACACACAGTTTGAAGCTGTCCTAAGAGGCACTTTCAATATAGCAGTTTGTGACTCCCAACAGCTATCTACTTAGTTGTCTGCTGAGTGCTAATCTTAATGATGTTTACATATCGCACACTAAAATTAACAGCTTTTGAAGCAAAAGATGGCAACAAAACAAAGCAAACCATCACCACAGGAAACCCATGTGATACGCCAGTGGTTGCTCTGAAGTTGCCTTTTTACCTATTTGCTCAAACTTTCCACACCAATTACCAGTTTGCACTTTTGCAAAGCAGGCTGACACTAGGGGTTTCAGGCAGGGACGTCTTTCATTCCTGCTATGAATCCAAGTATGTTTTAATTTAGTGAGGAGGGAAAGCATCTAATTTCTCTCTCTCTTTAGCTTCAGGGACGCCACAGGCAACCACAAATATCCCTTGAGGTGAGTCATATTTGCTCGTTTAAGAAGCAGTCTATTCTACTGCAATAATTGGATTTAGCATCCCTTCATTTAGAGAGAAAAGACTATCTTATCTGAAGAGCTGAATATTTAGGAATCTGGCTTTTCACCCGGTGGACCTGGCTCCAGCTCTACATTTAATTAGAATGCACCCAAAAATAACCAATTTCCAAATAGAAGCCACGGAACCACCACCCCAGAAATGCACGAACCCATCCACATTAGTACTGACTGGGAACCCTACAAGGCAAGATGCACCTGCATGTAACAATGCATTATATTAGCACTGCCAGGATCCAAATCTCTAAAACACAAATTAGCTCGGACAAAGTCAGGTCTATCCGGTGAACCTGTTAGCCTTTAAGTTGCCACAGGACTCTTTGTTTCCATATCACCCACTCCCGGACATTGGTTTGAAAATAATGACCTTGACACTACCTTTAAGTATCTAAGATTGCAATTATTCAGCTGTATGGTACATATTTTTTCTGATGAAATTTTCATGTGTTCCATGGTTGCAATCGTTAGCACACTTCCTTGGAAGCAAGCCCCCAAATTTGAAGTTAAGTCCAAATTTAATACATTTGGAATGGAATCCATTTTAAGGGCTATACTAGAGCCATATTTGAATTATTATTATTATTATTATTATTATTATTATTATTATTAACCCACCTACTCTGGGCAGCTTACACCACATGATCTGAAAACATGAAAATGATACATCTAAATTATTGCTAAACAAGCTAATTTTTCAATCTACATGTTGCTTAGGAATGCACTGCTGTTACATTACTCAGAATTAAGGCTGACTGCGTTCAGTGGGACTTAATCCCAGGTAAGCATAGGACTGCAGCCCAACCATTGTTCGGTTGCACTGATGTAGTGTATTTGATAACTCCATTTTGTTAAGTTAGTTTGTGTCCGTTTTGTTCACATTCTCATGTGCTGTCTAAAGCAAAGTGAACCAAACGTCTGGCCTGATGCTAGGTGCATTTACTCATGAGTCCCATAAAGTCAACAAGACTTACTGCCATGAAGTTCAATGGGGGGAAGGGAGGGTTGCAGCTATGGGTGAATTAAGCTATTGCAAACCAGAGAAGAAAATGTGAAGGGATAAAAACAGGTATTAAAATTTGTTAAAAGATCTAAAAATTTTGAACTTTTAAACTGACTGAATATTATTTCTGCACTGCAATTACATTGCCAGCTAACAATAGATATTTGGGCATAGTATTTCAGAATTGCAGTTTCAAAATGGCATGTGGTGACATAGTTGCAGAAGGTGCTATTCAAACCCTAACCTCTTTTTTTCAGTGGTGGTCTTTAGTCTGCAAACTGCACTTTCTTCCATGTGTAGCTAATGGCAGCCCAAAATTAAACAGTCATGGTACTTATAAATCCAACTCGGAAAATGCCATCATGTATTTTTAATCTAGCTACCTCATCACTGAATAATAAAATGAAAGGATTGCTGAGTTTGACTGGCATTTGTAAGTAGCATATGAAAGGGGCTAATAGAGGGAGAAAATTAGTTGCATTTATCATCTTAACTACATTCATATTACACTCACGATTCAATTGTTTAAAAATTAATCCTTAAGAACAGCTTTTTTAAGTTTAAGCATTCCAAACAATTGTAATTTATTTTCTGAACAAATGCTATTTGTAAAAGATTAAAAAAAAACCCCTTCCATATGTCGTATGAACTAAATGATCTATTCTTCAAGCATTTGAAATATGCAGCATTTAATACATACATATATACATCACAAGAATGGAAAATCCTGTAAGCTAATAACTAAACCGAAGTCCCAAATGTGTGCCATCTTACTTGGATGCAGTTTTGTAGGCATATTGTGCCTTAATAATTTAGAAAGAGCTAAGTCTTATATTAGTATTAATCCATTTGTATCTTCAGAGAAGACAGCTGGGAGTTAACTCAACCTGGCAACTGCTGTCCAGAATTCCTGCTGCTCCCAGTGAATACAGAAAACTGATGTTCTTAGAGCTCCACAGTGTCTACCCTACACTGCCTGCCAGTAGTTCTCCAGTGTTTCAGACTGATGTCTTCCCCAATCATACATGGACTGAATCTGGGACTTTATGAATGCAAAATGGGTGGTTTGCTGGTGGACTATGGCACTTTCACTGGTCCTGGCCATTACCTATGAAAATGTGCATGTATATACATGCAAAGGACAATATGCCTACATAGGATAGCAGGCTGGTTTGGTGGATCGCAAATTGTTTAGGCTTGTTCTTGCCACATTTCAATGTGCTGCATTGGGCTGAGTTCAAACTTTAATTGACGTATGCAGAAAATCTCCTGCCTCAGACCAAAGCATGAAGAAAGAGGAAAAACCACCCTCTTGATTATGTTGGTTCCCTTTCCAAAATATCTGATGAAGGGATACCCTTTTTGGAGGACAATGATGGCTTGCATTATTGGCAGGCAGAGGGATTCCCAATGACTCCCCCACCCCGCATTGCCCAAATGATGCTTTCCATTCATGCAGCTGAAGAGCCCTCCTGTTTCTCTAATTAAGCTGCCTGAACAACAGCAAAAGAGCACAATTAGCCCTGAGTCATACTGGCATGCATCTCTCTCTCTCCCCCGCCTCGTCGTCCCCCCCACCTGCTGCCAAAGCCTCATGTGACACATAGAGACATCAGTTGCTCACTCAGTTAAGCTAGGCTTCACATGTTGGCTTGATGGGAGGAGCTGCTGACCCTCTTGGTAATTACTCAGTCTAACAGCTTAACTAACATGCAAATTCTGCTGTTGAGTGACAAGTAAACTGTTTGAGGCCCCTGACTTATGCCGGCAGAGGGGAGGGGAAAAATGAGAGAGGGTGGGTGCTGACATAGATGTAAAAGCGTGTGTCAATTGCAGATCTAATGCGGCTTCGAAAGTACGACATGATTCATTAGCTTTATTTCATGCTCAGGGTAACGAAGTTGTGGTTGCTGTGTTAATTAAGTGGGGAGGGAGCAGGGTGGAACTTGGCAGGCATAAGTCAGCTGGCATGGCACACAGATCCCAGAGGGCAGGGCTGCTCCAAATCACATGCTTTACAGCTCTCAATATTTCACATCCAGGCTCTCCATTCCGATGGCCTTCCAAGCACTTACGGGTGGAAAACGATGTCAAAACCTTTTCCTGTTTCACTACACTAAAACTGCTTGACTATCTAGGGCTCAGGGCCCCTTTTCAAACTTAAGGGAAAGTAGGAGAGACAGAGACAGTGGGGAAGGGAAGAGGCAGGCACGTGCGTGCGTGCGTGCGCGCGCGCACACACACACACACAGAGAGAGAGAGAGAGAGAGAGAGGTTGTGTGTGGGGAAACAAATATGAATTGGGTCCATTTGGTGCTTGTAAATCATAACTCTAGTGGACTGGTATAAAATCTCTGCCAATTTATAAACTTTCTTCTCGGGCTGCTAAATTGGCACGACTAAATTGGCACAACTAACCTACATGAGTAGCAGCTAACCATGTTCAGTTCAAGGGCCATGTTCAAAGTTGGCCAGCTCTCCAAGCTTTGACGATACCAGTGATGATTATGGCCAAAATGGCCACTGAACTCACTGTTACACGTGTGCAATGCATTCAACCTACGTGGAGACCAAACACATACAAATAGCCACATACCCTTTGGGTGGGTGGGGGGTTAATCTTTCAGGGGTTGCATGTTGGTGGTGGACAGGGCTAGAGGCAGAGCCAAAGGTGAGTGGGTGCCTCCACACCTCTCTCTCTCTCTCTCCCACTTCCTCTCTGCCCCTCCCCTTCTCCTGTTTCTCCTCTCCTTGCACCACCGTCTGAATACCAGTTGCTGGGTATCTTAGGTTGAGAGATCACTGTTGTGTTTTAGATCTTCTCATAGGCATCTGCTTGGCCACTGCGAATGATAACATGATGCTGGGCTATGTAGGTCTTTGGCCTGGTCCTGCTGGGCTTTTCTTATGCTCATCTATTGGTACATTGTGGTCAGTAATACTGGCTTCATGCAATCAGAAGGGATATCCTCTGAGAAATATCCAGCTTGTTCCTATGCACCATATGTATCTATTTAAAAATAAAATTAACACAGCCCCAGGGTGCACCTAGTTTGTGCCATGGCTTCAGGCTGATCCAGCACAATCATATTCTGCCTGAAAAGAAACCTTTTTTTTCCTGAAGGCCATATTTGCAGACAGCAGGTTACTGTCAAGATCCAAATCACAAATGGACTGCTCTCAGTTTTGCCTACTAGCTTCTGAAAATTTATGCAGCAGCATAGAAATTAATAGGGCTCCATAAAGAAGTAAGTCAAATTATGGCGAGGAGCAAAGAATAAAGTGGGAATGCACTTTTGAGGGCAATGACACCTACAGGTGCAAGTGTAAATGGTATAATATGATCCCAGTGGACAACCCACAGCCATTAGGAGCTTGGTAGCTTCATTCTATAACTTGAAACTGTAAGTCTGGGTGAACTTTCTCTAGCAATGTCTGCAAACTGAAAAGGCAGCTACAGTGAAGGATCAAGGTGCACCCTATGGCTACAAACCACAATGGCAATGGGAAGCAAAATGAATGTTTGACTAGTACCCTCAAGGCCACCAGGTTGGCTAGCTATCTCCCTCATCCTTCAGTAAAAAGGAAAGGTTGCTGATTAGCAAAATAAAATTGGTAAGATCAGGCAGTACATTTGCTGGTTAAGATTAATGGAAGATAGTGGCTGGATGGATTACAATTATGCCATTGATATCATATAGTTAAGATACTTTCTAGGACAGAGTAAATATAAAATCCAAAGTGTGCTGTGCCACTTATTATCTGAGAGAAGGGCAGACAGACATACAGAGAGACCCATGAAAGCCCTATAATTCTGTACCAGTTATAAAGAGTCTGCCTCAGGGTTCAGTGTGTATGATCCTACTCTCATAACAACTTCACACTCTAGTTTGTAGACTTGCTCAAGGGGTGAATGTGGCAGGGGTTGAAATAATCAACACTCTCTCAAAAGACCATCTGCCTTTCATCTTTGGATGTGTGATCGTATAAACAATAGGAGGGTTGTTATCTGTGGTGAATGGAATTAATAACTGTAACCAAAGTTACTCATTCTTCTATAGAATAACTCCTTTGGGCATTGCTTGGGCAGAGAGTGTCCACTTGTCATTCTTAGTAGCACAACAGCCACCAAGACTACATTTTACTCTCCCAATTTTTGAAAACAAAACAAAACAGGTTGGCTGGGCTTTTTCTGAAGTATGTCGAGGGAATATAGGTATTTTGCCTGTTTTTAAGTTATTTTTTAGGTCGCCAGTTTTTCTTTTGTGAAATGGGTACTCTGTGATGACCATGACAGTGTCTTAGATTTTCAAATGTACACTTAGCCTTCCCCAATGGGCACTAAGCAACAACCCTCTGTGTTGGGAGACAGCATGCTTCCATGTGCAATCATAAAATACAGGCCACTGCTGATTGTTTAAGGCAGTGGTGTGGAGCATCTGACACAGGGGCCAAATTAGGCCCAACATGTGTTCCAGTTGGGCCTGCAAGGCAGCTTCCCACAAAGAACATCTACTTGCCCCATATCTGATGTCCTGTATGCCATCAGGTGTCAGGCAGGCAGAGCTGCAGGTGAATTGGCTGCTCCACTGAATTTCCCATGGGGGATTCAATCAGACAGCTGATCCTTACAGAAAACAGTGGTGAAGTCACTGTGCATGAACCAATGTGTGGAAAGATCAACCCTGCTGGATTGGCTGTGCGTGGGGATCTCAAACATGCAGTTTAGTAAGAATAACAGTACCAAGACTGTCTCTTTTGTAAGTGAATAGGAATGTCATCCTTGAAGCAGCAGGATTTCATCTCTACTCATCAGTTGATAATCCAAAGTTAAATTCTGCTCAAAGGTGCTGTTTCAAGCTGTTTGCATGCTTCTCCTGCAGGTGGGTGGTAGTGGGATGGGGAAGAAGAGTCTACACCTTCTCCCACCTGCTTGCAAGAGAAGTGCTAACTGCTTCAAACTGAGCTTTTGAAAAGCACTTTCAAGCAGTCCCCATGCTCCTAACACAAATGGAGAGTGATTCCGCTAAGTGCTGGGCTGTAGTGCACAAGATAGCTCCCTGCAGTGAACTCCCTCATAGTCCTGAACTCAGCAGTAAGCAGGGTCTCCCCCATCAGCTGATCTTGCTTGGCCTGGGTGTTTCATCCCCAGCCATCATGGCTAGAGTCAGGGACAATGGGACCTGTAGTCCAGCAGTATCTTGTTAGCCATCCCTGATTTAAATAGTAAGGTGGTAGATTTAGGAAGGTAGCTTCTAATCTCTATGAGCAACATCCAAGGAGGTGATGACATTCCTATCCTGGCAAGTTTTCGAGAAATGACTCTGCAGCAACCTCGCGGAGTTTCTGTAGGAATTGTTACACAGGGATACAGTGAACAAGCAACCAGAAAGCATGGCAATATGTTAAGTGAAACACAATACACCTGAGATTTTTATCTTGCAACAAGTGCCGTGCAGAAGCAGCTACAGGAGGCCAACAGGTCCAAAAAGCCCCTGTGTTCCATAGTATTCATAGCAGCAGAAAAAGATTTGATTTTTGTCAGGCAGTTTGGAAAAGGTCTTCATTAGCAGTTGCAAGATGGCAACAGCGATTGAGGCTGGAGATAAAGGTGCAAGTTTCTCAACCATATGATGCAGTGGCTCGCAAAGGAGGAATGAAGTCTCTATGAGGCAAAACAGCTAGCTCCCAGCAAGGCTGTAACATGCTTTCTCACTTTCAATTACCGTATTTTTCGCTCTATAAGAAGCACCTAGTTTTTGCTCTTAGATCTCGGACACTATCTTCTGGATCCGAAATCCTGTGTGAGTCACATGACACATGCAAGATTGAGGACCATGAAAAAATGCTTTTTTTGGAGCGAGATCTCAGTCTGAAATCGTGTGAGAGCAAGGCAACCAAAATGGCCACCGTGCTCTCGCGGGGATAAGTGGGATGTCCTTGTCTTTCCAGAGTATTCAACGGGTTTGTGGTTTGCAAGGAGTTTCCCATGTTAACACTGACCAGGCACAGACTTGCTTAACTTCAGCAAGCTAATGGCCTTAGGACAGTCAAAGTAGGAAATGGGAGACAACTGTTTAAACCCCCCTTGGCCATGAAGCTCGCCGGGTGACCCTGGGCCAGTTACTCGGCCTTGCCTACCTCACAGAGTTGTTGTGAGGTTAAAATGTAGAGGAGGAGAAATCCAGTATACTACTTCAAGCTTCTTGGTGAAAGGTGGGAAGCAAATGCGTAAATAAATACGTAAATAAAACATTGCCAGGGCCTGCTTTAATAAATATCACCACACAGACCTAGAGAGAAAAAATGGCGGCACCACGAGCCGAGCTGTCTGTTGGGGAAACTCAAAATGAGTTTTCTAGACTTGAGTTGGTTCACTGTGACAAAGTTTGAGAATTCTTGATTTGATACAAAGAGTAGGGAACAATAAGGCAATCTTGCAAATGTCTTATGCACCCCGCTTTGCTACCACTGTGGCTCTCTGGCTGCTTATTACAGCCCTTTTCCAAATGCATTTATTTCATTTTAAGTGGCCATCATGAACATCTGTCAAATGTAGCAACACAAAGGGTGGGTGTGAAGTTAGGAGAGGGGGCGGGGAGGAAGTTGCAGGGGAAAGGGAAAGAGTGTGTTGCTTTGCTAACCCTGCTCCCTGCTGAAATACATATTTTAATTTTAAGGTTATTTAAAAAATGAATATATTCCAGAATCTGTTCTTTGCACCCAAGCCTGCTTACAGCTCTAGGAATTGTGTGTGTATGGGGGGGGGGAGCACCTCTATTATTCTCAGGCCATTTGGTAGTGGTTGCCATGGAGATCAAAAGCAAAATAGCATGCAAATCAACACAAGCCCCAGTGTTCAATAACAACCTTAAAAGGGCAGCCGGATAAGACGACAGAAATCACTTGAAATGCTTCAACCTGCTCTGCTAGCTGTGATTAGATCTAAAAGGGAAAGAAAAATACCCTAATGGATTATAGAGCAGACGAAAGGAGTCTGCCAGCGATGGGGTGCAGCCTGTGAGATTATTTTAAACACATAGACTCTCCCACCCTAACCTACCTCCACATGTCTACATGCACAAAGGTATCCAAAATGACCAAATCACACACACAATATCTTTAATTTCTTCCCCACCTGGCCAGTACTTAAAGCAATGGGGATTTCAGTAATTAAGGGTGGTTTTTTGTTTTCTTGGTTGTTGTTTTTTAAAACCTACTTTTAATATTTTTTAAAAACTAAATCAAATCTGCTCTTTTTTCTTTGGTGGCAATGAGTCACATAAAATCAACATCAAGCATGGATAGGAAAGTCACATGTACCTTTTTTGACAGTTAACTAGCTCTCTCAACAAGCTTGCACCAGGATTTGGGCATTAGTTTTATAACAACAACAACAACAACAACAACAACAACAACAACAACAACAACAACGGCTTCTATACTTAATCCTCAGCGGAAAGGTTTTGTTTCAAGGAAACCCAAATGTATTATGGCTGCAGCCCTAGTCACGCTAACCTGACAGTAAGTCCCATTGAACCCCATGAGCTTACTTCTAAATTGCTTTGTATACAAATCCTCTGTAAGGTTCAAGCAGTGAGTACAGCTTGCCTTTACTGTAAGTCTGTCTGCCATAAATGACACATTGATAACATTTGGTTATCATCACATAACAGAGCCAACCCACTCAAAGGTATGCTTCCCAAGTTCCTTTTTTTTTTTTTTCAAAAGGAAGGTACAGCGGGTGTGATGCTTGTTGGACCACTGTCTTAGCTTCTGCTCAGCCATGTATCCAAACCTCTTAGGCTCCTGCTGAACCTTGTAACCTGTAGTTTGTCTTATGTGCCTATCTGATATGAGCATCAAAGCCTTTGGGAAAACTAGAGCTGGGGGTTCAAGTTCTTTGTCTGCCAGTGACGGCTGGGACCCTTGCCCAGAAAGGGCATTCAGCACTGGTTTGAAATTATTGGGCTCTTCCAGGTCCAGGGAAGGCTTCTTCAGTAATAGTCTTACTACTGTCTCCATCAGGCAGCCTAAGACCACTCCTCATTGAAATGAAGCGTTCATTACCTCCCTATCTCTGATTGCAATGGGCTTTCTTCATTGTTCCCCCTGTCTT
Source organism: Podarcis erhardii (assembly GCF_964252035.2). NCBI lineage: Eukaryota > Metazoa > Chordata > Lepidosauria > Squamata > Lacertidae > Podarcis > Podarcis erhardii. Next base: position 38,127,086 of record NC_138498.1, read on the forward strand.
CCAGATCATAAGAGATCACTACAGCTACTGGCTGGATAACATGCCATATGGGGTAGATGTGTGCTAAAGCACCATTGGATGGATTTCATTTCAAAGCTCAGGATCCTATCACAACATGCTGACCTTGGATTTTTCTTATGCAGTAGCAAATTAGTTCACATCTTGGAGTCATATGGATAATGCCTTTATGTGTCTGCCTTGCCCTGTAGAAAACTCTTTGACACAATACTTTTATTATTAGCTTCTCCTTGCTCGTGGCAAACCTAGATGATATGGGCTAATCAGTTAGGAACATGTGTACACACATCCTGCAGGACATTTAACTAGATGACCTCCAGTGCAAAGAAATTAAATTCAATGGCTATGAGCTGAATATCTCAGTCTGCTTGGCCAAAGAATGTGAAGTAGACGCTCTCCTTATTTCTTTTTTTATATATAAATTACACAGAGATAGGTTAAAGTAACAGTGTGAACAAATGTGTGGACTAGCTCCATTGTATTAAAGACATGAATGAAATGTCAAGTAAAATGGGCTAAGATAATTTGAGGAACTAGCATGGAAAAAGTTGAGAAATGTGTGGGAAGATATAATCATATGTTGTTTCTTAACAACATCGTCATCATGGAGCCATAGATCCCACTACAGCCCTGGTCCAGTAGCCACTTTAGCCACCTCAAAAGTAAGGAAAACACAATAAAAACCACAGCACCCCACCCATGAGAATTCCCATGACATTTGCTTTCACCTTTGATAATCCTCAAATTTGGTTTCTTTTTCTCATTAATTGATGGAGAATAGTCCGAATCCAATGCCTGGGTGCCCAGTGTAGGTGATAATCATTTTGGTTGCAAGAACTACTTTCAAGACCAAGGGCCTTACTGTAACATTGACCCTGGAGTCCAGCAGTGAGCATGGCAGTGATTTAGAGATTACAGAGCCATTGGCTGAGGAACTTCATGAGATTCCTGGATCTGAGCCTAATATTCTCAAGTGAACCTGAGCCTGGCAAATAGAATCCTACAACACCAGGGCCTGCAAAACCAGATATTGGACTCTCACAGACATCCTCCCTTGGGCATGGGGAACCAGGTGCTCCCCAAACTGCCTTGTCAGTCCGGTGGCACAGTGAGTGCACAAAGCAAAATAAATGCAAGTGGGTTTGCCCTTTTTAAAGGTTTGCAGCTATCCAACAAATAGGGAGGAGCCTGAGAGAGATGGGCTTAGAGGCAGAGGCCCCAAAGGTCTCAGTTCACCTCCATCCTTGGTTGGAGCAAGTTGTATTCCTATGAGCTCTCCTTGTGGTCTTGTCCTCTGGGACCAGAGCACGCGACTTTTGCTACTTTTGTTGTCTCTCTCTTTCTCTCTCTTCCCTCTCTTTATAGAAATGAGTTCCCAAGCCCCTTTGATGCCAGCACTCTTCCCTGCATTAGCCTTTCGAAACTCAGTTGCCTGTATTCTGGTACTTCCTTTTTCCAGATGAGGAAAAGGAAACAAAGTAGGAATCCAGAAATGAGTTTTCAGCAGGTTGTTATTTTTGCCCCAGGATAAACAGAGAGATACTTATTCCATTCAGGGAACTAAGAGGGGATGAATGCCACTCAAAGGCCCTGCACATGAGAAAGGACAACATGTGGAATATGCACGACTAATCTTAACTAGGTGTGATCCTTGCATTAACCCTCAGGCATAATCCTTGCATTATCCCTACAAAATCCTTAGCCTTTGTTAGAAGGAGCCTTTGTTACAGTTGCATTAATCTAACCTCTCTTCTGTACAAGTTATTCTTAACTTACAGACCGGCTCCAAACATTATAGCTATCTCATTGCAAAGCAGTATGTTAAATCTCCCTGTGTTGTTCCAGTGATGCCCCATGCATCCGCATGAGCTGTTCAGTTGCCCTTTGGGCACACTGCACAACAGAAGAAAAAGCTAGGTTCGTTACTGAGTATGCAACACTCACCAAGGAGCTGTGGGCAGCCCTGCTTACCTGCATAATAGACATGCATGTGTAACCCGTTCTTTAAAGTTTTAGCAATAGTCTTAAATTATTTGAGGTATACACATGAAAAATGCAGTATGAAGTGGGCTTTAGTTCCATACTAACTTTAGTTCCATACCTTCCTAACTCTGAAACTGCTCTCTGCTCTGCTCCCAGATTTGGTCTGGGGAGGGCAGAATCTTCCTTGGAGGGCTTCTGCTTCGACCAACCACCCAAGCCAGGACAGACCAAAGTGCCCCTGGCATTACCAAGGAAGCGGGGGCAACTCTACCTGAGAGGATTCTAAAAGTGCTATCAAGCCAACTGTCCATGGTGCTGATACAGCGGCTGCTGCAGCTCTTACCTCTGAAGCTCTGCCTGACTTGGAATGAGTGTGTATCTCCTGTTCTTCATAGAAAATCAGCAGTTTGCAGCAATTAAACATAAAACTGTGCAATAAGGATCATATAAAACATTAAAATCAGAAATCAACTAGCTGTTATGGAAAGATGTATTTTTTTAATTGCCTGCATAAGCCTGATGGAGTAGAAAGGTTTTCAGTAGGAGTTTAAAAGTTGAAACATAAGACACTTTCTGAATGTTCATTGGCAGAATAGCCTACTGGATGCCTATGGGAAACCTGCAAGCAGAATTAGAGCACATGAGACCTCTCCTCTCTTGTGGTTTTCATCAACTGGTATTCAGAAGCATTACAGTGGTACCTCAGGTTAAGAACTTAATTCGTTTTGGAGGTCCGTTCTTAATCTGAAACTGTTCTTAACCTGAGGTACCACTTCAGCTAATGGGGCCTCTCGGGGCCACCGCTCTGCCACCAGGCGATTTCTGTTCTCATCCTGAAGCAAAGTTCTTAGCCCAAGGTACTATTTCTGGGTTAACGGAGTCTGTAACCTGAAGCATCTGTAACCTGAAGCATCTGTAACCCGAGGTACCATTGTACTGCTTCTGACTGTGAAGGCAGGGCAGAGCTATCATGACTGGTAGCCACCAGTAGCACTTTCCTCTAATAATTTATCTAACCGCCTTTTAAAGCCATCCAGGTTGGTGTCCTACCTCCTATAGGAGTGAGTTCCATAGTTTAACTTCTGTCCTGAATCTTCCAACATTCAGCTTCATTGGATGGCCAGAGAACAGCAGAGTTCCAGGTGGTAGCTCCACTTTTGCATATATTGTGGCAACAAAGTTAAGCAAGGTGCCAAGTGTGGTATAATATATGCTGGTGTTTTTGAAGCTATAAAAGTCAAAACAGTAACTCTCTATACTGTTCTTTCCAAAGATAGACACCGCATTCATTCTTCAGGGAACATAATACTTTCCCACAATTTCATCTGTATCTGTTGCTACGTGACACGGCAGTGGCCCTGAGATTTTCTCAACCAACTCTCATCAGCGAATCTTTTCATGTCCCACTGGCTTGAACGCATTCCAATTGTCCAAGGATTCTTTATAAGGATATCAAAGCCTCAGTAGTCTTTGGTCCCACAGAATCAAGAACACAAAGCAACACTTGCATACTACCTTTTGAATAGTGGTTGATCCAAATAAAAGGTATGTTCTCAGTTGCTCTGTGTTTCAAGCATTCATTGACAGTCTCCTTTGCCATCTTTCTGTGTCCTCAGTTTTGTGTTTCTGAACGTCTCATCACACACAGGTTTTATCCCTTGTAAAAACTGATGCAAAGCAGATGCAGAATAGTTTCCCCTCCTTTTAACCTGTCATTTTCTTTCCTTCTGAGCTGAGGAATGAATCCAGTATATCCTTTGCCAGGTTATTGCTACCAACACAAAAACATGTTTCCTGAGATCATTCCTGTTACAAATTCATTTTGTGTCTCTACCTGTGTAATATTTGCTGTGACACACTTGTGCTATGCTGAATAACCTGGACTTCCTGTTTAATTTAAGCCTTCTTTCCATGTGTCTTCAGTTCTCTGTTCATGAGAACTATGTCCAAGGCTGGGATCCTATATCCTCTTACCTGAGAGTAAGCCTCAGGTAATCCAATGAGACACTTCAGAGTGGATGTTATAGCAGTGGTCACCAACATTTTGGAGGGTAGTGGGTACATCTGGAATTTCAGGAAAGGACTGTGAGCACAAGTCACAAAATGGCTGCCACAATGGTTATGCCAATGGCTGCGGCATAACACAAAATTGCTACAACATCTAAAAGAGCAGGAAAAGTGAAAGGCACACAGACCTGCTCCACATTTCCGTACCAAGTTGTAGATTTATTGGGGTTTTTTAAATCCTCATGAAAATTCATCAGCATTCTGGTGTGAACTTCTCCCATTTTTATGCAGATTTGACTAACATACAAGTTTTTGAAGAAAATTTTCCCCAATTTTCCCCAATACTTGCATTTATAGACACACTTTACACTAGTATGTGCATTTTATTTTTACACATTACTTGGCTGGAGCACTGCATTGAAAAACTCAGAGAACCTTAGTTTCAGTTTGTATCTTCTTTTTGAAAGTATGAATTAAGTAAGTTTGCCTTTAAATTTAATCAAAACTACTTTCTTCTCCATCTTTTTCCAAAAGCAAGGTTGGCTTCGCTTGACATGGCAGGAAACAGATCCAGCCAGGAACAAAGTGCTGGTGAGCACCTCTCCAGTAGCCTGCACATTCACACTGTCTCAGTAAGTCAAGGTTTGGCTTTGCGTCTCATACAAACCAGGTCAATAGCTAGGAAGAAGAGTTGCAAGAGGAGAATGAGGCTGTTGGTGGGGACAGGTGCCGAAATTTGCCAACCACTGGCATAGATCTTACTTCTATGAAATGAGGAAAAGCCATAGAAAATATCTACTGGGGGGAGGGGGGGAAATATGCCTCATTGTCATTTTAATGTTTCAACTGCTGTAAATGTATATTTGACAAAAAGTATTGCTTTCAATGTTATGTCTGAGCTCCAGATTTCAAAGAACACCTTGACTTCAGAAGGACGTAGGAAAGTATAAAACTGTGTACCAAACGCGGGCTGGTTTGTCTCACCAATCCTTCTTGGCGTTCCATTGTGCGAAGCTGGCAAATTGCTTATAATGACATAAAGCGAATGCATCTTTGAAAGGCAGAAACATATTCTTATAAGTGTTAGCTGTGCATTTGATTATTTGAAGGGCTTGATTTCTCCAGTCGCGCTGCACATTTTAGGTATACACATGAGATTACAACTTCATTCATCACAGGGCTGCGCCGATTGAGGGAGAATTTCCTCCTCATCAATCTGATTTTTAAACAAGGGTCTATTTTCCCCCTACAGTGTTAGTTGCCGCACGAACCTTCCACTTGTCACTATGGCTGCATTATTGAAGGAGTTAATTGGGTAACATCTCGCTCACCTACCCGGAGTTCGAACCCCTTGCTGAAGCTCAGCTGTAGCTCACCCACCCTCCTAATTACATTTATTCACAGAAATCAAAAGGAGAGGGACGCAGTTGAGTAAAGGTCACATTAATAATACAGGCTGAAAGAAAGCCTGTGGATATGTATTTTTCATTAAAGCCACATTTGACTGAAGGGGCAATTCTTTTAGGATTGGCAGTATTTCTCAAGGAGGCTGAAGATATGGCAGAGGGGAAGAAAGATGGGTGGGGAGCTGAGAGAAGAGAAGAATCCTCGTTATTCTCTTGTCACTGTTTGTTGTCTGCTTCCAAATCTGAAGAAATAACAAGGAAAGTTAATCATGTTGCTCACAGCGAGAAGTGCCTGAGATCATAGGCTTCAAACCAGGGGTCTTTGCGCCCGCCGCAAGATTGAGAAGGAACGCAGTCACTTGGGGTTCTGTTTACATTCAGGGCCTCCTGAGAGGGAAGACAGATGACCTGAAGATACGTGGGCCTCATATGTAGCCAGAGCCAGATGGAAAGCAGAAAGCTGGAGCCAATCTGGAGCCGCAACTACAGAGCCATATTTGTTTTATTTATGTGCAGCTTTCTAATGCATGGTGTTCCCTGCCTTCCCAGGTAACAGGTGCAAAGGCCTCGTATGCACCACACAATGTTATTTGCAGTGCTGTGCTAAACATCTCTCCTGTTCAGGAGGGCCGTTCAGGGAGGCCGGTGAGCAGGTGCCCATTATCCACCTACATTGCTACTCCCACAATTGCTCTTGGACTTGCACTGCGCTGTTGCAATTGGAGAGATCCATAATGGCAACAGAAAACAACGACAACCTGTAGCTAACACAGTGTGTGAGAATTGGAGTGTCTCTTTAGTATGGCTCACTGTTGTCCAAGATGCAACAAACTGCATAATCTTAACCCTCCGGGGTGCCGTGAGAAGACCCATGTCTATAATTGCAACAGGCCTTTATTTTGCATGCACGAAAGCTATGATGGTACCTTAGATTAAAATTTACCCTTCATTCTTAAGGGGTGGGGTGGGGGATGACGACGTTCAACCACACTTTTATTCCTTCATTGTTAAATAGTGCATCATAAGCCAGTTAGCATCTAGGCAAATTGCACAAAATCTGTTTCCTTTTAGGTTTAATAACAAGAGCAGTGAAGATGGGGGTTTTAAAAGTTTCCTGAGGAATCTTAATGCATGATTCCCATGGGTGAATTGGGGGTGCTCAAATCTCTGAGGTCTCTCCCCCCTTGTTGGCTCCCTCACTCTGTGCTGCTCATGCAGTACATCTGTATCCACTTGTTCATTTAATTCAGCGGTAGATAATAGTATGCTTGTGGAAAGCATTGCACAGAAAATCCCCTCTGTCCCCTAAATTTTGTCTGTGGGGGGTGCAGGGGGTGGGGTGTTTGTTGAGCAGTTTGCCTCTGGACCTTCTTGAAAGCTGGTCAGTGCCGAATTAGTCCAGAGGTGACTGGCAGCGGTAGATGACACTGTGAGCTGCCATCAGCTACTTAACCCGCAGACTAATACACAAAGTCATTTCTGGTGCACAGCTGTCTGAACAATACATTTGCCAATTAAGTTAATACAATTAAATCCCTTGTATCCAACAGAAAGGGCAGTGCAAATCCAAGTGAAAGAAAGGGGGGAGAATCTCAACAGTCCTCTGATGCATCGCCCACCCGAAGAACAAAGGCAAAGAAAGAACATTATAAAAACAGTGAAATCCACTGTTAATTAATGTTGAGGTATCAGGAGGCTTATTTATAGCTCTCTCTGTGGCACCAAGAGAGGGTGAATTATAAGACAGCCAGTCAGTAGGGAACTTGGGACTACGTGCAGAAACAGAGCCACTGCTTTTAAAGCATGCACTCACTTTTTTATTGGACTAGGTAAGATTTTATTTTACTCTCATTTTTGCTACCCATGTAAGATCCCATTAAGGCCCCCCTCCCACGAGAAAAAAGATTTATTGTATTTATTCTTCTACGATCAGGCAGATCACTATTATGTTGAAATGAGCAGCAATAGCATGAAGTAGTTGCCAGGGAATGCACATTATAGAATTAGTTTAGAAGCAAACTTCTGAGACTCACATAACTCTTCACTGGACAATATGAAGGGTACTGCTCATTGAACAGCTCTGCATTGCATGTGAAGACCCCCAAAACCACCCCCAATTGAAGACACAATAGACACAGATTTTAGTTTAAGGTTTCTGGCATTAAATTTTGGGCACAATTTTATTGATTACAGCATGTGAGTGGTTGCTTAGGCATTGGTTCCAGGCTACCTGAAGCTGCACAGTGGCAGGAACAGGACTGAAACTGGGCACCACTATATGTCAGTAAGGGAAAGCATCCTGGGGGAGTGAGAACTCCTTTGATCTCACAGCTCACCCCAGATGCTCCCAGGGGCATCTTATGGACAATCTATTTAAGGTTTGGATGAAGGCCAAGTGGAGGATGTTCTGTTTATCCACTCTCTTGTTACTGCTTGCATGCTCAGAAAGGACAGATCAGCAGACAGTGATGGCAAGATGGAGGAGAAGAAAGTGAGGAGAATCTAAGGGGTAGCAGAGTGCTGCCTACTCTGGCTGTTGTTGGGCCTTGGCAGGTGCCCATTGATGCCTATCCCTGATGTCAGCCCTGGCTGTGTAGAAGGGAAGGGGCATCAGCCAGACTGACACCAGATAGGTAGTAGAAACCACATTAGCAAGGTATGTAGCTCTGTGTGCCTGCTGACTACATGGAGAGTGTGCATTGCTAAAAGGCTCTACATATTATCGTTGTGTGTGCAAATGTGGCCAGAGTATGTGATCACAATAGTATTTTAAAGAGAGATCAGTAACACAGGAATTAGTAGGATTTAGCCACATCTCATTGCCTCCTCTTTGATCAGCAACTCTTCAGAAGACAAGGTACATGTTGGTACCTGACCTATGCCCAAATTTTGAATAAGAAAACCACCTCAAAGTGTGCAGAGAAGTGCATCTCCAAGAGGAAGGGTGGGGGAGCAAAATGATAGGCTATGGCTCTTAATTTTAGGGTACCATGCAGACACAAGATTACTGGGGGAAAGGTTGCTATGTCCCACCTTTTCCTTTACCCGGTTAATGCAGAAGTACCTAATGTAAATGCTGTCAATTGCTGGGACAGCAGACTGAAGGGGAGGGAAAATTAAACAGGGAAAATATCTCCAATAAATAACCAAGGCAAAATACGCCATGGACGGGGTGAGTGTGAGGGAGGCACAGAAAGAATTCTAGTAAAATTTCTCCGAGCCATTAGAAAAATGAAACGAAATGAATTAGATGGAGGGGAGGGGGAGAATTTCAAGTACATACAAGGCTTGCATATGACAAAAGAAGGCCTGAAATTTATCATGAGGCAGAGCTGATTTGTTGCATTTGCCAGGGACATCTGTCAGCTTGATCAGCCGCAATTAGCTGCAGTGAGGCTATCCAAAGGAGGTCACCGAGAACGGCAGGCTCCCTTCCACACAAAAATAAGGTGGGGCTGTGTGGGGAGAGCCACTCAGGGCCTTGCATTTCCCATTAAGAGCAGTCTGGAGAGTTTGGTCCTCAGTATGATTCAATGATCTTGTGGAGTGATGGCCTTTGCGAGGCCTGTAGTTTGTCTTGTGGAATACCAATTACTGCCATCTCAGAAACTCTGGGAAGTACGTGAGCTGCTCAGGACCTGCCACTGTGCTTGATTTCAATGAGGCTTGCAACCAGTAGCAAAGAGGAGATTACGGGGGGAATTGCTGTTAAATCTTCTACAGTGGAGATAAAAATTATGAATGAATGGTTTTAGCAAGATTTGGAATTGGGGGGTGGGGTGGAGTTTTCATCCCACAGGGTTAGTTAGCCCTCCTAGGCTGAATTTATATCACTTGTTGTTTGCCACTCTGTGCTCCTTTGGGAGGAAGTGTAGGATACTAATTGAATAAATAAAAGAAAATAATTATGTTCCTGAAAGATATACCGTATTTTTCGCTCCATAAGACGCACTTTTTTCTTCCTAAAAAGTAAGGGTAAATATCTGTGCGTCTTATAGAGCGAATGCATGGTCCCTGGAGCCAAATTGCCCAGGGCAAAAAGCAGATTGTGTTTTTTTTGTTTTGTTTTGTTTTTAGAAAGAGGGAAGGGGGTGTGGAAACAAAGCCGCTGAGCAGCTGATTGGCAAGCGATCGGGGAGGGAGATAAGAGATGCTAGAGATAAAGAAGGCTGCCTGGGAGGGGGGAGATAAAAGCCCATGGATCCTCAGGATTTTTGCATGGTGAATCAGATCACATAGCATGTTCATGGCTACAGCCTGCACCAAAAAAATCACGCACTCACTGTTGTGTGGGGCGGTAACGGAGCAAAAACGTGGTTACAAAGCATGGATCCACATGGATTTTTGCATTGGGCTATCCCAAACTCACCATCATGTCTGTGGCCACAGCATGAACCACAAAAATCATACATCCACTGTTTCGTTCAGAATATTTTTTTTTCATGTTTTCCTCCTCTAAAAACTAGGTCCGTCTTATGGTCGGGTGCATCTTATGGAGCAAAAATTACGGTATCAAAAGTATTCATCCATTCTGTCATGTCTCCTTTGGTCAAACTAGTCTACCCAGGCAGCTATGCAAATGTTCTTTGTATAGGAATAATTGGTTAATAAAGAGCTAACTCAACTGCTTTCCTACTAACCTGCTAACCTCTATCTGCATATTGATTAGACATTGTTAAGTGGAAAGTTTCAAAACAAATAATTTTGATTGGCTGTGCCCCAAGTAGGTCTGACAACACTGTGGAGCTGACAATCTCTTCCCTAGGCAAAGAATGAGTTGTCTGACTGACAGGGTGTTTGTTTACTAATTTTGAAAATGCTTATATCCTGATCTTCATTTCAAACTGCAATTCCAGAGCAGGTAACAATTAAAAATAAAATTTGTATGCATAAGCAGCAGCAGCAGCAACAGCAGCAGCAAAAAAAAGGCAGATAAGAGTGCAACCAAATAATAATGCTAATTTGACATTAAACTCCAGTGAGAGCCTGGGCGAATATCAAGACTTTACTTGGAGCCGAAAGCTCACCAGCATCAGTGCTGTCATACACTAACATGGCTCAGTGGGTAGAGCATGAGACTCAATCTCAGGGTTGTGGGTTTGACCCCCCACATTGGGCAAAGGATTCCTGCATTGTAGTAGGTTGGACTAGATGACCCTCAAGGTCCCTTCAAGGTCCCTTCCAACTCTACAGTTCTATGATTCTATGATCTTTGATCCAGCACATGTTCCTGAAAAACAAAGTCATGCTAGACAAATCTCAAAAGCTGTAGTGAATGGTGTGGTTATCTGACTTTCCAGCGGGTAAGTCACTGATGCTTACTGGGAGGGGTGAGGTGGTGGCAAGGTACAAACACACCAGCAGAGCCAATCCAGTGTTACTGCTGATATGTTTGCACTGCACTGCACTGCTCTTCTCACTGCCTCCTGCTTTCCTTCCTAGTGAGCAGCAGCAACTCACTTGCCAGGAGGTCAGATAAGTGCCTCCACCCCACCCCACTGTCTGCTACTGCTCAAACGGCGAATGAATTCCAAAGCCTGGGCACCACCATGGAGAGTTAAGCTCCTGTTTCCTCAAAAGGTCAGTTTGCACAGGTACCAGCTGTGCATGTGTGTTACAACTCTCCCATTTTTAGAATCTCAGTCTGAAACTTCACATACTTTCCCCTAAATTATGGCACTCAACATCTTGCATTTGACCAACACCTGAGTCGAAAGCTTTTTCATGTTTCTATACCCCTGAATTTATGTTCTGTTGTTGTTGTTTTTCTGAAAGAAATATCACTATTGGAGATGTGCTTCCTTGTTCTGCTTTTGATTATTTAAAACTTCTAAGACCAACAAAAAAACTTTCATTCTTGGAACTGTGCTACACCTGAGTTGTTTTTGGTAATACAGAAAGTGGTTTGAATGTTAGTTTGTAGTACAATGCACAACAGCTAACGAAAGTGTTACAAATAAACCCATATCATGTACTGTATATTCTTATCTGTTGTAGGGAACTCAGTTCTCCCTGGCTTTAAATAATGAAGACTAGGATGATGAGCACAGGTGTTTGCATTTCATTAGGGTGCAAACCCAAGGGTTTCTTGCCTGCTTGCTTGTTTGTTTCAATGGAGGAAGAAGGGTTGTGTGAAAAGACCAGCAACCAAGGACAGACAAGAGATAAAAAGGCAAAAAGCTAACAAAATAACTACAACAAGAGTGGTCGAGAATCCAAAACTGGAGATTTATCATACAGAAAAAAGACCAAGCTGATCAGAGGAAAGGGCAGATCTTTTGAAACACTGGGGCACATCCCCTGCACACACCTATGATGGAGGGAGCTGCAATGAATTAGTTGCAACTGTGAAATCTGGTTACCATGCTTCTGTTTGTTAGTATGGAAAATTACCCCAAAGCACTTCTGTTAATGGTGTGTGTGGATCATAGGGAGAGCTAACAATAGTATCGTGGCACCTGAATTTCATAGCTATATTCTGCTGCTATTTCGTCTTGAAGCAGATCCAATCCTTTGACTCTCCAACAGCCACCTACTGTCCACTTTAATTACTTCCCCACGTTAATTACCATGTGCGGCATAGCTAAAAGGTCTCAATATTCTGCTCCTCTGTGTTTGTGTTGCATGCGTCAAATGGAATCTGGACCAGAATTGGTTTCCTGAGAATTTCACTTCTCACGTCCAAATTGAAGCACGCTTCTTGTTCTCCAACTGCTCAAAATGTGTATGTGCTATTCAGCTCAGCTCAGTTCCCTCGTTTCTCTTCATTCACTTCATTTGTACCACACCATTCCTTTCTGTATTCCATGAAACAAGTGGGGGACCCACAACAACATGATGGGTAGAATTAATTAATATATTTAGTATAGCACACAACCCCACATTTCTGTAACTTCAGCTTCCCTTGTCCCACATGACATTCATTTTCCTCTCTGCGTCTCCCATTTCACACCTCTCCTCTCTGCTCTATCAGTCCATCTACTATTTCTCTCAACAAAAAGAGGTGCCAGTACTGCATGCCCTTGAGAATCCCCTGAAAAGAAGCACAGTCATAGGGCTTTTTCTTCTTCACCCTGTTACATTCTTCCTCAGCTGGCCCAACTGACTTTCCTTCTACTCCTCTCTGTGTTTTGTGTGGCAAGGTCCTTACCCCCCCCCCAACATGGTTGAATAAAGACACATGACTCAAATACTTAAGGTTAATGGGCTAAAAAAAGCCACAACTTTATTAGTTACAGATGATGAGCGGTATTGGCGTAGGCTTGGATCTAACCAACTATATCTGACTCCAGCCTGTCTGCATGGAGTCCGGGAAGGGTTAACCACCAGTAGGGGGAGTCCTGCTGATGCACATCAACTAGGAGCTCCCCCGGGGGTCACCAATAGGGGTCGTGCCTTAGGCCCTAACCTCCCTAGGCTTCAGATAGGGCCACGCCCCCAGGAATCCTTTAATGGAATACCCTTCAATATGCATGGCAGGTGATGGTGCTACCTCCCCTCTTCTCCAGAAATATTCTAATGCCTAACCACCAAACCTTAAAAAGTTGTGACAATTTGCTATGAGGGAGGCAAAAACCAAGTGGCTGGTGCCAATTTGCCAAGTGGAAAAATTCCTACCAGGCCCCTCAACTGTGACCATAGCAAGGTCGTCATAGCTCTCTGACTGAAGAAGATGGCGCCTGAAGCAAGTCTCCTGTGAGCCTCAGCAGAGTGAGTAGGAGGTCAAAAGAGATGAAAACCTTAAAGGGCAGGAGGGTGGGAAAACCGGAGCAGATGGAAGCCGGAAAGAGAGAGATCTCCTGGCTGTGTCCTGCCTTTATCGGGCAGGCCACACCCCCAGACCAACAACATTGTTCGGCCTGGCCAGTGAGAATCTGGCCGGGAATCTCCCAGTCGCGCAGGGCTGGCGCTCGTGGAGGAGTCGTGAGAGCCCACAACACCACCTCCTCCTTAAGGTGGAAGTGGCCTTGTCCTCCAACCTACCTCACACAACTGCAAACCTTTCTCTTCCACCTTATTTGTGCCTGCAGGTGCTGGAAGCGTAGCCAGGGTATGTGTGGGGGATGAACAATGGCATGGTAACTGGGTGACCGATTTCATGTTATGTAATGTGCTGGGGCTATGTGCTTGCATGCCTTAATGATACCATGTGCTGTTGTCCCCTTGAGGTTCAAGGGATGGAATGGCCAAGAAGGGTATGGGGAAATGGAAAGGGGAAAGTTGTAGGACAAGTGCCTGATCTTTTCTGATGGTTCTATGGTGTTCCCAGAAGGCTTAAATCTGTATTAAATTTTGGCTGGCCACAAGGTATAGGGGGTGAAATATGCTAAGGGAGAAGGCAGCATTGAGGCATTTAAGGCAAGAGGTTAGGAGAAAAAGTGGCAGCAGCAGGCAAACAAAAGGTGGAACCAAACAAACAGCTCTCATGGTCTCCAGCAGGAAGATCCAATGCCTTTCAGTGATGAGGCCAAGGACAAATATTCTGTTTGCCTAATGAATAGTCCGACCAAGCCTGAAATTACACGAAGGAAAATAAACATATGGATAACTCAAGTGCAGTATTTGGCTGTGTTTGCCCAGGACCCAAATTCCTTTTGGTACAGAGTACATCCAGGCCTGTCTAATCCAACAAATATAATAAGCATGACATCAACACAGCTATACAGTGTTCCCAGTGCCCTTAATAAGCTTTCACTGCTTGTACATGTGAAGTGGTTCCTTTTATTGAATTAATAACATCAATTAGGCCATGCATATTAGCATACCACGATGCCTCATGGGTGAAAGACAACAAATGCAACAGTGATTTTTAAGTTAGCGTTATTATGTTTAACTAGATAGCTGCGTTTACAAGCTCAGCACATTTAAAACAGATTAAGATAAAGTCTGGCATGTTTTCTTCTTCTCCTCCAAGTGTAGATATTGTTAGAGGTGTGTCATCTTTGCTATGGACAAATGATCTGTAGGCATTACAGAGCTGAGGGGAAATGGCCCACCCAATTTGCAGATAGCAAAAATGGGGGTACTATTTCACCAAATATGCTTGGGAGGGGGAATGCGTTTTTTAATTTTTAATTTTAATTTTCCTATACTATGGTTTCTGTTTGCTTGTTTGCCAACATATGCATTCACCACAATGTCCGGCGCTAATAACTTTGTAACAGTACTATCATATGACAGCCAAGGGGGTGGGGAACACCTGCAGAGTAGCTATGAGCTCCTTATGACAACACTAGAAGTAAAAAAAAGATGGCAGCTGCTATCACTGAAATATTGTGGCACCTCTGAGAATCTTTGTAAGCTGGTTCAGGTGTGGCACATGTGGCACCCACATGTGACAGTGTGCCCACCAGTCCCTTCTACTGCATTGCATTGCAAAGTTTGGAGAAATGCAAATATCAAAAGGATAATTGGTTAATACATCGGTTTGAAAAGTGCAAAGGAAGTAGGTTCACATTAGAAGGTTAACTGAATGAATCTCCGCCCCCACCCCATTCCCTACTCGCACCTCAGTAACAGGACCTACCAGCCCTTTCTGGATGTTTGAATGGTTTTTCATGGATGCAGGGCTTAGCGCTACAAAAATGTAAGCAACCTGATAGGCTAGTTATGACATTACAAGAGGGAAGGAGAACATAGGTTTTACTTTATATACAGGGACACGTACACATGCCTTTATTTAAAAAAAGTGTCCAAAAACATCCGGACATGTGGATGCTATTCACTAGCTTACTAGACTTCTTGAAATGAATATTAAAGCACCACCCTTTTCTGACACTCCTATCCCCAATCTGTGTTATATTTGTGATATTTCTGACCAAGGTTGGAGCAGATATGTGCAGTCATTTTGAGTGGAATACAATGTAACACTAAGCAAATTGCTCGAACATTCCTACTTGTGTGCTAGAACTCTCTGCCCTATCACAGATATCTCATAGATTCATAGAGTTGGAAGGGACCCTAAGAATCATCTAGTCCAACCCCTCGCAATTTGCTTATGGGGATTGAACCTGCAACCTTAGCATTGTCAGCACCATGCTCTAACCAACAGAGCTGTCTCCTCCTCTTGTGTGCTGTCCCAGAAGTTCTCTCAGCATGCCCCCCAGTCAGTAGAGGGGCACATGGGACAATGAGAAGAGGGAAGGCCTTGTTATGCTAGCACAGGTCCTTGCATGGGCTTCCTCTTGCAGGACTACTTAGCTGAATCTGGCCCCTTCAGTACATTGACTGCATGTACAAACAAGCAGGGCTGATGAGGATTCTTTCTTCAAATACGGTAAGTATGCTGTGTGACAACAGGGTTGGCAAACTGTTTCTGTTTTTTTGCTCTAACATGCCAGGAATGTAAAAACAGTTGCAAAGAATGGAATGGTTGTTCGTTGTCTGGACAGAAGGTGGAAGAGATGTCACTTGTGTGCTTCACAGCCAAAGAAACAGACCCTCTAAAGACCATTAACTCAAGTGTCTAAAATTGCCTAGCTGGACCATGGAGCTTACTCATGCCAGTTTGGGGAATGGTGAGGCACATCTGGACTGGGCAGTGCTGAAAGCCTATATCACATCAATACAGTGGTACCTCGGGTTAAGAACTTAATTCGTTCTGGAGGTCCGTTCTTAATCTGAAACTCTTCTTAACCTGAGGTACCACTTTAGCTAATGGGGCCTCCCGCTGCCACCGCCACACAATTTCTGTTCTCGTCCTGAAGCAAAGTTCTTAACCCGAGGTACTATTTCTGGGTTAGCAGAGACGGTAACCTGAAGCATCTGTAACCTGAGGTACCACTGTACTACAGTAGGTGCTACTTTGCAAACAGCTTTCTCTTCTCCACCTAATTTACACACAGAAGGGCAAGCACCTGCAGGTGCCTAACCTGGGAGGACACGCGATATAGAGCAAGCACTTTACTGGTGAAGTTCCTCCCTCTGGGTCACGTTCTCCTCTGAGTAAGCTTACCCAGTCCCAATAGCACACTGCCCAGGAACCACTGCAGGGACTGCTGTTATTTTCTTCCCCTTAACATGGTTACTAAGAGACAATGCGGGTCTGAAAGCTGGAACCATTTTGCTCTGGGAAAATTATGTATGACACTTTACATACGGATTAGATAATTAATGTATGCCCTGATTTCCTTCACCGTAACATAAAAAGGGTTAGATAACGGCACTATAATTCCAGATAATTAAAGAGCGATCGACTTAGAGTAGCTTCTACTGCTCGGGAAGTGTGTCCCGCTGTCATTAACACCACCAAAGCCCTCTCTATTCTTCACACCTCATTGCAAGCTGCACTCTCGGTGGCTGGCTCCCCAGAGATGGGAGCGATACAGAGCTCAGTCTGACTAAAACAGATGCTGTTCCCTGCCACACACTCTGGTGTCGTTTGGACCAATTTGTAGCATATTTGGGCCACATGGAAGGATCATTATGGATTTGCATCCATCTGTCCCTTGTAAACTACCTGATGCCTAGTTCAGTCACCCACAAACTCTGTGGAGGTTGCAGTTAGGCTCTGTGGGGAGCTGTGGTTAAGAGCTGGAGGCTTAAAGCTGCCTAAGAACCACCTCTGAAATGCTGCTTTTCATCGTAGAGGCAATCAGAGCTGGCCAGTTAAATGCTTACTATGTGTTCTCAGAGGTTTTGTGTGTTCCTTGGGAGGTTCCTGCATTATGCTTACCTAAAAAGTTCCCCATAGCAGATATTGTAAAACCACAGCACAGAATAAGCACTACAGGACATGCAAATGAGGTAGGAGGGGGGAAGCAAGCCTGGAGGAGAAAGGGGGCTCTTGCTCTTGTGTGTACATGTAGGTACACACACCATTCACTCTTGTACACTCTGGATACACATGCATCACCTCTCATATATGTTCATGCCCACCAATGATAGGTGAAGAGTGCCATCCCTTCTCCCAAACCTCATAGCCATGCGCCTTCTTTGTTTTTAAGTTTTCTTAATTTGGCCCAAGGTTTCCACACTAAAATAAACTTTTCTTTTGCCTTTGCAGCATGTCTGGCTGCTATTCAACCATGCTGGCATCTTTTTGTATGTTTGCATCCTTTAATATCCTGTTCACATTTATTATTTAGTTTTGAAATAGCCTTCGTGCTTTTACTAAATGCACCGTCTTTTTGTGTGGTTTGTACTGGCCCACACAGGTCCCTGCTAGCTGATAAGTGTGGCTGGCTACTCACTTTGGTCCCTGGGAATGCTTTGCTGGAAGGACAGAAGAAGCTGCTTACTGGCCACATACAGGGTTGATCCAAGACATTTTGGTGCCTGAGGCAAAACTCCCCCTGCTACCACCACAATGGGGGGCCCATGAGGCTCAGCAAGGAGAAACACTTTATGAAACTCCCTTTCCGCTTAGCAACAAAGCTGGGTGGAAGAATGCTTCCCCTCTTGCAGACTTGGTGGAGATGCTACCTCTTCCATTACTGCTGCCTAAGGCAGCTGCCTCACCCTGTGTCATGGGTGGGCTAGCTCTGACCACCTAGCTTAGTCTTCTCGGGGGGGGGGGGCGGCTAATCTTCCTGCAGGCCATCCCACCCGTAGTGGCACTTGTGTGGATTGTGTACCATGGGTCACTTGCACATAGACATAGCCAATATTAAATGGAAACTCCCCCCCCTCACTTCACTGTCAATTCATAGACCACACCCACACCATACAATTAAACCACTCATCTCACTTTAACAGTCCCGGCTCCCACCCACAAAGAATCCTGTAAAGTACTGTTGTTTGTTAGGGGGGTTGACTTCATAGAGCTAGAATCCCCAGCACCTTTAAACAAGCTGCAGTTCCCAGGGCTCTCCATGACCATTAGCATGCTACAATAGTTCTTAAGTGCATGATGTGGATGTGACCAATGCAATTAGATATGTGAAACAAACACCAGATTCTTCCTCCCCTGGAAGGTTCTTTCTCCAGGAGTAGTAGAAAGGAGAATGGCAACCAAGGGCCAAACACGCAGAGACTGGCACCCCAAAACCTTTCCTTCCTTTTCAGCTGTGCGACTCTGAAAAACACCCAGCCTCCTTTTCTCCCCCCCCCCCCCCGCACTGCTCAATTTCGAACCAGAGCCAAACAAAGCCCTTAGGATGCTGCACTCATCCTATTCATTCCAGCTTGTTGCAAATTCTCAAAGGAAAAGGTGGGCAGAGGGGAAGGATTCCAATTTCAGCTTCTCTCTCCCCCCACACCCCTGTATTCCTTCACAGCACACCAGTGCTTTGTGTAGGAAACAAATGTGTATTGTTTCCCTCTGATTTATTTTTTAATCCTTTGCCTGCCCATCTGGCCTTCTTCCCCATCTCCAAAGTGTTGTTTAATATTCTGATATTTAATGCTCTCGAATAATATATATATATATATTTAAAAATGTAAGATATTCTGTGCATCGCTCACTAATGCTTTAAAGGTCTCAATCATTTGATTTGACCATGATTCTCTCTCCCTCTCCTTCTCCTTCCCTCCCCCACCCTCCAACTCCATTTCAAGGAGAAAAATCTTTCCCAGGGCTAAACCCTGACAAATGCCTGCCTTCAACCACCCGCTTCCTCTCTCTCTCACACACCCCACTTTGAAATATGTATGCGCATGTTATGCAGTGTGGATGCATATCAATGCCAAGCTATCTACCTTTGCATATTAAATCATTACCACATCTTTGCTGGCAGTAAAATATGCAGAGCGTATGCTAAAGAAAGCCTCTCCCCTGCCTAGCCGGAGCAACATAACATCCTCCCCGCCTCTCGCCTTCCCCCTCCCTCCACCCTACCAGCCTCAGCTGAGAAGCCCAGGTATCACTTGTGCCACCCGTCCTTTGTTCTCCTGCCGGCAAAAAGCATTTTTCTTTCACTTTGCCATTGTCATTGAAGGACTTGCTTTCGCAACTCGCCTTTAAAAAATAAAATAAAGCCCAGCCCAGAAAAGCCTTCTGTGCCCTTCACTCCTGTCTCCAATGCAGCCTGCACATTGGGGTTCGTCTTTAATTATGCCACAGTATGAGGCTCTCCTGCTGCATGTAGGCTATGTCCACCTGCATCCCTGCATCCAATGCTCCAACATCCAGAGAGCCAGCTTGTCTGCCCACTATCCCATCATCCCACACTCTTTGCATCATATACACCCCCATGTTGGGCTGCCTGGAGAATCAGACACCTTATTTCAAGGTCAAACTCTGACTTTCAAGTCCAGTGTAGATGAGGTGGCTAACCTTTTTTAGCCTGAGTATACTGCATTCACCCTTGGCCAACCCTCCAGGGCACTGTGCCAAAAGTGGTTGTGGCCAAAAGTGGGTGGGCGACTTGCACAAACACTCTCTCACACAGGAGACAACCTCCCTTCCTAATTCAGATCAGCTAAGAGGAGTGGGGTCATTGCCTTTTCTCTACTTGTCAAATGATTGACCTGATGGAGAAGGATTTGTTCTGTGTACCTCACCACAGTGTCCACTTTCCTTTCCCTTTTCTTTTTGCCACTGCCAATAAGTCAAGTAAGGTGATGATTCCATTAAAGTTATGCAAACTCTGTTTTCATCACTAACAAAACACACCCAGGGCTAATCCATGGCATCACATAAAATTGATTTTTTAAAATTCCATTTTTCTTATTTGAGTTGTCCTCTGGTAGTCCAAACCTGCTTGCTTTACACTTTCTTCCTACTTGGATCAAACTTTTCAGAATTAGGAGTTTCTCTATCCATGCTTGTCAGCATGACCTATCTTTTTTTGTTTTGTTTACTTCACTCTTTTCCTGTTTGCCCACCTCTGCACCCACCACTCCTCCTCCAGAAGCAGAAGAGGAAAGAGGATAGAATGGTAAACAGCAGGAATTAGACTTGGGGGATGGGCCAAGCAGACTCTTAGGGCAGAAGCCTGCCTTGCTGCCATTGGACACCTCAGGTCCTATGTCACAGCAGCCTAATGCAGTGTCAGGAGTACCTCCTGTCCCTGAAGAATCACTTCCCATCGGGGAGCTGCTTCCAGACAGATCAGACAGCGAGCTGGTCCTGTTCTGGTCCAGCGATAATGGTCCTCCTCTATCAAGGATGTGGAGACAACTGTGGTAGCATGAACAGACTCAGCAAACAAAGCCCACTTGAAGGTTACAGGTTACAGACTCCGCTAACCCAGAAATAGTGTTTCAGGTTAAGAACTTTGCTTCAGGATAAGAACAGAAATCTTGCTCCGGCGGCGTGGCAGCAGCGGGAGGCCCCATTTGCTAAAGTGGTGCTTCAGGTTAAGAACAGTTTCAGGTTAAGAACAGACCTCCGGAACGAATTAAGTACTTAACCCGAGGTACCACTGTATAGTGTGTGTGTGTGTGTGTGTGTGTGTGTGTGTGTGCAGAACCTAGCCTCATTGTACAAAGGTAAAATTTACATCCATTGCTCTGCCCACTTTTGCCTCTGGCCTGGCCCTATCCACCAGTGGCTTGTGTTCCTCAGAAGGTTGCCCAGAATGGAATGTGGCCCTTGGGTATACCTCCAGCCTGCTGTAAGATTAATGGGAGCAGATTATCCTTGTTGCTTGGTCCTTGCACAGAATTCCCCTGATGTTTCTGGCATTAACCCCCACTGTAGATGGGGGGCGGCATTTGTCTGGCCCAGCAGACTGTGAGGAAAAGTGAGTGTTGTTTTAAGCTGCTCAGCTAAGTACCACTTAGCTTTAGAGGCTTCCACATCTCCTCAGGATTTTTCTGACGGTAGTTATCTGCCTCCCTCTCCCTCTCCCTCTCCTTTTTTTCTGCCTTTCTTCCTGGCAACCCTCTTTCACTTGCCTAATTTTGTAGAAGCAGGCAGGAAAAACCCGAGAGAAGCTGTCAGTATCCAGGAGAACGCAAACAGAACAAAAGAGCTGGTAGAAGCCCTTTTGCGTCTCCACTGGTTGTCAAAAGCAGCGAGATTAGCAAGGAGTGTTTCCCCTCCCAGCTCCCAGGTGGCTATTTTCTTCTGCTGCCCATCGATCCGTTCACCTTTTGCCACTCTCGAGTGAAACCCCTGGGTGCTCTGCTGTGCAGCGTCCATGGCAATGCAGGGAAGCTGCTCTTTCACTCACAGCAATTAAAGTGTCTAAGAGCTACATAGGATGTCGGTGCTGCTCGTTTGATCACATCCCTCACCTTTTACCCAGAAAGTCATCAGTTCAATTCTTAGCCAACTCTTTGGGCCCTCCCCCCCCCCTCTCCGTGTAAGCTCTGAGAAACTATCATGGAGAGCAAAGGGCTGGGGAACAAGGAATGTAGATGTTGGAATAAAAATATGGATTCACATGGGTTCCCTCACCACAAAAAATATGTATCTAAGCACTACTGGAATCACTCCTTTAACATGAGCTTCCATGCAATTTTTTCTGTCATAGAATTGTGGAATAATGCGGAAACAGGTGGGGGGGGCAGACTACACATAAATGCAACTGTGGAATTGCCACAAACTGGAAACAGACTGATCTATGCATTCCCAACTGTGAATAATCAACTCCTTCCTCTCCAGGATTTCCAAATGTGTGCTGTGTATTCAGATAGTATTTATTATTATTAATTACTACTACTACTTCAACTAGTTAAATTGCTTACCTGCATTTCACCAGGCAGGGATAAAATAATATAAACTTAAAACCAGTTAAAACTATTTACAGTGAGAAGAACCAGGTGGGTTCGTAGTGTAAGATTATGTGTGTGTGTGAATATATAGTTCCAAAGGTGAGGGTAAAGAGGTACACAATGTACACAGGAACACTTGTGATGATGGGGAACCTGCCCTTGCCTCCTCGTCCACATTAGTTACATGTGCATTAAAAAATGTCTGGGAAAGGCTATTTCCCCCCTGGGTAAGCCTTATGCCTAACTACTTATTCAAGCTGGCTACAGAGGCAGACGTCATTGGGTGCTGCTTTCTGCAAATGGGTCAGCTTGCCCTGTAGATACCCAGCTGGGGGGGGGGCAAGGACCCACTTACTCCCCTCTGCTTCTGAATATGGCTATACAGAGAGGATATGTGCTCTTAAGTCCCTGCTTTTCTTTTTAGTCCTTCAGGATGAATCATGGCTATTTTAAGCAGAGTGGCAGACAGGAGGGAGGGGGAGATTTATGCAGTAATAGAGGCAGGGAATTGCTCCGACTCTGAGGTCTCTGAACAATAATCCATAATTCAGAAATTAATACATGGTAGCAAAGACAATGGGATTTGAAATAAGGCATTAGTGGCCAAGGCAAAGGGAAACTCTGCAGGCTTGTCGTCTGTGGATGCTTCGGTTATACACACACCCAATTATAACTTTAGCTGTTACAAGAGAAGCTGACTTAAACCATTAAATCTTTATTATACCCACCTCCCTCTATAGTGTGTGTGTGTGTGTGTGTGTGTGTGTGTGTGTGTGTGTGTGTCTGTATGGGAGGGGGAAGTGGAAAGTGGGAGTAAGGCTTCCTTAAAGACAAAGAGTTTAAATTGAGCTTTAAAATTGTGACTGAGCAAGATTTAATGCTGACAATTAGCCTGGACAAACAGTTAATCGTCCTGCAGGCATAATTTATATATTCTCTGTGCAACAGGGAGAGATTGTCAGCGCATCGCCCTGCAAATTAGCGCAATAAAAGAATCTCATAACCTCTAACAGCTTAGCTGTCTGACAAAGAGAGATCATTCCTCCACTTTCTCTCTTGTTTCCCTGGCCACAATGAAATCAGCCCAGGCAGCTGGGCTCAGGTATTCTGTTTGATTTCCCCAGCTGCTTTCTATTTAACTTCTGCAGTGCTTACTATTTACCCTTTCCAGGACTGAGCTGTTTGCCACTGGCAGTAAGTTAAACAAAGCTGAGCCGGATCACATCAGGTGGGAAAGCAACAAGTGGATATTCAGAATGTCAGACCCACAAGTCACTGTCTTTCCTCCATCACTCCTCTGTGTGTCTGTCAGGGTGCCTCTAGCCTACAAGGATAACTTTTCTGCAAGGGACCTGATCTATATTAGAGGCACACATCTCGTACTAATCCACCCCCTGCATTTGTCAGGGCATACATGGTGCTTGAAGGACTGGGAACAGTCTCTATTATCAGCCAGCCAGTGTGGTGCAGCAGTTAGAATTTCAGACTAAGACCTGGGAGACTAGGGTTCGAATCCCCATTTGGCCATGAAGCTCACTGAGTGACCTTGGGCCAGTCACTGCCTCTCAGCCTAACCTACCTCACAGGGTAGGGGATTAAATGAGGAGGGGGGGGTACCACATACCTTCAGCTCCTTGAAAGAAAAGGTGGGATATAAATACAATAAATAAATACTGCAGAATTCCCTACATACTACATACTAGCCTGCATAAAAGAGGAGCGGTCTACACTTGCAGCACTATGGTGCATATAGTGAAAGAATGATAACGCATCCATTCCCCACTCCTCCAATATTTCTCTCCCACTTCTTTCACGTACATACTCCCTCTTTGCTAATCAGGCCATGGTGTTTGCATAACATCCAACTTGCATTTCACAAACCTCCTTCAAACTGTTTTAAAATTGTTGCTTGGAGGAAAGGTGAATTTAAACATAGTTTGAGAATTTGGACTGGTAACGAGGGGTGTATGGGGTATTTGGGGAGGGGTAGTACACTGTCAGCATGTGACAGTGGCCACACCCTGGGAACGCTAAACCAGGTGAGGGTAGCCAGTGGGTCTCAAACAGTGAGTTAGGGACTTCTCCTGCATGCGAATACAGGCACTGGCAGATTGAGCAGATGAGATCAATAGTGGTTCCAACGGTCTAGAAGGTGATTACTGCACATGCTGTAGAGGGAAGTGATCTGGAGTGGAGTCCCTAAGATAGTTGGATGATGTCTCCTTATGGAAACTCCTGTAGCCAAGCTGGTGCCAAACATATTGCTCTGCTTTCCTCTGGACCACACATCAGCAAGGCCAAGAGGAGGAATCTTGTCATCTGGGCAGCCCAGGACCTCCATATGTACTGTCCAGACTTGGGCCCTGAAGAAGTCACTTTGGTGCTGCTAACACACTCTTGAGGTGGATGGATGCCAACAATAACAAAATGTGGCTGAAGTTCGTACTACCTGGTTCAGAAATATGTACTCCATGTGCTTATAATGTTTGCCTCCAACATGAAGTGAGCATTACAATTAGAAATGAGGGAGAAATTTGATCCAATGCACATTTAAAGACAAACTTACCTAATGCACATTTTTTGAAACAATGTGTGAACCAAACTACAGCCATGCTTCAGAATTCACACTTCTCCAAATTTTGCAATGCAGCTCTCCAGCCAAGTAATGTATACAAACATGCATATATTTGTATAAAGTGGTCATATAAAATCCATACATTAGTGAAAATAGCATTCAAAAGTGCATTATGTTAGGGGGAATTGCTTCACAATTCACCCCCCCCATTAGAATACTATAATTATTCTCCAGTTTGAATTTTATCACAGCTAGAGAAGAAATCAGCTTCTTTCCCCTTCTTTCCTATCCAGTTCTCCTACTCAATCCTCCTATCCTGCTGTCCTTGAAAAGGGAAAATAAAGCAATGATTTACCAGGGACAATCAAGATAAAATAAGGACAGTCCCTAGTAAACAGTGACAGTTGGAATGAATATATACATGCTAAATACTCTTAGGATATGCATCAGACATATTGTAGGCTTTGTAACTTTCAATGAGTGAATTGCCATGAATTAATTTTCATAGCTTCTGTCTTTTGTTATGGATTTACTTGATCCTGTGAACTCCTATGCACTAGTTTGTCTTTTCTTAAAGTTTATTTCAGATGAATGTATCTGCCTTATTGACATACTGTTCTGTGAGAAGCTTCATAAAGACTTATGCTGATCCATTCCAAGGTCCAACCATATTGCTGTCTTCAAGATATATCAGCTTTGATGCAATGAGTATCTAAGCTGCCATTACAATTACAATCAGGAAGGAAGCGTAACCACAAGGTATTCCAATTCTTTGGTGCCAAACAAGACCAGCTGCACACCAAACCAAAGCAAACCTACCAACACAATCCTCCTTACAATGTGCATCAGCTAGAGGAAAGGTGCACCATGGCAAAACAAGAGGCAAATGAACAGATTCAGATGACTCATCCAGATCTATACATTTGCAAGCAAGGTTATATGTGAACCTTAATTAATAGCAGGTATAATGAGGGCAGAAAAAAAGAGGCAAGTAAAGAGCAGCCCCAATTCATTATTCTTAAACTCTCAGGAGTTCTAAATCTACCTAACATCCCCTCCCCCAGGACTGATTCCAGTTTTCTTATTTGAGAGTACTAGTTTCAGAACAATAGTAATATTACAGCACAAAGGAAACTGTTGGCTGCATCCATTGTGTTTATTCTTCTGTTCGCATGCAACTGGGGAGGAGGGGATCATTTCCCTGAAATCCTCTGGTACATGATAGATTTTTAACGTGAGCAAGATAAGTAGCCCACATAGTGCCACATCTCACAAGTAGCATCAGATGAAACACCATGAAACCAGCAGCCATGATCCACAGAAAACAGCAGGTAAAGAGTGTATATTACTTTTTGAGCAAATTAAAGTGCACAAAACTTGCTGTAGTCCTTCAATTTGTATCATTTCCAGCATGACCCTCAGTGCTGAATAAGTAGCCCACCACAGCCTAAAAATAATTGCCTCCCACTGAGATGTGTTAAACAGGAAACAGAAATGAGAGCCCCAGTTACCTAAAGATTTATGGCACATAACATGTTATTCTTTCCACCACACTATATTTGCATAAAATGCTTATTTTACTGGAGTTTCATCAGACCTGAAAATGCAATATGATTCCAATAACATTTCTCTAGAGATAGACAGTGAGGCTGGAAGAAAAGAAACAACAACAGGGGGGGAAAGTGTTCGTTCAGCTGTGCGTCTTTATTAACAAACACGCCAGAATGCATTTCTAATATTGCACAATTTAGATGGAGCCAGTGTGTGGGGGAAAAGAATAGCTCATGCAGGGTGGCTCTTGCCATCATCCAATCCATCTTTCTATTTTCTGGTGTCAATCCATTGTTTTAAAGATATAATAAAGCACTCGGCTGAAATGCTGGCACCACTGTAAATTCAATCTCAGCATTTAGGGATCCTATTTAGCTCCTTTGCTAAGAACTTGCTGGGCTCAGGTTTTAAAAGAACCTTCCACCGCAGCAGACACTTGACCCCAGAATGCATCAGAATTAGGAATATTTTACACAACTGCAGTGTAGCTGAATCCCAGGTTTCTGAGCCTGTTACCCAAAACTGACAACTCCCCTAATCCACTATGCACTCAACTACCTTGTTCCTTATTGGTCTTACTTTACAAAAATAGAAAAGTCCCTGGAACAAGTAATTTGGATGTTTTGCATCTACCCTCCACAGTGCATTTGGAATAAGACTGCACTGGACTTGGCTTTTACCTCCAGCCTTTATGGCAAGTGGCTTTATAAAAATTCTGTTGCGGAGATCTATATAAACTTCCAAAGATTTGGGATGCCTCAGACTATTTACTATTAGGAAGACTGAGAGTTTGTTCTGAAGAGCATAAGCCTCAGGGTGAAATCAATTTAGAATCCCACGGTTGCAAATGTTGGATTTATTTATTGATTACTTAAAAAAACACACGCTGGCAATCTGGAAAGGCCCTTCAAGTAACTTTTTTTTTTAAGAGAGAGAGTAATAATAAACTTCTGCTTCATTATTTTTTAGTTTTGAAGGGTGCACAGGTTTTTGAACATTTGTGTCTTGCAATCCAAAGCAGTAATAGCTTTTCTTCAGAACAATGAGGTGTAGAATAAGGTGCAAACTTCAGAAAGGAAGGGGGGCATTTTTTGCACAGTATAAAGGGCAGGTAGGGTCTTTCTCTTCCTGACATTTCCCCCCTGCAACATCTCCTGCCAAGTTGCATTTACTCCCAGGCAATCATGATGATCATTCATGGAAGTGAATAAAGGAGACCTATTACCGAGCACAGGGGTTTTGCAGCTGTTGCCAATGAAGGACAGAACATGAGACGGGAACGTGATATTCTGAACTACATTTACAGTGCCATGGCTGTGAAACAAAGCAATTTCCACACTACTTGGGGCCACCCAGAGACACCATAAAACAATACTCTGGAGCACAAGCCTTGCACCAACCACCCATTTCCCTATGCAAGCACAAACAGGATCTCAGTTTAATGGGCCTTTCCATGCACTCCATGTTGTTCGAATTATTGGATGGGTGAATGAGAGTGTCTTTGACTGTTCTTACAAAACACCAGATCTCATCCACTAACATGAGCTGGGGCTGGGAGGTGGAAAGCAAGAATAGAACAAACAAACTCTGGCATGGTTTGGAAGCAGCCGTTTCCTTGTTGGAGTGCAAACCATGGGTGCAGTGTGGAAGCAAAGAAACATTGCAATGAAGACACAGGTGCACATCCCAGGCTGCATGCAACTGAATCCAGAAGATTTAAAATTATAATCCTCATATCATTCATAAAAAACACAAATCAGTTTGCAAGGGAAACACATGTTTGACTGTTGAAGCTTGACTGCTGCTTTGTGTGATGAAGACCAAGGAGGTGGCAGCAGTCTTGTGGTTATGACTGCCACCTCACTTGCTGCTATGCAGAATGGAGGCCTTTCAAGGATCTATTTGGAATAGGATGAGTGTGGCCACACTAAGGAGTGGCAACTGGATGCACAAAGCAGCTTGTGCAGTAGATGTCACCTTCACACATAGCTGTGATGCACACACTGGGTCGACATCTTCATCCACTATGTCCCCAGAGTTTTGAGCATGGTCAGTCACTGCCAGTTCAGACCCCATGAGCCTATATGTGAAATTAAGGAGGGGAAACCCCATGTGCATCGCTTTACACATGTTTACACTGAATTGCATTTGCCATGTTTTACTACCCATTCACTCACTTTGGAGAGATATTGTTAGAGCTTTTTCACAGTTTCTTTTTGCTTCAACCAACCTGATTTTAGAGGCAGCAGAATAACCTCACTAAACGAGCATTAGTATTATGGTATGGGGGGGAGGGGGAAAAACAGTTGCTCATAAAGATATGGACTTGGGAAGAAAGTTAAAAATATGCAAAGATTAATAACAAGGAGATTGTAAGGTGATATCATGGCAGGAGGAGGAAAAGGAGGGGGAATCACATTTTACACCTGCTAACATTCCAAGAGCCCCTTTAAGGCATGAGTGCTAATGAGCCAACAAATTATTGTGATAGAAAGAAAACCATCCCCCTGGTTCTCCAGACTCCGAGAGCCAATCTGGGGCTGCCCAAGTGGAAAATTATGTGGGTTTCTTCCTTCCTTCCTTCTTTCTTTTTAAAAGGACACTGTTCCTGTGAGGTCTGCATAGCAGATCTAACAAACCACACAAATACAGGGCACCCAAAGGCACCCACAGGAGAAGAGGCAAGTTGTGTGTGAGAGCAGCAGAGCAGTCTGTCCATCATCCCAGCCATTTAATAGTTCCGTCCAAATACTACACTTCCACACTAGTTCTATTGCTAAGCAGCTTATCCAGAGGCTAAAACATATCTTAAAAGCAGTTTATTAACCTATGATGCAGATGTCTGAAAAATCACAGGACAGGTAAGCAATTAACTAAAATAACCTCTTTGTGCAGAAAACAGTGAAGAATGCAATTATAGTCCTTAAAATCTGTTGCTCCACTGTAGATTCCAATGGCTCAAGAGCACTAGGGCACTTATTTAAACAAATACAGCTGGTGTGTGAATAGAAAATGGTCCATGTGTTATAGCTGAGATCAGAAGGCTCAGGGCTGGTTAACAAGTTGAGAGAATTGGCAAAGTAGCTCTTGTGCCATTAATATTTACACAGAAGGATGAATTTCAGCAGACTGCTACCCAGTGGCTGGGAAAAACCAGTAAAATCTACTAAGAAGTCAGCAAAATCCCCAGTGATATTCACCAGCACAGCCTCCCAGTTTCCCCTTCTTTTCTCCATTCCTAATGGCGCAAAAGATAAGAAATTCTATAGCAACAGTGCAAAACATTCATATGTGTACAAACTCAGGTCCAAACTCAGGTACAAACGCCCTAGGGCCTATGCCTCCATAGGAAACCCACTAGTGGCCTGGCTTCCCAAATCACTTGCGGCACCAAGCAAACTTGGTGAACATTCATGAGCAGATCCATCTCAAATGGGATCATGACTCTGATGTACACACAGCTAGGTTCCGTGCATTCATTGTTACTTGCTTTCTTGCTATGTTTTCCTCTGAATTCAACATTATATATTCTGCACTCAGTCTTGGTTTGGAAGGGAGGGATTGCCGTCTATTTTTTCTTTCCCTCCTGCCTTTTGCAGCAGGGTGCCAGAGAGCTTGAGAACTCTTCAGTTCGATTCACTGGGTTGGAACTGTATGCCCTGCACTTGCCCATGTGCTTAGTGCTTTGGCAGTGTGGGAAGTGTGGGGCATACTGAAGTCAGCATAATGTGGTTAGTTATCTTGGGACTAGGGATGGACTAGGGATGGTTGCTTTCTATTTCTCTCTTTTTTCACTCTTAAGTCCAGTTCTTCACATTTCTGCTGCAGTTCTTGGGGTTGTTTTTTTTAGGCTTCATGAAAATTCATCAGTGCTTTTGGTGCAAATTTCACACAATTGACACATTTTTCTATGTAATTTTGCCCAATACACACATTTTTGCAAGGAATCTCCTCTAAATATAATGCATTTCATATGTTTTGTTCTCTAATTCATGCCTTTTTCTGCGCACATCCTTTGGTTGGAGAACTGCACCAAAAAATTCAGAGCAGTCCCAGTTTTGAAGGATGGTTGGGGTTTTGGTTCACATATTATTTTGGGAAGTGCGAATGAGATTGTTTGCATTAGATAGTTTGAAACAATCCAATTACTCCCCCATTCTCTTCTGCCCTTAATCAGAGCAGATAAAAAGCAGTGAAAAGATGGCCTTTGATGCATGCCTATAGATTGGATGAGTCTAAATAGCATAATGTTATGGAAAGGATAGTAGTACTCTGGTATGAAAAGATGTGATTTTTCTACGCACCATACTAGAATGGAAAGAGGCATATAAAATTCTTTATTCTCCCCACACTTCTAAGCTCCCTTGTTATGAACACTATAAATAACAATTGCAAATATTATTTGTTCGATAGATACATTTCCTTATTTTCTCACGGCTGGTTGTTGCTACATGTTTTCAATTTGTATCTGAGCTTGTCTGCCAACAGTACCTATGAGGCTGACACAATATATTGTGTCCAGTGGATTCTAAAATATCCATATTGAGTTGGATGTATAACAGAATATGCCTAAATTAATGACAAATATTACTATGAGATTAATAATAATAATAATAATAATAATAATAATAATAATAATTCTACTCATTGTTATACTTTCCGGCCCAATGGCCCTCAAAGTGTGGTGCTGTTAACAGCAAGGTTGCAGGATAGATGATATAGATAGATAAATAAATAGATAGATAGATGATAGAGATAGATGATGATAGATAGATAGATAGATAGATAGATAGATAGATAGATAGATAGATAGATAGATGATAGATAAAAGCAAATACTTGGCAATAATTTTAAATGTTTTCTGTGCAATTCTACACACATTTTACTTACCAAGCAAAATTATATTATATTAATTTAACCAAAATATCTTTTGAATTCCCAAGTCATGTAGCACCCCTCATCTTTTGATTTTGAAAGCTGAAAAATTCAACACACCCTAGGTTACAATGGCCAAATGAGACATCTCAAGAAATGGGTGCAGCTGGTGCACTAGCTTTAACTGTGCAAATGCATTCCTGGCCACTGCAGAAACCTGACCATACATGTGCAGAGCTGAATCCAGAAGCACACCCAAACTGAGAAATCACCAAAATGATAGGATTGGGGAGGATAAATAAAAAGTCTGAGTGTGGAGATGAGTATAGGCTTTCTAGATAAGTAAATATATACTTTTGGAAGTTGTTTTGTATCCTCTGCTGTGTGATTAAAGGTGCATAGGAACATTGGAAGTTGTGCTATACTGACTGGCAGTGGCTCTCAGGCAGGGGACATTCCCAGCCCTACCAGGAGATCCAAGAGATTGAACCTGAGACCTTCTGCATGCAGATCAGATGCTCTAATAGAAGGGTGAAATCTCATGATCCTTCGTATCCCACAGGTCTTAGGATACTCATAGAATCATAGAATCATAGAATCATAGAGTTGGAAGAGACCACAAGGGCCATCGAGTCCAACCCCCTGCCAAGCAGGAAACACCATCAGAGCACTCCTGACATATAGTTGTCAAGCCTTTGCTTAAAGACCTCCAAAGAAGGAGACTCCACCACACTCCTTGGCAGCAAATTCCACTGTCGAACAGCTCTTACTGTCAGGAAGTTCTTCCTAATGTTTAGGTGGAATCTTCTTTCTTGTAGTTTGGATCCATTGCTCCGTGTCCGCTTCTCTGGAGCAGCAGAAAACAACCTTTCTCCCTCCTCTACGTGACATCCTTTTATATATTTGAACATGGCTATCATATCACACCTTAATCTCCTCTTCTCCAGGCTAAACATGCCCAGCTCCCTTAGCCATTCCTCATAAGGCATCGTTTCCAGGCCTTTGACCATTTTGGTTGCCCTCTTCTGGACACGTTCCAGTTTGTCAGTGTCCTTCTTGAACTCCATCGGCAAGCTGATAGAGTGAGAGAAGTCTTCTGTGGAGGTTATCCCTTGACTGATAACAGCAACCCAACAAAGAGTTGGGGGATATTCCAAGGTTATATTTCCCAGACACCACCCCAAAATGGAAAGCAAAAGGAGGGAAAGTGAGAGAGAAAGGTTAGGTGGAAATACCTGGCTTGCACAAGCCTAGTAGGGCTTAAGAAGTGGCAGGTCCTTTGCCAGAGTCTCCTCCCTCCTGACCCCTGCATGATTGTTCTGATACTGAATTTGGTTGGAGCTGGGGCTGAAAGGCTACTCATGGTCTCCTGCTGAGGGGCTATAAGACCTTGCAATGAGCCCTGGAAAACTCTTCATACAAATAGCAAGATGGCAGACCTGATACACTGTCAGCATAAATTGGGGGGGGGGATTTTCATGCACATTGCAGCATTAAGCCAGAAGTGCTGTTAAAAAGTGACTTTCTCTTTCATTTCATGTTCATCAGATTGGTCTCAAAATCCCATATTACCCAACAAGATTATCTGGCAGATTCTGTTAAGACGCACAGGGCCATGTTTTAAGCACTTTCTGGAAAGGGGGTGGGAATCCCGTCTCATTAATCACACCAAGTGAGCACCTGTCACTGCCCTGGTTTAAGAAAACACACACACAAACACACACACACACACACACACACACACACAATGTTAGGGAATAGCTGATATCTGTTCTGTGAAGTTGAAAATGAACCTTAAAGTGGGGAGTGGTAATTATCTAATCCGCATTAGCAATTAAGGGAGCAGAATCAGAGGGTGACATTTATTCTGAATTAATTAATTAGTACACAATAATCATGCACGAGCCCCTGGCCAACAGCATGTCCACCTACGGCACCACTGTAAGAAAATGTGGCAAAATGCTGCTGCTTTGTAACGAGAAACCTGGCAGGGAAATCACCCAATATGCACAATGTGGAAGGCAAGAGCTCTGGATCACAAAGAGAAGCCTCCTTCTCCTCTCCCCCTCCCCTCCCCACTACCCCTGATTTGTAATTACCAAATTAACACATTCTAATGGGTGAAGTACTTTAGCAACAGACTATGATTAATGCACATGTCCAATTAGCTGCCGCTTCTTTCCCTCTAATTTTAGCCCACTTAAATAGCGTGAGGCAATCTGTAATGTCTCTGAGGTGAGGCTCCCACTCGTCCAATGCTCCCTCCTCCACCATTTAATGGAATCTTTAATGCTCAACACGAGAGGTACCTCTGCTTTGCCACTTGGCAGGAAAGAGGCATCTCTCAGACCTCTGTGGTGCAGATGCTGTGTGCAAAGAGCCAGACTGTATCCAGGGAACTGCAATGAGAGAATCTGAGGATGCTAGGTTGACACTGGCTGTAACTAATATGGATGAACTATGGTTTGCCCACTCTTGGTCAGATTTCTCAGACAGCAGATTGGGTTATCTCCAGACATTATGTCATTTTGGCACATGTGCCCTAATGGTGCCAGACATCATCCGTGTATGAGGCACAAATCTGGAGCAGGCACAAAAAACCCTTGCTCTCTTCTAAACAGGCAACTTGTGGTGATTGCTGGCCACTTCAAATTCTTCTATAGTGCAACAGGATCCCGCATAAAGCACGAAATCTATGCTTTAGTAGGGAAAAGATTGATGGATTGGGCAAAGGTCCATTTGTGAATCCACATGAAAAGATGCTGCACAGGAAAAGCAGCAAAGATTATTTAAGGATGGCACAATTCCACCTACACGCCAGGGCCAATCACCATATTTGCCTACATTATTTTCTCATTGTTTCTTTTGTGAAGCAGGCTCCAAGCTCTCAAAGAATCAAAATGCAGCATTCAAAATGTTAATACAGTTTACCTTGAAAACTTTGTGGGTTGTTTCTTTTTTGAAAGACTTCTAATAAAGCCAGATTCTTCCAGAGCCTCCGTCCATGACAAATGTCAATAAATATTATGAGCCCCTGAGGTTGAGTTTGAAAGGAGCATTAAAGATTAAAGAATGCACAGGTCAATTACTGAGACAAGTAAATGACTTAAGGAGTAATTACATATAATTTTGTCTTGTTTATTTTATATTAGTCAGAAGTTCCCATAATCCAGTGTCCCCTGAGGTCTCTTATAGATTGGGTTGAAATATCATTCATTAAAGGTACTGTAAGGAAATTTATCTTGACTCAAAAGAAAAAAAGAAAAAACAAAACCCTTCCCTGAGTGATGAAAATTTAGACTATGGATGGGGAACCTGCAGTCCACCAGATGATGCTGGAATACCGCTCCCATCTTCCCTGACCATTGGCCACACTGGCTAGGGCTGATGGGACTTGAAATCCAACAACATATGGAGGGGCACGGGTTACCCATCTTAATTTTAGAAGAAGCTAGAAATATGCTATATGTGCCTCTAGCCAGGTGCCATTCCTTCTGAACAGTTGCAGCAATCTGGGAAAGGGCAATGAAATATGGAAGCCAACCATTGGGCACCCCCACGGGACAGGTCCTTTACTCATCCTGCTACTCATATCACAGCCACCTGGGGAAATGGCAACAGCCATGTGGAATTAGGGTACCAACTTTCATGGCAACAGCTGAACAACTGAAGGGGCAACTGCAATCAGATAATGATGGGGAATACATCAGGCATCCCTCTCAACCACACCAAATAAATTAGTAGCACACAAATGTCAATAAGAACCAAAAAATATGTTGGGAGATGAATGATGAATCTCCCGTGCAACATATAGCTTGACCCTTTTTAAGCCTAACTGGGAGAAAGCTTTCAAAAGGAATATGTTGACAAAGGGAGCAGAAAAAGGACAAGGAATCTCACAGCATCTTTAGGATCCCCCCTTTTTAATCAGCTGGATCCATGCCTTCCAGGTGCAGGGACAACCCACCAGGGAGCCTTAGAAAACCTCTCTTCTGTTTCCCTGCACAAAGGAAAGGGTGGCTCTTTTCCATGTCTAGCACCAAAAAAGAATCTGCTACTTGTATTCCTCCCTGGGCAGCAGAAGAAATGCAATGTTAGTCCAGCTAAGGCTTAGGGGAGCTTGCCCAACATAATAAACAAGAAACCATTTCCCACCGTCAGTCCTAAAATTTGCATTACAGGCATAATGACAAATACTAACCTAAAAAGGGGGGGGGGAGAGAAGGATGTCCAAGGAGAAAA
Source organism: Podarcis erhardii (assembly GCF_964252035.2). Taxonomy (NCBI): domain Eukaryota; kingdom Metazoa; phylum Chordata; class Lepidosauria; order Squamata; family Lacertidae; genus Podarcis; species Podarcis erhardii. The sequence goes on from NC_138498.1 coordinate 38,162,345, forward strand.
TAGCATGATTTGGGGTGAGGTGGAGGGATGCAGCTATCAGGGCAAAACTAATAACAAAGGAGAAATGCTTGCAAAGGTCTTTTCCTCACTTTTCATTTGGTTTGTGTTTTCCACTTTGCTTTAGGTTAGCAGCCTATTTGCATGCCCCTTTATGAAGCATACATTATATGTTCAGGGCAGACTCAGCAACTCCACCATGGCGGCTCTGAACCTAATGTTATTTTACAATATGCCTGCTTATAACAAGGCTAATAAAAATAATGTTTAAAAAATACATTAGGCAGGATTTGGGAGCCTCTCAGCAGCCAGTTGGAGTAGCAAGCACAGTAATGGACATGTCATAATCTTCCTGTGCCGGTTAATATATGTCCAGGGTTACACTGATGTTTCACTGCACTCCACACATTTTGCAGAAGCCCATTTCTTTTAAGTGATTTTGATAAGCTGATTGATGCAGTCCCTGTTTTTCTCATATATGTGTGTTTGTGAGAGCCCATCTGCCTGATGCCATGGGCTTCTATCTAATAAAGGACCCATAATGTACTTATTTTCCTCAACCACGACTTTCCTCCACTTTCTCCGGCAATTTACTACTTTATAGAAATTTAATCTGCTGCTGAAATTCACTGTATTATTAATGGAGAGGCAGTGCAGCACCATACTATAATTAAACTACACACCAACAAAATATATGTTCAAATAGCATCAAAGGTTTGATGGAAAGCCACTGAAGCCTAGGAATTTGAACTGAAGGTGATTTCCTCCAGTGCCTGGTTCTATGGATTACATTTGGAGACTCCCTGGACTACAGAATCAGGGTTGGGCCAATGGCCGTACCTCACAAACCCAAGTATCATTTGTTTCTGAATGTCTGTTGAACAATGTTCAGTGTTTCTTCTCCTGCAAGGAATGCACTTCTAGGTGGGGGACCCTAACTAATTATGCTAACAAGGTTGCTAAAGTGTAGTTTCACTTTCCTGGTTCACCTTCAGCACTTAGGGGCTCATATAAAAATCCACTATTAAGGTAGGATTTCCAAAGGATATAAACCACCAAAGGCGGGAATTTTGTGTCATCATCTGAAAAGCAGTGCATCTAGCCATTGGCTATAGTTGTCTAGTCAGTGTAGTGCAATGGTTAGAGTGTTGAACTAGGACCCTGGAGATCAGGGTTCAAATCCCTTCTTAGCCATGAAACCCACTGGGTGACCTTGAGCCAGTCTCTCAGCCTAACCTACCTCACAGGGCCGTTGTGAGGAAAATGTGGAGTAAGAGAACCATGTATGCCACCTTCAGCTCCTTCCATGCTCAAACCTTGCCTTTTTCTTAAAAAAAAATAAAACACCCAATTATCCAGTGAGCAGAATTTGGAATATAATATTTTATGTTTTACCTTTGTGGGAAGAGGAATTTAATTCTGCATCTCCCAACCCTCCAAACAAAATTGCCTCTCAGAAGGCACTATTTGCATTTCAAGTGCAAGTGTCCAAGTGCAACAGGAAACTATGGTTTAATGTCAGTTTACTAAACCAGGGTTCATATTCTGGTTAGTAGACTGACCAGAGTTCCTTATTTTTTATGTACGTAACACTCTTTCCTAGCTTCACAGGAGTGGAGGGATGGTGCAACACATCTGGTCTCATGTTAGGTGTGTCACTGTGCTTATTGGGAGGGGAAGGGGTAAAGCAATAGAGATGTGAACAGCAGGACCACCAGATTGGTTCCAATGCTGTGTTTGCCTCCCTGCTGCCTCACCTTTCTCCTTCCTGGTAAGCTGAACTGCACACCTGATGGGAGGCCAGGCATGTGGTGCCACTCCTCCCTACTGCTCCTCCAACAGTTTCACAAATCATAGTTTAGAAACCAGGAATGTAACATCTGAAACAGCCCTGAGCTTGGAGCAAGTGGTAGTGGCTGGAGAGACTGTGTCTGAAGAAGTTTCCTCCTTTCTGAAATAATAAAGACTGAGCCAGACTCTCCTATTTGTTCCAAGTATATAAGGTGGGCAGAGGCATACCTAGGCTCCCTTGCGCCCTTGGCAATGAGCTGCTTTTGTGTCCCCCTGTCCCCTGCATTCCTCTGCTGAGATACCCAGAGGAGCCTGCAAGTCTTGCTCAGCTGCCCAGAGCAGTAGAGGAGCAACCCAGGTGGGTGTGCAGGTAGACAAGCTCCTAGCCACTCTGAGCCATAATGTAGAGGTGCACCTTTTTGTGCCCCTCTGGGCATGTGCCAGTCTAGCCAACTCTTAGGCAGGGAGGTCTGGGACAGTGTCTTGGTGTGTGCCACTAAAGTGCTGCCAGAAACATTTCCCCTTCTCTATTTTTCAATTTGTGAAGGCATTCTGAAGAAGACAGACCGTTAACCACTCTCGAAGGGACTCAACAGCTACCTAATATGGTCAGAACAAAGAAGCAATCTTAACAATAATCCAACAAAAATCAGGATGGGAGTTTTCCTCCTACCCCAGATACTGGTGACTTTTCTATAGAACAAATTGATCAGTGTGGGGCTTGGGTAGGAGATCTGGAAAGGCTGGAACCAGAAAATGCAGACAATGAGAAACCAGAACATGAGAAAACCCAGGAAAGGGTGAGCCTGTCCTTAGATCTCTCCCTTTCCAAACTTTAGCTAAACAGGAATTGCTCATCTTTTTGTGTGGGTGACTTTGTTGATGGTTCTCTATCAAAGGGCCAAGAAGAAGAGCAAAGCTGCCTTGTTGAAAGGTACAGCTAGGACTCGCTAAGGCTGCTCTCCAAATTCTATATTCAGTGCCTGGAACACGTTGAGTGATAATAATAAAAAGACTCCATCAAAGCATTTGAATATTACCTTTTTTCATTACTGAAAAACTGTAACTAACCCTGGCACAACACGATATTAAAGCTGAAGACATCCAGGTACACTTGAGTTTCAGCACCTTTCCTTTCAGAATTTAAGTTGTGCCCTTTTGCATGAAAAGTGCTGGGAGATCAAACTCTTTGTATTTGGTATTTGAGTAATATATGCAACCATTAGCACAGAAACTCAGGCAAAGCCTCCAGCTTTTAGGCCAACTAAATATCTGTGAAGATATTAAACTCCTGCCTCCATGCGCTCGTGGACTCCAGTATGCCATAGGACATGCAGGATGTTGACATAAAAATGCAGGAGGCTGAGAAGCCTGCAAGTTGCTGATTTGAGATTAACTGTATTAAGCGTTCCTTAGCAAGGTGGCTCAAGCCCTTAGGGGTGTAATGCACAGCGACAGCTAATCTCAGCCACTATGGGTTTTTGTGTTGTTTTTTTGCTGCCCAGCGCAGAGTTTCAGGTCAGGAAGTGCAACCCAGAAGAAGAGAATGGGGTTTATTTTGATCTTGACATGCTGGCTTCAACCATAATGGGAAAGTTGAAATTTGTGGCTTTGCTGTTGGTTTGCTGATAGGATTCAAGGAGAATGCTGCATTCTCACTGGGCTAATATTGAAACTATTTCAGTTCTGTTTAGTGTGACTGGAATATTTATTTATTTATTTATTTAGTGCCTTCCCATGGCTAATCAGGGAGAAACTGTCTCAATGACTCTCATGAAATGAAGCAGGCTTCCCTAGACAAACACAGAGAATTTCCCTAGCATTTATTTATTTATTGTTTTTTAAAAATAATATTTATATGGGTCAGACTACCCCTTATGTGAGAGATCCATGGCTGGCTCTCCCAGTGCCTTTTTCTGAAAAGCAGCTACAGAAGGCAAGGGTAACAAATCAGATCAATGGTGTGGTGTTAGACTTAGTCTAAATTCCTCCCTAAATTTGCTAAAAGTGGGGTGGGTGGAGTTTGCATGTGAAGAGAGACAGTTACAATGAGGGTACCTCAAAACAAAAAAAAACTTGCATCATAATAAATTTAAAAACAGAATGATCAAAAGCAGCACTTAAAAATATAACATTCAACAGATTGTATAAAACAAGATGTCCACTTTGTGATACAACACCTAGGCAAATAAAATAAAAAAGGTGCAAAAATGATATTAAAGTTGGAGGCAGGTGAGTTTCCCTGCAGAAGAGATTTCACAGATGGGGCACCACGACTGAAAAGGTGTCTTCTCCAGTCACCAGCCTGGCAAGTTTATATTGCGTAGACTGTACACGGGAACGGCCACTCTCCCCCCAACCCACATCCAGTTATATGGCCCTGATTTAATCCTGGGGATGAGCCAGTCCAGATTGTTTGGCAGTCACTATCCAGAGATGTGCAAGCTGCTCAAAAAGAATTGGGAGATGAAGAAACACGGAATTGCAGAAAACAACACTATTACCAATCACATTTTAAAAAAATCCCTCACAATGCTAGCCCTATGATCATGGCGAGTGCAAAATATCTTAGCAGTCATGAAAATGCCCACTAGAAAGATAATAAACAAACAAATAAATGGAATGTCCAGGAATTGGACATCTTGTGAACCCACTAGAGCTGAGCAGCTGAATGGCCTCTGTTCCCTACACAAATACACTATCCCAATTCCAGAGCTTCAATTATCCTTCAATGCACCCTTCTGTGCCACCTCTTCCCTTCCTTCCCTTCCAGTCTTTATGACTTCTACTTATCCTTGGCCCCCCTCCCCCTCCAGTGCTTTAAATATATAACTCTAGGAGGATAGCTACATAGAAAACCAGCAACAATCTGCAAATGCAAGCTTAAATCTTGCTCAGCACCAGCTGTTTGTATTTATTTGTCTGTCTTTGCAGCCTGCCTACCTTCAGTCACTGGAAAGATTTTTATACAGTGCGTTTGTGAAGGATGATTGACTACAAGGAGTCTTTGTTGTACTATTGGCTGTAATTATTTTAATTCAAATACATTCCCTTATAGGACTGACATCATAAACGCTGTTTTCTATAACAAATAGCTGTCAGGTCTGTCAAGCGGATCTGCTTACTGTTTTATATCATTGCAATATTTAATTTCAACTCGGTGCTCTTCGTCAAAATGTTCTCAAGGCTTCCTCCTCCTTTGCCAGGGGACCAGTCAGGCGCCTTACTCCTTAAACTGATTGCTCTTTGCAGTGGAGGCCAGGAAGAGAATGTGCCACCAAACGATGCAGATATATCAGATGGGAGCTTACATTTTATACTTTCCCATGGCATTTCTGCATCGTACAATTACTGAGCACTAGTTTCAGAAGTTTAATGGTGGCACCCTCAGTTTTGCACCTTTGGCACCAGTCCGATGGCATAGAAATCATCCCATGATGAGGTTTGCCATATGCACCAGAGGAAACTTGCAGCAGGGATGGCTTGGTTTTTGGATGGCCCAGGTCTTAAGTTGTTTGTGTTCATAAGGCTAAAATCCTATACATCCTCCTGAAGATGTAACTCCCACTGAACTCCATGTTTAGGATCAGATGATAGGCAATTTCATGGAAATTGTGGGCTTATCCACATTTACCTTTTGCTCTCTTTCCAGTCAAAGGTTCATTCCAAAAATCTCCGTGTCTGAGTGGTCCCCCCCGCCCCTCCCTGCCAGAGCTTTCCATAAGAAAACCTGCTCTTTAATACTCAATTGGACCAAACATCAATTAGGGCTTTCTGTGGATTGCCATTTGCTCAAATTGAGCTGTAAAGAGCAGGTGTTTGCAGGGAAATCTCTGGAAGTGAAAAAAGGAGGGGGGGGTGCTCTCAGTCATAAAACTCTAAAGCATCAACCGTGCCAGGAAAAAGCAGAAGAAAGGTAAGTGTAGATAAACCCTGTATTTTAGTCCAAAATAAAGTCAGTGTTTATTTTACTGCTTCCACTGAACTGTAAAAAACCAGAACCCTGCTAACTATTAATTATAATCTATTAATTAGATAGATAGATAGATAGATAGATAGATAGATAGATAGATGATAGATGATAGATAGATAGATGATAGATAGATAGATAGATAGATGATAGATGATAGATAGATAGATAGATAGATAGATAGATAGATAGATAGAGGATAGATAGAGATGCAGGCTTGGTTGAACAATGTGAGACATTGGGTGCAAACATCTCTAACAAGTCATGAGAAAAATGTTATGCCTCTGCTTCACTGGATTTCTTATCAGCTTCAGAAGTGTGGTAAGATAATTCCCATCACTTGAAAGGACAATAGAGTTGGCTGGCTTAGCAAATAGTGATGTGGTGATAGTAGAAAGATAACAATTACCAAGTGGTCACCTAGATAGACCCACAAATATAGAAGGTTCTCTAAAAGGTTATAGCTATGTGCCCCAGTAGTGCCCCTGCTCAAGAGCAGGGTAAGCTTACCTCAGACACTGCCCTGTAAGAGTGGAACTATTTGTTAAGCACATAAGAAAAGCCCTGCTGGATCAGGTCAAAAGCCCATCTAGCACATCATACTGTTCTTACAGCAGCCAGCCAGTTGACAAGCAGGGCCTGAGAACAACAGCCCACTCTCCCCACTTACAAGTCTTAGCAAGTGGTGTTTAGAAATGCTGGTCTTCAGAGTGGGGGGAGGGGCACAAAACTGAGGACTCCATGTGTCAACCCTTAAGAACACCCCTGCTTGGCTCTTAAGCTAGAGCAGGGTTCCTCATAAGAAAAAAAAGAGGTCTCTCCTTGCCTTGTGGGAAGAGCCATATCATAACAGGAGGCGTGGTGGACTGTTCCCCCAATATTCCCAGGCCCATTTTTCAGTCTCCTCCTTGTCCCAGTTCTACTACCATATAAATATTTATAGACTCAATGAGATGCTCCATGCAACTTGGGCATCCATTTCTGGGAGTTCAGTGAACATCAGGGGTGGGAAATCTGTGGCCCCTCCAGAGGGGGCTCCAGTTTCTATCAGTCCCAGCCAGCATGGCAAATGGTAAGGGATGATGGGAGTTCTAGTCCAGCAACTTCTAAAAGGGTGCAGGTTTCCCATCCCTGATTTAAAAGGAGGATGTAAAACCACAAGAGAAGCATATCATATGCAGAATGAAAAGTAACCCCTGTACCTTCCCTTTGAGCAAAGGCCCTTAAAATAATTGTGCTGATCGAAGAGACTGCTTAATAAAGCAGTGTAACAATGGTTTTAGACATCACAATACTGACAGCGGCTAATAAAAATATATTTGATGAAGATTCTGCTAACAATATAAATTCCATATCTGATACCACAAATGCATTTGAACATCACATTGCAGGAGGAAAGAGTTCTGATGGAAAATGTCCATTGCCAGCTCTTAGTGGGAATGAGGGCACAGGTAGATATTTCATTGTCTAAACATGACAACCAGTCCAGCCAAAAGTGAATTCTTATTTCTCATCAATGGCCAGTGTTTCAGATAAAATTGGTTTGCCCTATTTCCACCCCAAAGAATGCTCTGCTGCCAAAGACTTCATTACAAATATTTAAATGGGAGAAATGCTTTAGGGATGCGCACTGTAGGTTCATACTCCTTTGCTTAAAAAAAGAAGTGTTGCCTGTGTTGGTAACACTACTATAGTTGTTACTATTATGCAGCATTAAAAAGCTCTTAAAATAGACAGCTTGTTCACCATTTTTATGCATCCAAGAATAGGCTGTTTGAACTTTCTGCATCTTCCTCCCCACTCCCTTCAAATCTGAAATGGTTGCCCTACAGCCCAGCTGCCTAAATGCTGCTATTTGGCATGCAAATGTAAACCAAAAAGTGGTCCTCATCACTCCTGGACTCAGCTAGCATGTACCTGGCTGCCTGGCTGATACAAAGCAGAGAAATGGGAGTTCAGCAAAGGGGGATCTCCACTCCGCAGACAGCTAGTGAGCCAGTCCCTCACCAGATTCCAATTTCTATGTCCATTTTCCAAAATGCCAAGAAAAATATTCGAGAAACTTAAGAGGGTGGGGCACCATGCCCCCTTTAAATTTCTAGTGCTACATGATTGCTGTGGTGCCAGGGATTTGGGGGGGGGGGAATGCAAGAGCAAAACCTGCCCACCTGTCATTGTTTTCACATGGGGGGGGCACTACCTCAGCCAAAGAGGACCCTACCAGAGCAGGTTAAAGGTAAGGGTAAAGGGACCCCTGACCATTAGGTCCAGTCGTGACCGACTCTGGGTATTGCAATCTGTACACTGCAATCACTGCACATGGGATTCTTGCACTATGCAGGTCCCCGCTCTCCACATGCATCTCACCAGTTATAATGTTGGGTGTTTCACCCATAATTAGTAGTAATGACTAGAACAAAAGGAGGGATTCTTCGCCTGTGCATTTCATCCATACAGTTACATGACTAAACCTAAGAACAGAGAAACACACTGTAAAATAAAAAGTACACTGTGTAGTGGAGACGCACTCCAAGAGCAACCCATCCATTTCCTGAAGTGATGATATCTAGGGCTACTGACTGTTCAAAGCCTCACTAACCCTCGGCTACTTGGAGCTTATCATTTAATTAAAAATAATGCCTGGGTTTTGGGGGCCAACCTGGTGATGTACGGTGAGCTGCTCAGTTCTTGCCTCCCCCCCCCCTTTGTCTTTGTGCCTGGCGTGTTGGAGGTGTACATTCCTGTAACCTTGCTTTCCGGCACAAAAGTGCTATAAACCACCAATAAATTTTACTGACTTTCTGGTGACCTTCATGAGGGTTGGACAAGTCACATTTCACACCAAAGATGGAGCTGTAAATATTTTATCTGTGCAGTAAACACAGCACTGACAGCAGCGCTGTACTCATTTCCAAGGGACTGCTCTCTGAACGTTGCCACCTCGCTGAGAAAGCGATTTATCTGCTGCTCCAGGAAAAATCCTGGCATAGAGGCAACGAAGGAGCAGCTCACAGAGGAAGCTAACTGTCTTGTTCACAGCAGCCCTCTGTCACTGGCAGCCATGGCTGCCTTGTTATGCAGCAGTCACTGCTCCTCACCACCACCACCTCTTTTCAACAGTAGCAACAGACTGGATTGAATAAAAGGAGGTAGAGATTTATCTCTGGGACATGAACTGCTCACAGCTATTGTAGCTCGGCCCAGATCCAGCATGGTATTAATGTATATGCTTAATGTTCAAGGTTGCCAAATGGAGGTTAAGGGATGTTCCTTATTTTAAAGCAGGGCTGAATTAATCACCACATGCCACAGAGTAGTAATGTGTCGGCACAGGTCAATTTTTGGTGATTGATGCCTTATTTCAGTGCACTCGATCTCCACAACTCATAAAATATCTCCCATCACTACCACCTGTTTCAGATGCACAGACTTGTGTGCCAATTCAGGTTACTCATTCTGCAAACATGTGTTTGAAAACCCATGGTGGGGTGGGGGGAAGTTGGAAAGTGTGTGTGTGTGTGTGTGTGTGTGTGTGTGTGCACGTGCACATACACACAGGTTACAAATGTGTGTGTGTGGTTTATTTCTCAGGAGTGATAAATAAATAAATCAACTATCTCTACAGTATTGGGTTGGTACAGAGTTTGATCTTGGGGCACATGTCACCAGTTCAAATATTACCTTTGCCATGGAGTATTATCATTATTATTTATTAAATTTCTAAACTGCCCTTCATCCGAAGATCACAGGGTGGTTTACAATAGAAAAGCACAAAAATACATACCATAGCAGCAGCAGCAGCAGCAACAACAACAACAACACATAGCTTCAAAGGCCAAGGGTAACCTTCCAAACCAGTTACTCTCTCCACCTCTGGTCTTTATCCACAAAATCAAGATAACAGAACCTGCCTTACAGGGCTGGTACCAAGATTCATGAGTGATGTATGTGAAGTGCTTTGAATGTCATAAAGTGATCTAGAAGTATGGTGTTCTTATGTTCTTATACAATTCCTGCTTTTGTGTAGATGGTTTCTTTTTCTTGTGCTGTAGTTTTTGTTTGTTTGATTTTTAATAATTTTAGTAATAAATACAGCACCAAACTGGATCTCCTGCAGTTCCCAAATTCTGCTCCCTTAGGTTCGTTCTTATGATGGCTTTCTTAGCTACCCTTTTTAGGAGGCTACAGAGGGGCATAATTTGGCCAAAACTATGGAGAGGCAGGAGGAATGGTTGTGGATTTTATCAAGAGCCCCCCACTCCACCAAATGTGAATTCACACATACAACATTTGCATGGCGCATACACACATAGTCAAAGAAGGCCATGTTGTATGCAATGTCAATGCTGGGGGCAGAGAAATACTACATAACTTGGTGGAACTTCATTATCTGTGTTCTCATGAAAGCAATGTTCTCCAGAGCCTTCAAGCATTGATCACATGAAGTACTCTCTTCATGTCCAAAGCATCATGGCACTGTGCTGCTGGATCCACTCTTGACATCACACAGCCTACCTGGCCCCACCCTTGGCAGCTGCACATTGAGTGGCTACATCAGAGAAGCCTACCTGTCTGCATGTAAGTGGCCCATTTTTAAAATAAAATAAAAAGCAACATTTGGTTTAATGCTCCTTTGTTGCTTAAATGACATTGTTTAAAAGGGAATGCCACCCTGCCTATCTCTGGCTAGTGGGCTCTGTGTGGAAAGTGTGGCCTGTCACAGGGTGAACAAAATATTGTGCATGGCATTTTGGAAGTGAGTCTAGAATTCGGGGGGGGGGGCAACAACGACCCTGTACTGCTGCCCAGGAACTCCATTCTTTAATCCTGACTTGCTGCCCATGTATATTCATGAGCATAAATTTAAGGGGTGTTCTGTTGCATTAATATTATCTGGTTGTGCATATGCTGCCTGAAAGAGCCAGCACTGATCAAATACCAAACATACGCCTGGTGTATGCAAGGTCTGACTGAACGGCATCTAGATTCCTTCAAGTTGGCAGCATATATATATATATATATATATATATATATACACAAAGAAAAAGGATGCTAAGAAATGATAAATATTCTGCTGTCCATCAGCAAGGTCATCACTCAGTGCCAACGTGCAGCCACTGACATCAAACAGCATCAGAAGAAATATTTCACGCTGCCTAGAAAAGGTTAATCCATGAGAATAAAGGGTTAGTTTTGCCTGGAGAATGCACCTCGCCACCCCACCCCTCCTAATTTATTTCTGCAATTGTAATTAAGGCCCTGACAAACTGCCTGAGCTGCCTGACTCTTTTGTTCAATTTATTGATTAGCTATTTCTCAGAAGTTCATTACCATCCAGAGGCTGGGAATTGGGTTTGTGTGCACTGGTGTTTCTTCTTCTCCTTCTCTCTCTCTCTTTCATGGCTTCATCTCTGACTCAAATGATTAAATGCAGCCACAACACATTCATCGCGTATCGAGCAGTTCTGCCCAAGGTCAAACATTCATGCAAAACAGGAATGCCGATCTGCATGTCTAAATATCATCTGCATGAATTTCCAAGAGGATGCTCAGAAAAGCTCCCTAGTAACGTTGGAATGGATGCATTTACTAAAGGTAAAAAAACAGCCTTGTCTATAAGTGATCTGTGTTAACTCCACCAAGATTCCCACTGGGGAAAATAATAGCAATGTGGAAGATAACAAAGAGAAAAAAATCAAATAAGTCTGAACTTAATCACGAGTCTGTCCAGGGAAGCTATAGATGAAGTAGAAAACTGGCTGACTTCTTCAGTAAAGAATGGACATTCTGTCGTGTATACCTGTACAAAAGTAAGTGAAATACACCTTTTGTTATGATGCCATGATACTCTCCTCTCTGTAGACGTGGGTTTCTTGTGGCCAACTTCTCTCCATAGTGGGCCACCGCGGCAGGGCTGGCCCAACCATTAATCACACTGAGACCTTTGTCCAGGTGGCACATTGAAAGAGCAGCTGATTTGTGTAAACTGTACTCCCCTGGCCCAGTCACTCACCATTTAATACTAGGAGTGCTTCTTCCCCTTTGCTACTGCAGCAAAGAGGTTAGCAGGAGCCTAGAGAGCTCTCTGGTGTCACCTGGACACCCATACTTTGCTCTGAGCAAACGTCCTTCATCAGCATGAGGCATCCTGGAAGTGGTGGCCCCAAGGAGTGTCTGCAACACTGCCCCTATGCTGAGTCAAATACTGCTTAAAGTAATAGTAGCTATAGTAATAAAGGTTACTACTGTAAATATAGTATTTTCTACCACAGGCATGTGCCCATACACCCAGAGATTTTTTTTAAAAAATGGATAACCTGCGTACTCATAGTCATAAAGGACATTAGTTTTCTTCATTAAATAAACTAAATAAACTAAAACTTAACTAAACTTTTTAAACTAACAACTAAACTTTACTTTTAAAAAAGCAAACTTAAAAAATGAGATGCAAAATACACTTTTTTATTTTTTTATTTTTGCCATAGTGATAATGAGGCATAAACAAAGATTCTGTCTATTTTCATTATCTTTAGCCAGATGAAGTAACCCAAATTGACCAAAACAGAATTCTTCATCTTCCTTGCCTAGAGAATGATTCCCTCCTCTTCCCTCACTGTCACCGTTGGAGCCATTCACCCTACCACTGCTTCCAGGGACAGACACAGGCATAAACTGCAGATCCATGACAGCCTTTTTATTCTGCCTGCGTCTCTCTCTATCTGCTTCCCTCCTGCTCCCTTCTGCCTTTGCCTGTCCCTCACCACTGCTTCTCCATGCAGCTTCCCTACATGACCCCCCTTTAAGAATAACCCAAACATTAGGGTGTGCTTGGGCACACCTGGCACACCCTACTACTATGGCAACAAGGCAGTGGAGATGGCACTCTACAGGGCCACCTCACCCACAACACCTTGATCCAGTTTTCTTTGCCAGAGGGAGGCATTTTTAGGTGTGAGGACCTGGAGAGACTGAGCATGTCTGCAGTGCTGCAACAAGCATGGGAGGAAGAAGGTGCAGGAGCGGGGAGGAAGCCAGTGTGTGCATGGAGACCACAGCGCTGACCCTGCAGACAAATGACTAGAATCGCAGAGGCAGCCTCTGGGTGATCTAATTTAAAGTGACTACCATACACATGGATGCAGTGCTCCACCTCTTTCCTCTGAAACATTAGTGACCAGGGAGTTCTTAGAGAGTGGCCCTGGGTCATTCACTGAGTTTATTGCACCAGGCCCCAGATCTGCTGCCTTTCCCAAACTCACTTTAAAAATAACCCCAACTTTCCTTTCAAGGCAGCTGAGTGTGCTGCAAAATGCAGTGCCAGTGAGACCACTCACCACTTAATCCGGTGACTTCTGTTTCAGTGTATCTGAAGAAGTGTGCATGCACACGAAAGCTCATACCTAGAACTAACTCAGTTGGTCTTTAAGGTGCTACTGGAAGGAATTTTTTTATTTTGTTTTGACCATGGCAGACCAACACGGCTACCTATCTGCATCTTAATCTGCTCAGAGGCACTCTCTATACATCTATGCAAATACAGTATGTGCCATGGGCCGGTTAGGCCCATAAATGGAGAAGAATATCAACATGATGAGCTCATGCTAAATGGTCAATACTTGTTCAAGAGGCCCATTCTATTTTCATGCCCGGAGCAGGATTTTAATGAGCTTCAGCTGCACATTTCTATACTCTAATTTAGAGATGGCAAGGACTAGTCTGAAAGCATGCATGCCTGGCCTAAGACCCAGAGATGACATTCTCCATCCTCTAGTATCTGCAGTCAAGTGCTGGGTCTGCATGGCATGGGGTCTGCTGGCCATGCAATGCAGAAGGTCAGACATTATAATGGGCATGACCAAGTCAGAGACCTTACCTAGCTTTCCAATCACACAATGCTACACTAAGGGCTTATCCACACTTACCTTTTGTCCTGCTCTTTCCAGGCACAGGTTCACACTTTAAAAAAGTCCAAGCATATTTTTGTTTTGTTTTGCCCTGGAGCTTTCCCCACGGAAATCCACTCTTTAGAGCTCAATCAGAGCAAACATCAACTTAGGTTTTCCGTGGATCACTGTTTGTTTCAACTGAGCATCAAAGAGTGGGTTTTGTAGGGAAAGCTCCAGCACAAAGAAGGGCATTCAGACACAGAGCTTTAAAGCAGACATAGGCAAACTCGGCCCGCCAGATGTTTTGAGACTACAACTCCCACCATCCCTAGCTAACAGGACCAGTGGTCAGGGATGATGGGAACTGTAGTCCCAAAACATCTGGAGGGCCGAGTTTACCTATGCCTGCTTTAAAGCATGGACCATGTCTGGAAAGACCAGAGGAAAGGTAAGTTTGGCTAAGCCATTACCCTTCTTTTCTGTGCCAGACAAAGGGACTGTGTGAGGTCTAAGGATACACCACTCTGGATAACTGGCTGCTATGTTATATCTCAGCCTCAAACCAAATGGTCCCTGGATCTCCCGACAGCACTCTGACGGCAGAAATAGGTTCCAGTCTGACATTTTCAGAATGTATGCATCTCCACCTTCCAAATCACCATTCTTACAGTTCATTTTTTCCTGCCTGATACCTGGGTTTGTAGAGGTGCAATAAATTATCTCATAATTAAATACTTCCATCACAGATGAGTTGTCAGTTATACTGGGATGGATGTGATTGCAACAACCAGTGATCAAGAAACTAGGCAGATGGATTAAGCTAGGGTAAGAGCATCAGCAAGAATGCACAAAGGTACACACCAAACTAAAGGAAAGGCATTTCCCCCCACATCTCTTTCAAAGAATTTTTTTTTTGTCTCAGATTTTTCTCCCCTTGCCCTGGGGGCCCTTTCAAGAGACATAATGGATATTGTGACTGAAAATAATAGAATTTATTGCCCAGACTCAACACTATAAATTTAGCTATTATGTTCCTGATGGGAAAATGAAGAAAGAAATGAATTGAGACAGAATATTTGTCTTAATAAGTGTCTCTTTTCTATAGTGTGTGTGTGTTTAATACATCTGTATGCGTGTATGTATATGTATGTGTACACACACACACACACACACACACACCCCATACATATAAAATTATATACACACAAGAATATACATTTAAGGAGATATTCAAACATTGGCAAGCACATCAACAAACAAAAGCAGCAAATAATGCATTAAAAGGAGTGGAGGATTTACTACTTGTTTGGTATGCGGGAGCTATTTTCCACCAAAATGAACTCCTAATATTACTTTATGCCTCATACCTAGAAACATAATGTAAAATTTGAATCACTAATAATACATGGAATCTCAGCTGTGATCTGATACATATACCAAAAGGTTTTCTAGAGCAAACGGATCTGTATGTGGCTCAAATCTCTGCTTTATGAATTTACATCATAATTTGTGGAGATATGTAAAGGTATATGCAGTTCTCACAATGCTCACAATGCCGGACTTCTCCTAAAAGTTAACATTTGAACCCACCATCATAGAAGATATTTATGGACCATAGACAGGCCCACTTTTTTTTTTTTAAAAAAGCTCTTCTTTCTAAGCCTTCAAGCATGTTTTGGGTCAATTTTAATTTCATTTTTAGCCATGGAAGTTAAAGCCAAGCTATTGTTTCCTTGTACTGAACTGTTTTCCTGAGCTGATGCTAATGGTCTTGTTTCACAGTTCCAATTGATTTTTAACTCACCTTTCCTCCCCCCCAGAAAACCATTGCCAATTTGTAGGGCTAGCAGAGTTTGATTCTTCTCATCACTCATCTCCCTCCCAAGCAACTCTGACTGACACACACACACACACACACACACACACACACAGTGTCTGTGGTATGATCGCTTGTCCACACACACCCAAAAATGCATGTCCAGGATATGATCATTTGTCATTTAAGATAGAGTAGATGATATGAACCATGCCAAACACTGTAATAACTAATTTCAAACATTTATTACAACACATGAGAGACTTGAAAGCTGTCCCTGCTCTTGATTTTAATAAATGCCGTCTTGAAGCAGCCGCTTATCAAAGTGACACAAATTGTGTGGTAAATAGATTATGGCACAGCTGAAATACTGGAAAATGAGATCAGAAATGCTGCTCCATCCCCATTTAAAACACCATGAGATACGCCATCTCGCAATGATGCCAAAGAGGCAGAACCAGCCAATCTGCTGGCGCTCAAGCTGCTACAAAATTAAGGCTGAACAAATCTGACTGTTAATCACTTCTTCATTTGGAAAGGGATATTTACTTCCTGGGCAAGTGTTGTTTGCTTATTCTTAAAATGGCAGGAGCTACCCAAATGGTGCCCAAGACGAATAGCTTCCTTCAATAGGTATACATATTGCAAACATTTAATAGTCTTGGGGTCATTCAGTGCATCTCAGCACTAGCCTCCTCCCTCTCAGATGGGCCAGCACAGAAAAAGGCAGCACACAGGTACATACAATTGATATGTATAAAGAATCAACTTAGGCAAGATAGCAGCTAGTAGGGCTGAAGGGTTAAGTTCTGTTTCTGAAGTTTATAGGGATGGTTTTAGTGCTTTCAGAGTTTGCTGAATTGATATTATTGTTTTTAGAGCTAGCGTTTCTCTGTTCTGTTTTGATCTATGTTGTGTTGATGGCTTTATGCTGTGAAGCAGTCTAATAATAATAATAATAATACAGGTAGGTGATCTTGCCACAATGGAAAACTTGGCCTTGGGGGGGAGTAGGTATGGATCTGGCCCATAGGCTGGATCCAGTTCCCCACCCCTAGTTTAAATTCTGGGGAAGCACATGTTAGCTGCCTGATTTCTTGGTAAGGGCAATGAGATCCAATTAAAACCCTCCTGAAGATCTTCCCTGCTGCCCCAAGACTGGCCCAATAAGAGATGAGATACAATAGCAAGGTCCTATCTGAAAACCATCCAGCACACCCTATTCTGTCTATAATGTAAATGACAACCAAAGACATACCGGTAGCATCTCTCTCACACACTAAAATGTATGTGGTTCAATTTAATGAAAGCTGTTTGGCTAAATCCCCAGTGCTGCTACTTTGGCTCTTGATGGTCTTATTCATTTGAAAGGATGCTGCCACAGAATAGAGATTGGACTTTTGAATATGCAAAAGAGAATATTTGCCAGCAAATGGTCCTTTGCTTTATTCAAATGATTGTGAGGCTTTTTAAGGCTTTCGTGAATTCCAGGAAATGTGTTTGCAGAATCATCAGCTACAAAGAATTGGATTTCCACATTGCAGCTCAGGGGGAGATTTTCAGGGTTTTCGTTAAGACACAGAGTCTCCGGCAGCAGAAAGCCACTTTAATAAGGGAATCGGCTGCAATTTCATATTAAAAATCCACAATTAATAACAACAGAATTGAACATAAATTCATGATGACCTCAGAACTCTGCCGTGCACAACTAAACAGCTTGAAAGGCATTCATATGCATCTCATAAGTTTTCTCTCTGTTCTTTTTGTCCTTGTTGGTGGCCAGCTTGGGTTCTTTATAGTGTCTCATTGAGTCCCCCAAGACTCAGAGCATTTCTGGAAAGTATTTTTAGGTGTGTTTCCACCAGTGGGATACATACCAGTAAATACAGGTAATGCAGTTAAAGTTGATTTGCAGGTCTTCTGCTACAGACTCTCCCCATCCTACCACCCAAGAAAACCCTGGACTTTTTGTAACAAAGAAATTGATAGGGGAAATGTCCTAGGAAGTGTGGGACAATATCTGCTTGATGTAACATCCTCTAACCTCCCTGCAAAGAAATTAGAATGAATGGCCAATAAATAGGCAACATCGGCTCACCTCCCTGCAAGCTTTGTGCAAACCTATCAGGATGAATGCTCAATAAAGAGGTTGACTGGAAGTGGCCTCACTAGCTTCATACATTACACACAAAAAAGTCTTTCACCTTCCACCACTAGTTTATTTTGTCTGATCAGTAACATTTAAAGAGCATGCACATGCACTGGAAAACAAAACAAGAAAGACAAGCCAGTGAAATCTTGGCAAATCATGGGGATAAAGCTCTCATCTAACATGATTATTTCTACCTTGTTGTGTGTGCACGTTCCTTTGTGAAAACCGAAACTCACAGTTCATTTAGGGTCCAGCCTTTGTTGATACCAAAGCCAGGAAAGTGTATGTTCTGATGTGAAAGGGTCAGTGTGTGCTACTGCTAGACCTCAATCTAATTCAACAAGATTTGCACATTCAGAGTTTTAGAACATCAGTTCTTCAGCACTAGTTGATGGGGGTGGGTAACAGAGTACCTAAATATCAGCAAGAAAGCCATTGGGTTGGATCCAGTGTTTGACTCATGGGGTACTTTCTGGTGTCAGGTTATCCTTCCCCCTGTCACCTCCCCAGAGTGTTCCAGAGTGTTGGGAAGACCTTCTGAAATAGTATGGGAGCTGGCCTAGAGGTAAGGCAATTGGCAAAAATCACATCCACACCCCACCATGCACTTTCATTTGCAAAACCTTCTACTGGATTCATATCCCTTCCACAAATGGAAAGGAGTCCCTCTTAGATCCAGCCCACTGAATATTTCATAAGGAAACTTCCTGCGAGTACTGGGAAACTAACTGAAATTTTATACTGAAGTTTCAACATTGTTTTGGGATATTAAATTTGAGCATATACAACACAGTACTTATGTGCACTGATCCACTAATCAATCATTCATCATCATCCCCCTAATGAAACTGTATTCATAAAACTTGGATGCCAGATTTGAAACTCAAGTAGTCATATATTTAAAGAAGAAGTGAATGTAAAGAAGAAATGCTGCCTTTTAAAAACACTTTCAGCAAATGTGACAGTGGGACTCATTGATCTCCCATCCTCATGATCATCTGGGACTGGAACCCATGGATCTCACGGCAGAAAGAGTTCCATGAGCGTCATTTTCCACTGGAAGCAGAAATGAAAGTATGGCAGACCCCACTATTACTTTTGCTGCTTCTCTGAATGTGTGGTCTGGAATTTATTATTATTATTATTATTATTATTATTATTATTGTTATTATTATTACCATATGCAAATGTAAAACTTGCAAATTCAAGTAATCCTGTCTAATTAATTAAAAATACACACTGGTTGTTTTAAAAAACACATTTTTTTTCAAGGTTGGCATACATTAGACACGCCCCTGCAGCCTGCCTAGTGCAAGACCACTTCCTACAGCAAGTTCAACTAACAACAATGCTTATAACACATATGGCAGTTTTATCTGATAAATTGCAAAATGCTTGGCACACCTGGGGAAAAGGCCATTATTCCCATTTTAGGGGTGAGGAAACAGGGAAATTGACTTGCTTCATCGGAAGATTGATTCACCCAGAAGGGCAAAAGAATGGCGGGGCGGAGGAGGGAGGGAGAGAAAGAAAGAATCTAGGAGCTGAAGCCAGGTTTCTTTCCTAAATTCCAGCCCAGTGCATTTTTGCCAGCTGCATTGTTCTCAAGCAGAAAATAGCACCTTTGCATTTTGACAGATCTATCAGGAACCTTGGCCTGATACACTCACACACACACACCCCACCGCTTTTCCTTCACCCACCTCCAATTCAAATTACAAGGCTATTTTGATGCTATTATTTGATGCTGATGCTACCACCTTGCTCCTGCCAAGATGCTGTCCAAAGCTTGCCCCTCATCTGTGATCTCTACTGAGTGCACAGGAGTGACTCTGGCAGCAGAAGCCGGCACTTTGATGAGGAAACTATTTGCACCCAGGTGTAGCCATGGCAACGGTCTCTCACAGAGCAAAAGGCAGCTCCGCTAAGGCTCAGAGATTCACCATTCAAGCGCATGTATTTTCATATCCTGGATGCAATTGTATCTTGTAGAAATCCTGGCCAACCTGATTTAAAAGCAAGAAAGCCTCCATACTTGAGATTGGGCTGTAGGCAGGCAAGTGACTAACTTAACCTGGCATGCCAGTTTAAAAACAAGAAATTGTTATGATCTTTAAAAATTAGGAAATCCCAGAACTGTAGTAGTACCAGATAGGATGTGAAAAAAAATGCAGTCCAGTCCCTTACAAGGTGGTAGGATCCATCATGTCCTATCAGATTAGCCCAATAACATGCAAGCTATGAAAAGCTATAAGGGACATAAGAAGTTGCCTTAAACTGGGTTGGACCACTGGGCCCATATAGCTCAGTATTGTGTACACTGAATGGCAGGGTCCCAGCAGAGTTTCAGATGGGAGTCTCTCCAAGTCCTACCTGGATATGTCAGGGACTGAACCTGGAACATTAAGAAGACAGCAGGTGGGTGTAAGGTACATCATTCCAAAGCTCTTGCTGCTAGCCAAGCCATGGCTTGTGCTCTCAAGGCCACGAATGTCCTAGATCCCTGGTCTTCAACCTTTCTACTTTCAAGGGTTGACTCACTGACTGAGGAACCTCTGAGTATTTTCTGTGGAAGCCCCATGCAATGGAGGAGATCCTGAAGCATGCTCTAGGAGACACGTGGAAGGCTATCTAGGTCTGCTGGACCTTGAAAAGTCCTGCGTGAATCAAGAGTGACCACCAGGTCATACTCAACCATTTCCTACAGCTGCACATTTTGGGGTGGGGGGAAGACTTGTAGCCCAATTCTGTCCTTAAAAAGCACCCAAAGTAACTTGCAAAAAAATACAATAAGCCAATTCAAAATGCAACAGAAAATAGCAAGACAGCTAAAAATAATAATGACCACTCTCCCATCAACTGGAAGGTGCCCTTTGTGTAGCTGCACACAGTACCCCGATCCCTAAGACAATGGCAGAAGTTCCTGGTCCACCTCCCCACGTCACAGCCCTTAGAGGTTCCTGCCAAACCTCAGTTCTAATGAACCTATCTGTGGTGGGGGGAGAGCATGCAGTCAGCTCCAGAGCTTTACCTGCCCTACCCTCCCTTTGTTTAATGCTCTTTTATTACAGGCTAACTTCTTTTACAGGTATGCGGGTGCTGCTACAGTCTTAGGATGGTTGCTGTTAAGTAATTTCCCTGCATTGGCAGGTTTCGCTTTCCCCATAGCATATGTCACAACTTTGGCAGTTTTAGGCCTTGGGCAGAATCCTTTAGTCTATCTTCCCCCTAAATGGGGGGGGGCGTGAAGTGGTGATGCGCTTTCCCCCCGGGACGGCGATCCCAGGGTTCCCCGTTAAAGGGGCTGAGTCAGAGGGGAGTCATTGGCCATACGCTGAAAGGTTGTCAGTGCACTCCCCAGAGTTGCGGTGAAATGGGGGTGGGCACTCTGCAAAAACAAACATCTTCCAGAGCTAGCCCACTTCCCAGACAGGCCTGATTACCCTGATTACTGGCTGGGGACTGGGAGGGATACACGCCCAATGCCTAAGCCAAGGTCTTCCTACATCTGAAAGTTTAAATAAAGTTGTGGCCAATTTACTTCCGTAACACATTGCCATGAGTCATTCGTTTTTTCCGGGTGGCTCTTGGTGTCGGGGGTCTCCACCTGGGCATGTAAAACTACAGTGGGACAGGATCTAAAAGCAGCAGATCATTAAAGATTGTAAAAAGTCTTGTCCAATACACACTGAAAGCAGGAGCCTGGCACACCTTGAAATCGGACCCCAGAGGCCTGTCTTAATGCATCTTATTTACCTTATCTCATGTGACAACGGGACAGAGAACACCATCTTCTGAAACTGCTCTTAAAGCTTGGAGAGATACGTATGGAGAAGGCAGTTGTGCTAGATTGAAGGGGGATGTTTTTTTTTTCTTACTGGCTGACCTGGTTTTTGTATAAGGGTCCACCCCACCCCCCCAAAAAAGACGTATGATTGACTGCCACCAGACAGAATGACCCTACTACCCTAGTAGGTCCAGTTAACTGGGGAGTTTCTGAGCCCCTCCCTTCCTTCTAGCCACAAGGAAGAATAAACAAGGAGAGAAGCTCTGGATATACCCGTATTTTTCGCTCTATAACACGCACCCGACCATAACACGCACATAGTTTTTAGAGGAGGAAAATCTGTAGGCATGCCACCCATAGGCATTCCCTCCATAACACGCACAGACATTTCCCCTTACTTTTTAGGAGGAAAAAAGTGAGTGTTATGGTGCAAAAAATACGGTACTTTCCCAAAGTTCAGTGGAGACAAAACCTGGTGAAATATTCTTATAACATAAACTTAGTTTTCACAACCATGTAGTCAGCATGTTGAGAACATTTTAGTAAGAAAACAGTTTTAAACCAATGAAGCCAAATGTCCAAATATAAAACTTGATGGAGAAGGGAGGGGGCTGCTGTATGTAGAAACCTCTGTCTTTTGCATGACTGGCCTACTGTTCAAATGTAAGAGTTACATCCACTGCTCCACTTACTTTCACCTCAGGCCCCATCCACCTCATGTCCGCCCCCACCCCGCAACAAAAAGATTCTCCATGAGGGAATGCAGCCCTCAGGCTGAAAAGGGTTCCCCCACCCCTGATATATATTGTGAGAGGAATGTCCAGCACTATGACCAATTCACAACATTAAAATCATTGTGGCGAAATAAAACAACAACTACAACTCTACTCCTCATTGTTGCTAGGAAATGTCAGACAAATGCTTAGATGTAGTAGCAAAACAAAAGCATCTTGTCGCTTATTTAAAACTTCCACGACTACTAAGGCAGCCTCAAAACAGTTTCAGGTTTCCATAGTGGTTTTTGAAAGCTGAGATTGGCATTGCAAGAAACACAATTATTCAAAAGACAGTAAGCAGTGGTAAGCACGCCTTTGCAGGGGAGAAAAGGGTGGGAGTGAGTTTGTACTGGAATGAATCTGTGGGTCAGCCCCCCTCCCTGGTTGTGCTGCTCATCCCTTCCATTTTCATAGCTTTGAGATGAAGACAAACAGGCTCTAATTATTTTTTGCTTGCACAGCTGAGCCCTTCAGCCTTCCATTTCCTTACCTGAACACTCTCATTCCAAGCTGGTTATATATGACCAAGCCCTGTGGCTGCATTTCTTCTGCAGTGGAACTCTGGTGTCACTGCTATCATAGACCCTTTCCTCAATTTCATTTTCTCAAGTGAGAGCCTAATAAAGAATGTTAATTTACTCGGTCTGCCTGTAATGGACCAGGCAGTGAACCAAGCATACCCAGAGGTTGGGGAAAAGGAGAAGTTTTGCGAAACAAGATTGGTGTCAGTCTCTGTTCAAGGGTATATTCATGCCTTGTGGTTCATGGCTGAACAAGATTCTACACCTGCTTCACACTTTTTCTTAAAAAAGAAAATCAGGTACAATATAGATGCTTGTCCCACACTCAGGCAACAACAACAAAAGGGACAGATTATGGTTGAAGCTAAACATGCACGGTGTACAGTTCATTTCAGATGGGTGGGCAGTGTGTGCTTACTTTGTACTCTGGGATAAGGTTACCAGACTTTCCCAGGGACAGTCCCCAGATTTACAAATCAGTCCCCATACAAAATCCATTGAAGTTGAAAAGTGTCCCCAGATTCATTGAAGAAAATCTAGTAACCTTACTCTGGGATCATACCCCAATATGCAAAATTCTTGTTTGAATCAGTTGTCAGTCTCTTTGATGAGTAGAAATACTTGGGGCGACAGATCCTTACCTAGGCCACATCCACACCATGCATTTAAAGCACTATGCCACTTTGAACAGTCATGGCTTCCCCCCAAAGCATGCTGGGAGCTGTGGTTTGTTAAGGGTGCTAAGAGTTGTTAGGAGACCCCATATTCTCACCTTATTGCTCATGAAATCACAACCCATTGTTCACTCCCCTGACAGAAAACCCCCATTCCCACAGGGTTAAAACCCCCCTTTCAGGTTAATGTAATGAAAATCTGTAACTTACACCTAGTGTAAATCTCTGTACTCAAGCAATGGGAAGGGGCCACCATCAACTTTTAAAATGGGATGGGGGAGGGGTTGTTGTCTGGGAAATTACAAGACAATTGGTTTAACATCTGTTTCAGGAAAACTGGTGGAAAGCATTATTAAATATAAAATTGCCAAGCATACAAAGGAAGGGTGTGGAACCGCCAGACCATGCCCCTGATGAGCCCAGACACACATCAACATCTGGTGAAAAGTCACACCCAACTTGATATATGACATATGGGGCAGTCTCACCACTGATCAGCTGATCAGTAGCATCTGCAAAGCTTCATGGAAAGTGCTACCTCTAAGGCAAGCATGAGCACTGTACCTCTCATTAGAAATTAACCACTGGAAGGTCATAGACGATATTTATCTCCACCAGGAAAAGCAGTTCAGAATTAACACATCTGATGGGATCACATATCTTCTGAGTTAGCCAAAGCAGACACTGGGCTGCAATTTGTAATTAAACTCCCTCAGCTAATGATACTGCATTACAAACCCAGATCAGTTTAATTACAAAATGCTGTCACTTTGAGTCCTATTATAACAAGTAGCAAACAGATGCATATGCCTTGAGTCCCATCAGCTGGGAAAGAAAGAAAAAGTGACCCACCCCTCAATATGTTTAAATGTGAAACTGGTACGAAGAGCTGCATGCCATCACAGCAAGTGAGCTAAAAACAGAAAACCAAAAATATATAACTTTTGGGAGGGGGTTGGGGAGGTCAATAATTAGACAAGAGGATACTGACCATGTAAAATGCAATTTTGTAATGAATACTTATGTGATGGGCTTTTCTCTGAGATTAGAAATAGACAATCAAATCAAGGCAAAAGTGAAGGCACCCTTGGCGGGGGGGGGGGGGGGAACAGTTTGGAAGACAAATGCAATTATACCACAAATATGTGCACTGCTATATGTTGTATAAGAGAAAGGCTCAAGGAAAACTGGGAATTAAATTTTATGGGGAGGGAGCGGAATCTGCTCATGCTTAGTAAATCTGCCATCTTAATCATCATGTATATATTCATTTGAACAGGATCTTGAAAGTTTAAGCATTGTCTCTGCCTTGCTTTATGTTTCCCTATCTACAGTAATACAAGCTGTTAACAATCTGATGTTAGAACTATGCTGAGTGCCCATTTATGTTGGTCTGAAACAAATACGCTGTTCCATATTCATGAAGCTTCCATTCTGTTTGCAGAGTAAATATGACAGCAAATTGAATTTAAAGTCTTGAGTCCTCAGTTAAGAATTTTCACATTCAAAACAATGAATTTTCAAAATCTGAAACATATAGCTATGGGAATTGTCCAAATACTGACATGTCGGATGCTTTGTACATGTGAAAGCTGGAATGGCATAGCAACTAAGGCCCAGTGGAGATGTAGCAATAGCAGTCTCCAAACCATGGTTTAGGAGACTGAGAATTTGGTACATATACATATGTACACATACATACGTACATATACTCCTACATTCCTCCTACATACCCCCCACATTCCTATTTATTATTCACTAGAATCATGTCTACACCAGGATTGACCAGAGCTAGCTTTAATCATGGCTTAAAACTTTCTAACCCTAGTCCCAAAGCTAAACAGAGTTATCATCAGCCTTGGCTAGTCTCAGTAGATTCTCGAAGTTGCACTATAGCTACCAACAACTGTCAGTGGCGTGTGAGGAGGGGCAGAGTCTCAGTGATGCCTTTCTGATAGTGGTGCTGGGGCTAGCCTGGATGGAGATGGGGTGAGAAGAGATACTGAGTTTGGTAGCATGGGGACACTGCTGCCAACCTGAAGTTCCCCCGACTTCACTACGACCACCACCACCTGACCCCACTTGACCCCATCTCCTTCCTGGCAAGCAAGAGCACTGCTACCAGCAAGGCACCACTGCCACTTTGCTTGCCATGTGCTGTTGCTATTCCTAACAGGGAAGGGATGGGAGAACTTGTAGAGGGTGGAAGAATGGGGCGGGAGCACATGAGCCCATAGCATACTCCTGGTTGCTTAACAATGGTTATGAGACAGGCACATCTGCTCCAACTATAGGAGCAGGGTATGTGAGCCAGGAAGTACCCAGGTTAAGCCTCACCTCAAGTTATAATCTTTCTGCCCCATGTACAATACTCATTGGTCTGCTTTACAAATGTGTTTTAAGGATTGTTCCAATAACGTACATGGAGGACTTTGCAAAAGGCATTGTATAAACATTAATATCATGACCTACCAAAAAAAAAAATCATGCTTGACATTGAATAAAATGCATTTTCAAAGTTTTGAAAAAACTATCCAATGACCATATTCAATCGAAATTTTTTAAAACAAACACACTTTCCACTCCAGGTAGCTTTGGCCTAAACTTGACATTATGATTCCCAGTGACCTGGCTTTCTTCACTGCTTCAGCACAAGGCGGAACTGTAAAGCAGTTGACTGTGTGGCTTTTTAAGTTAGCAAGTTTATTATATCCTGGAAATGTTACACATGTGCACAAAAGAGCAGAGAGCAGTCCGGGCCTGGGTTGCCGCTTCAGTGGTAGTTCTCTAGGTCTGTTCATCACAACAACCTGTTCTTTAGCCATTCAAGACTTGGCCCTTCCTTGTCACAAGAGTGGGAGGGAATATCTGGCATATTGCCATCATCCAGAACCAGATATGTATATGATACAGCCTGGTTGATCATGGCGCTGTATTTTGTTAAGGGAGTGACCCATGGTCCCAGCAAAGCCATAAAACCAATGCCGAAAGAAAGAACGATAATTTGATCCTTTTACCATGCATTTTTCAGAAACAGGATCATTTTACTCAGTGCAGTCATCTTGGAAGGTCAGTTGACTTCATTTTAGGCTAACAGACAGATTCAAAAAGCAGGTTTCTGCCTCACCTGTAATTCTGAACACTATGTCAAGAAGAAATGTTTGAAAAGACACCGATCTTCCTGCAAATGCAAATAATTGTGATTCTATTAGAGGCAGAAGGTGTGGGAATACCTCACCATTTTGAAAGATGCTCACAGGCATCTGCTAATGGAATTACTCTAAAATAAAACTTTCAGGGCCCCTCCCTTTTGGGGGGTGGGGAGTGGCCAAAATCTTACAATTGAAATGAAAATGGGCTGGTGATTATTTGCAGCATGGAAAATGGGGATTAAAACACACACACATACACACCAGAGAGCGTATTTTCAACTGATCTTGTGCTTGCTTCTGTGTCATAAGATTTATTCCATCATTAATCACTGCCCTTCCTTCATCCATGTTAAATATAAAAATGATTAGGAAAGATCCCCATCATGGTTAAAAAAATAATTAGCTGCTACATCATGTTGCACACATTCAGACAGAAAGGAGTGATTAAATTAGGAATATTAAAACCCCATTAATCTGTGCTCAACTTAAGCTCTGCTTGTTCATCTCACTGTGGCACTTATTATTTCTGACACTGAAAGATATTTGAATTACTAGCTGAAACAAGGTCACTATCAGAAAGATGTCAGGTCAGCAATTAGTCAAAGGTGGGAGAAGCTCCCCGAACTGAGTCATGCTTGACATTCCACAAATGTGTCAAGATCTCCTCACTTCTCAATGTCGTTTGGGGGAAGCAGGTCACTTGCAGGAACCTAAGAGCATGCAGATAGCATTAGGAGCTAGCTATTACAGAGCTACATTTGACACTGGTTGACAAAGCCTATGCAAGCACACAGTGGTCAGGACACTAGCTGGTGTCCTGCAGCTAGCTTTGGCTGTTCACTTGCTACACTGAAACCTGTGGGACTTTTGTATGCACAATGCTCTTCCCCAATGCACATGCCAAATGCTCACTTTTGGCTAAAAGCAGCATGCCCCAAAGAGGGTGTCACAGAGCTATTCACCAGCAGTACCTTAAATACTTCATATGTGCAAGTATATGAGTGGTGGGGATGTCACTGGACACAGCCTGTTGCAAACATTTGTCACACTCTGTTGGGAAAGATTGAGGGCACGAGGAGAAGGGGACAACAGAGGACGAGATGGTTGGACAGTGTTTTCGAAGCTACGATGTCAGGGTACTGCCTTCGGAAGAGGGGAGGGAGGCAGGGGAATACAGAGAACGTCCTACGCTTCTGAAGAGCAGCTCCTCGTCCAGCGGTGGGGAAAGCCACACCTCCAGAGGAGCAGAGAGGGAAGGGGGAGGCCAAGCGAGGAGAGGGCTCAAAGATGCTGCTGAGAGCCCAAGCGCCTCACATAACCCGGCTGGCCAAGAAGCACACACGCCACTTCCATCACCCAGCCTACGCAGAGGGGTGAAACGCAAAGAGGGGAGACAGAGATTTGGGGTGTCTAAGTTCTTATGTTGGGGGAGAAGCCAGAAGAGGCCACTCCTGGATTCTGCAAGTGACTAAGACGGACATGAACTTTGTGGTTCTGCACTGTAAATAGTTTGCACCAATAAAACCTGTAAAAGACAGGTCAGAGTCCTGCCTGGTTACTCACCAGCAACCACCACCAGGACCTGACAGCCGAACATGAGTTTGACCAAACTGCAGGAGGCAGTGGAAGACAGGAGTGCCTGGCGTGCTCTGGTTCATGTGGTCACGAATAGTCGGACACAACTAAGCGACTAAACAACAACAACAAATCACTCTGAGATTACTTGCAAAGGAGGCTGGGGCAACTCCATGGACCAACACTACAAGCTGCCACTACCTTTTTGCTTTACAATCAGCTGGGTGGTAGTACCTTGGTATCTACAAAGAGCCACAAGTGAGCTGACTGGTGCTGATCCTGTGCTGCACGCCCTACTTTCCTACATAGGACGCTGCCTTATTATAGTCAGATCATTGATATGTCTATACTGACTGGCAGTAACTCTCCAAGGCTTCAGGCAGGATGTCTTTCCCAGACCTATATTTATTTATAAGGTTACAATTATAAAAACAAGTGAACAGAAAAACCATCCCAGCTGAAGCATAACAGTGATTCAACAGAACAGAACAGAATAAATAAATAAATAAATAAATAAATAAATAAATGTCATGATGCACCTGCAGAAGCACAACCAGATGCCTTCACCTGCCCCAGCTGCAACAAAACATGTCTCTCTCATATCGGTCTCTACAGTCACAGCCAGCGCTGTAATTCTCCAATGGTTTGACTTCACCCTTGATGGCACACTCTTCCATTGTGTCCCAAGAAAGACAAGCCAACAACTGAGGGAACCAAATTTGACATATCCTTCCATCCCTACAGATAAGGTAAAGCCATGGACTGCCAGGGTGTGGGTGTGTGAAGAGAAGGAAAAAATTATTCACCATCTCTGTACTATGTGAAATCCATCTCCCTTCTCACTTTCAGAAGAGCTCATTTCGAAGCATAAGACTGTCAGGGTGGCTGGAGACTGAAATCAACTGAAATGGTACCACACAGATTATTATAGATGCTCTTCCATTTAGAGGGGAGCTCAGGAAGTGGTGATTATTGAAGCATCCCACCCCCTCCACATTCTGCCCCCTCCTGATCTACAAAAACACTAAAATTGTTTTGTTTTGTTTTTATAGGGTTAGGCCTCCCAGGCATGACCTGCACTCACTCTGGCACTAGGGAAATGGCTCAGTGGCAGCTTCTTATGTCATGTAGTACTAGGACAGCTTCTCTAAGGCTCCTTGGGGGAAAGGGACTGTGTACACTCCAGTATTTGGCTCTGCTCAAAAGAATCAATGTGAAGAGCACAACCCTGAGACATCTGAGTATACGTTAGCAATGGGTGAGCCATATATGGCTAGTCTTGGCTTGATTAAGAGGTAAGCCAAGCTTGGGCTTATCCACACTTCCTTTCCTTCCACTCCCTTCCCCACAGGAAAACCGCTTCAGAGCAAATGGCAATCTGGGTTTTCTTGGATTGCCATTTGTCACTAGGAATGGATTTTTCTTTGCTAAAGGTAAAGGGACCCCTGACCATTAGGTCCAGTCGTGACCGACTCTGGGGTTGCGGCGCTCATCTCACTTTATTGGCCGAGGGAGCCGGTGTACAGCTTCCGGGTCATGTGGGCAGCATGACTAAGCCACTTCTGGTGAACCAGAGCAGTGCACGGAAACGCCGTCTACCTTCCCACTGGAGTGGTACCTATTTATCTATTTGCACTTTGATGTGCTTTCTAACTGCTAGGTTGGCAGGAGCAGGGACTGAGCAACAGGAGCTCACCCCGTCACGGGGATTCGAACCGCCGACCTTCTGAACGGCAAGTCCTAGGCTCTGTGGTTTAACCCACAGCACCACCCGCGTCCCTTTTCTTTGCTACATGGCACTTATTTCCCTGCCGGTAAAATGTCACATGTGACGTATTTCTTTTAACTTTTAGAAGGCAGAAAGAGGCAGGAGGAGTCTGAGTTTCTGAGTACCCTGCTGATCACCCTCGTCAGCCGGGGCCAGTCCCTTTTGTTCACTTCCAGTGTCTACCTATCATATGCTAAGAGGGAGCCTTTGGCAAGAGGGAAGACATACTTGCCACCTTGATTTACAGCTACCACCATGCAAAGAGTTCACTCAGGATCGCAGCTGCCTATCAGGAGACCACCTCTCTTAAGCTATTTATTTGAAGGCCTGCATTCCTGAAATTGTAACTTCCAGGGCACCTCAACATAATGCATAACACAGCTGGATGCTATAATTTTTTCCCCTTTGCACCTCCTCCACTTCCTTAAAATCCATTCCAAGTGACTGACATTTGCTGAGTGTATTTATGCAGCCCCTTCTAATCCCTTCAGAATATTAAGACTGCATTACTTTGTCTTTGGTTACATTAACTTCAATTTTCCTTATGAGTAAGTATTTGGTGAAAAATTAATATAGTGAAGTTGAAAAGAATCTTATGATGGGAAAAGACTAATTTTGTCTCGTGGCTGCTCAGATACCAGAGTATACTGGGGTTAATGTAATTAACTTACAATTTTAGCCTGGGTTGTGTACATACACTGAATCTCCCGGCTGGAAACAAGATTAGATTTTATTACACTATATATCCTGGTTATCTTCACCATGCCTACGATATTACTTCCCTCAATGACTTCAAGGCTCTTTGCTGCAATGAAAATGCAGAACCATCTGGTACAGAGCCCATGCAGTTTATTTAAGGATTTAATTAAGTGCTCTAAATGGAGAGCTTCTCCGAATTAACATTTTAAATGTGACTTATTGCAGGTTTAATATTGTCTTAATGCCAACCTGGGAAACTCCGTAGCCAAGTTGTTGACGTTTAAATTGAATTCATTTGGGTGGCTCCAGGGGGACTCATTAATTAATCTAAACAACTAATGGGGATTGGTTCTGACTTTTGATGAAGATTATTTACAGAGACAATTTGCTGTGAATAAAGAGTCACAGTAGGCATATGTTTAATTGAATTCTTTTTTTAAAAAAAGGACATCTCATTGTCTTTAATATCAGGAATGCATCTTATGAGAAAGCTTTGAAATGCCATGAAAGGAAGGATGGCTGGAAACTTCCTCACTGAGTGCTAATAACAAAGGGAATGGGTAATTACATTTGCCTGTGTAATTTGCAGCTTGTAAGGGGACAACAGGTCTGCCTCATTAATAGCATAAGCAGGAAGAATTATGTCCTACAGGCAGCTTTTGGGTGGTAATCTGACTTTATATATTTTACTTAACAGTCATGAATTGTGAGGTTTGAAGGAACCTGAAGATCATCTGGTCCAGGATCTTGCATTGGAGCAACACTCACCATCCTCATCCCATAGGAAGTTCCCCAACCATCAATGGGTGGTACACTTTAGCAGGTACGTTGGGACAGTGCCTTCTCAGCAGCAGCACCAGAAGAGAAGGTTCCTCTATAACCAGGCCTTTAGGCTGATTGAACATTCTATGGCCTTTTAAACTGGGTGATGGAGGGTTACTGTTTTTGGTTTTTGTTATGTTATGTATTATACTGTAAACTGCCCTGTGAACCTCGGATGAAGGGATGTATATTAAACAAACAACAAACAATACAACAACTATTATGTGGCAGCCAACAAAAGAAAAATGGGGTGAGAGTAAGGGTGGAATAACGACACAGCAAGAAGAATCCTGAACTGATACAAAAGAGAAATATTCATCCTAAAATAATCCATTTCTCCTGAGAAGGTTTCCAGACATCTGAATATGGCATGGTGCAGAATCACAGAGAAACCCATGTGTCAATCCTTTTTCCTTTGTCTTCCACTTTCCACCATACAATGATTGTAGTGATATGTGACCTTGAACCAGAACAATGCCTTCTATGGGCAACAAGGATGCCAACTTGAATAAAATATTGTGGGGGCTCAGGTAAGCCCTGCCCTGCATAACTGATCACATGATGCAGTGCACACACACCATTTGAATGGGAATGCCCATCAACTTTATGGGGGCCCGCCCCCTCAAATATTTTATTGTGGACGCAAAAGCCCCCATGCTCCCTAGGAGTTGGCTCCTATGATGGATAATGCCATATACTGTATTTTATGGCATAGAAAGTGAAACTAGGAAAGTTTTATTCTTTAGTCTTTTTTAAAAAGAGAAATAGACTTTTACTATTATTCTACTACAGTCTCTGGCATTCATTAAACAATGGTCATCTACTCCTGGCTTCAGTCTAGTTCAGAGATGCAACTCTGTCCAGATTTCATACTTCCCTATTTTCAGATCACAATTTAATAATAATTATCCTTTCATGGGACTTGATGGCAGTTTCAGATGGCTGTAGGTGAGCAGCTTATTTATTTGTTTTGGGAATTTCCTGTCCTGTCCTTTTACAGTGAAGACAGCACCTCTACAGCAAAGGAAGTCTGAATAACAATGTTAAAAGTTTTAAATAGCTGGTGGAAGACTGGTGGAGAGGGGGTCCAAAAAGCCCTCTCAAGGAATGGAGGACGAAGAGGCTCTCTCTCAGCTGTCTTGAAAATCTGCCAGATTTGGGACAGAGAAGAGTACCCCATCAGGTCTTAGGGCAGAATAGTAAAGGAGATGACTAAACTAGACCTAAGATATCTATGGCTTTAAAGGTAAACTCCATTCCCTTGAATTGGTGGCCACTTTTGTGAAATGGGGGTGATAAGCTCCCACATGCATGTACCCACTAACCACCTTGCTGCTGCATTCAAGCATTGCATGGGAAACTTGGACTAAAGTATCTCCAGTTACTTCCTCCCACTCCCCAAGAATGGTGTCATAGCATATTTATGTATCTGGCTAAACTGGAAAAAATAGCCCACCCTTTCCCCAGCTTCTTCCACAATGAGAACCATGTCCATCACAACAATGGTTGTATGTAGCAGCTAGAATTACTAGCTGTATATGTGGGAGAGAGGGCGTACCATTTGGGAATATGCATGCATGCATGTATGTATGCAGAAATAGCCTCAGCCTTCCCAAACCATGGGTATACCCACAGTGCTGGTAAATATCCTAATCCGCAGGGTAGCGGTGACTATCCTAATAGGATGGGTAGACCAAGAGGAGCATCGAGCAGGGAGCTGGGGTTGATGGATAGGGGAACAAAAACACAACCTTTCTGCCTCAGCTCTCACATCTTTTCTCAGTGTTTAAACAGAAAGGATCTGCAGAGGGGCATTCTTAGGAGGATTCCTGGAGTTTGAAACAGACAGGTCTTCTTTAGAGACAAGCCAAATATCAAGTATGTTTTGACTGTTTTTCTTCCTGTCTTCACTAGTTCCCAATAGGGTAAGTGTAAGCTGGCATTAGCATAAATGCATTATGTTTCTCCCCCAATGACTATCTATATTTACATTTTGTTCTGAAGTATTTTTCAGGCCTTGAGCTGTTGGGGAAGGAGAAAACAAATGCTTTAAAACTTCCAAGCCAGCTATCTGTTCTGGCTGTGGGGACTCTGGTGCATTGCTCCACTTCTCCATGCATTTCCAAAGAGGGAGCCAGTCTGCAGAAGCATCCCACAGCACCAACTTATCAACTCCCCCTGCTGAAAGGAATTGAAATCCCCATGACACAGCATCCCCATGTGCTTTTTAGAGCTCACACAGAGTGCCAGGCCAACTGAATAATCAGAAATTTGAGGACAAAAGAAGGGGGGAAAAAGGTCAGGGGAATTTGCCCCACCAATTTTCAGTTACATACAATTGTCTCGTGTATCAGATAACAATTCTACAATACCAGCCTTCCTTAAAAAAAAATAGCAAATCTGTCATGACATAAATGGAGTAGAATCCAATTAATCAGATGGAACTTTTGAACCCCATCACCTTCCTATGCCCCCTATGGCATGGAACTTGGACATATGCAAGGAAACAAGCCCAAAGACAAAAAGGTCCAGATTTCCTGTATGTATTGTTCTTCTACATTTATTTTTATACCAAAAACAGGTTTGAACAGCTCCCAAATTCCACTGCTTTGTACAAGCTTTGCACAAGCTGCATGCTAATGTAGAATAGAACTGATGGGATGGATACACGGAGAAAAAGCATGCATAGTCATTAAGTCAGATGCAACTAGAGCAGCCAGCCCTTATCAGCATGGTGGGATACTATCAAGAACATTGCTAGATTCTCTCAGAGATCCACAAAGGAACTCTTTTATGCAAACACCTCCAGCGGTAGCTTTTAAGCATCTGACAGTCAGAGTGGTAAAAAATTATACATTCAGCTGGGTTTCCAGGGGAGAGTTATTGTGCAGTACATCGGAAGGGGGGAGAGCATCTTGATAATAATAATAATAATTTTTTAAAAGAATAATTTACAATTGTCACAGGGAGGGGGGGAAAGACTGTTAGACTTTGAGGCAAGATCAATTGGGCACTTAAGGAGGATTGGAAATGGTTTTCTATCTGGCACCCCATAATATGTTGACAGCAAAATGCTCCAGTTTCATGTAAAAGTGGCTTACAGAAACAGGGAGATCCTATACATAAAGTCATCTAAAACAGTAAAGGTGGGATTTGGGGTTTTGACATCTGAGATAAGAAGCATACTTTATTTTCTTTGGAACTGATGGTGTCTAAATGCTTCAGAGCTACAGCTCTCATAATCTCTGGCCATTGGGCCTCCTTGCTAGCTGGGGAGATGGGAGATGGAGTCCAACAAGATTTCATAGAATCATAGAGTTGGAAGAGACCACAAGGGCCATTGAGTCCAACCCCCTGCCAAGCAGGAAAGGACCACATCTATGTTCAAGAGTATATTTGGAGGACCACATATACACTATATATTTGGGGGGGCCACTTTGAATCCATACAAAATGTTACACTTACAAAAATTTACATTACAACAGCTTCTCTGCAGTGTTCTTCTTAGAAGTTTATGACTACAGTGGTACCTCGGGTTAAGAACTCAATTCGTTCTGGAGGTCCGTTCTTAACCTGAAACTGTTCTTAACCTGAGGTACCACTTTAGCTAATGGGGCCTCCTGCTGCCGCTGCGCCACCGCCAAGTAATTTCTGTTCTCATCCTGAAGCAAAATTCTTAACCCGAGATACTATTTCTAGGTTAGCGGAGTCTGTAACCTGAAGCGTCTGTAACCCGAGGTACCACTGTACCTGTTTATGCAACCATAGATTCCTGAGATCATTTAGTACCACTAAGGACATTCAAGGTCTGGTCTCTTGCTTATAGCATACTTTATGCTAAAACCATTGTGCAAGTGGAAAACACTATTCTGACATAAGAATAAAATAGGTATAATTTTATGGGTAGATTATAAAGATTCTATATAATCTTTAAATACAAAACCTACAAATCATTGTTAAGCTACATTTCTCATTGTGGTATTGGGCCTCTACTATTTCTACACAGCACATACAACTGCACAGTTCTTAAAATTGCACCACATCTATATGCCCCTACTTCAGGAAAATTATGCCGCCTTAATTACGGTAGTCTGCTATGAGTTAAGGAAATCCCCACCCCAATAAAAAGATCACAAGCATATATATTTTTATCTCAGAGGCATCTTGACCATTCCTGTGGGGCTGCCTGTTACTTTACGCACCATGTAATGTATATACAAGAAAAGGGGGTTAGGTTTTTAAAATACAATGATGCAACAGTGAAAGCATGTGAAGCAAATTTCAGAGACTGACCTTTCTGTTCTCATAGAGATCCTCGTTTTCTTTGGTTTTATATTCACATGTAGCTGTTTCCATGTCCTAGGAAAAAGAAAGAGTGCCCTCATATTGTTGTCAACTATTAAAAATGCAGGTAATTGAGCTGTGGTTGTGTGATATCCAGATAAGTGTCTGTTATTTGAGGGCATTTGTTAACAGTTCAAGAACTGCTATATTTTGAAAGACCAATCACCATTCCATGTCAATAAGCTGTACAGTACTTACATCCTGTTTTTTAATCAGGTATGGCTAGTTTCTACAAAGAAATATATTGAAAACAGTTGTGAAATGAATTATTCTGTATGATTAAAATTATGGTTACCATTTAGAAGTCCTGAAAGAATTCAGTTCATCATATCAGCAATCCACAGGAAAGAAGAGACTAAGTTTCGCAGTCCAAGGGCTGCAATGAGAGTTTGTCACCCACATACAATGGGTATCTTTATGTGACTAAGTTATTTCTGCAATTCTATGTGGTTCTTGGATCACTTGTATTCAACATCAGAAGGTATAGACTTCCATGTATAAATGCAACCTTTCTGGACAGGCACATGTAGGTACTTTTTGCTTTGCCTTGGGTTCACTAAAGATGCATAGCTATACTTGTTTTCCATCCCTAGTTATCATAATAACATTGCTTGCACAGCTAACAGCACTACAGCAGCACTCAAGACCAGCATCATGGGCACAGCCAAACACAGAGAAAGTGAAGTCTGACCCAGCACATTCACAGCTAAAGGTACCACTTTTTGGTGGCGTTTGCCATGAACTTAGTGTCAGGGAACTGACATCGGAGCGAGAGGTGAAGGCAAGGCTCCCGAGCGATGCAGGAGAGGGGACCAGCAGGGGGGAAGGAATTCAGCGCAACACCAGTAGAGAAGGGAGGGAGATGGAGGATTCGGAGAGGGGTCTCCAAGACTCTTCGCCCGAGACTAGTGGAGAGAGCACGGGCACGCCTCTGCCCACTCCTTCCTTGCGCAGAAGAGTCCCGCGCAGGGAGAGTAGGTGGAGACTTGGCGTCAAACAGCTTCTATGCTGGAAGAGGTTCAAGAAACACCCACTGACAGATTCTGCAAGCGACTGAACGGCCATGGAGTGAGGGCTGTCAGCCGAGGCATGGTTAGCCAGGCAATCTAGCCGAAAGTAACGGCAACTTACGCACAAGTAACCCCTTATAACCATTACACTTAGTAATACATTTTCCAGGGCATCTATAACCACAGATTCACTAAGATACAATATATGTATTGTGTTGCTATGTTTATCCTTTCTTCAAGGAATTTAAGATGGCATAGAATATATGGGGATTATCTCACTGAATCCTCACAACCACAGGGTATATTTGTGTTGCATTTGTATTTATTGTTTTTATTTGGACACTTACTGATGTGTGGTTGTATGGATGTTTTAGCTGAAATTCCTGCATTGCAGGGGCTTAGACTAGATGACTCTTGGGTCCCTTCCAACTCTAAGATTCTATTATTCTACGATTTATAGATTACTGTCAGCTGCCATTAACTTTTAGGAAAGGCAGGACACAAATATTCAAAATAAAAAAACCAACCCAGTTTAGGCTGACAATGTGTATGACTAGTCACAATTCACTCAGCGAGACTCATGGCCGAGTGAGAAGGAAGTCAAACCTAGTTCTCCTTGGTCTTAGTCAACTAAACACCATATCAGGGCTGCTATCTTATTAGGGAGTAAAGCCAACTGCTGAACACAATGTGACGTTTCTAAGTAAACACACATTTTTGAATAAACATACACTGTGGACAAGACTTTTCTATTTCTATATGGTATTTTCCACAGGGCTGCACCACATGAAGGACTTTGAAGCATCCAAACTAGTCCCTTGCAGGAAAAGAGAGAGACAAATAATTGAAAATAGCCAATTCCCATCAGCCCAACCTGCATGGCCAAATGGCAGGGAGTAGTCCAACAACATCTGGTTCTCTATCTCTGCCTTACATGTTTGCTGTAAGTATTGCTGAAACACTGATACATTAATGCTAAGAATTAATCTCATCCTTTAGTAATGCCTAAAAGTCACGAATGCCAGTTGTAGTTTTCTACCATTCTTTAGGTGCTTTTAGTTTATTTGTGGCTCTCATTCCATTGGATAACTCATGACTGCTAAGAATGTGTATAAGAATATGTGCTTTAGTGCATGAATCCAGAGTTTAAAGCCGTTTAATTCCCTTCAAGATGTGAGATCTTTCTTTCTCTCATTGGATGGTTTAAACATGTGGTCCTCTCTGGTTGGTTGGCATTTATCTATCCTAGAAGACAACGGAACAGTGCGTCTTGGGGGTGAAGTCAAACCGTTAGAGAATTACAGTGCCTGCTGTGGCTGTAGAGACTGATATGAGAGATACATGTTTTGTTGCAGCTGGGGCAGATCAAAGTGTCGTTTCTTCTTTCTGCACTCCTCCCAGCGGTCATTCCTTCTCTGTTCATTGCTGTGGATACACATGACTGATTGTTTCCAGGCACTGTGGATGTCTGCAAGGGATTATCACATACTGGGGTTAAAGTTGCCAGCTTTCATGTCATCTCTACTCCACTGAAATCAATGGGATTTAAATGTGCTTTATTTTGTCTGGGTTGTGTCGTTTGTTTGGAGAGAAAATTACTCTAGTTAGATGAGGTATAGCAGGCATTCCTCAATCTGATTTGATAACATTTTACATCCCTCCCCCCAGCATGTGATCCTTAGGTTAATTTCAGAAAACAAGCCATATTATCTCAACAGGAGCTTGTTGGCCTCAACAATTCACTTTTATAATTATTCACAAAACTACCATGATTCAATTATTACAAGTGGAAGTCAGTATTGCACACTACTTAATTATAAGGCACAAGCTTACAAGAGCAATAATGCAGGTGTGCAATGATACAGAAGGAA
Source organism: Podarcis erhardii (assembly GCF_964252035.2). Taxonomy (NCBI): domain Eukaryota; kingdom Metazoa; phylum Chordata; class Lepidosauria; order Squamata; family Lacertidae; genus Podarcis; species Podarcis erhardii. The sequence continues at coordinate 38,200,956 of NC_138498.1, forward strand.
GAAATTATAAATTTCACTAGCTTTATGTTACCAATACCTTCAAGGTCTTGTAAATCAGGGGTTGCCAATGTGATGCCCTCCAGATGTTTTTGGCTATGATCTTACCCAGCCCCTGGGTATTGGCCATGCTGGCTGGGGCTGATGGAGAGTTGTAGTCCACAACTGAACATAATGAAAAGTTCTAGGGTATGAGACAAGTGATTTGATGGAATTGTTATATTAAAAACCAGATTTCTACTTGGGCAGCTTTAAAGTAGCTCATAGACTGACTGCCCTCCCAAAATAACTTTAGCCTCTTTTGATAAAACTGGCACCATTTACTTTATTTTATTTCCACCCATCTCTCTGGAAGAATTTCTGATCAATTCTGAGGAATAGAACAAAGTTCTAGATAAGAAAAGGTATTGTCCAAGGTAGAAATTCTGAAGACGAGGGGTCAGTTTCCTGGTAAGAGAGGATATGAACAGCATCCTGGGCACCATAAGGGAAGACTTAGTAGCACCATGGATAGGGGAAAGGATGGCCTCTCTAGCTGATTTTAGACAAGCAACTGGTAGTATGAATCAATTGTTGCTCTTCCACTTTTAGCTACAAACAGACTTCAAAAAACATTCTACACTACTGGGATTGTTGCGCTTTTCCTGTATGTGCCTCCTGCTGCATTTCATTCATACCTGTAACTGCGATGCTGCTGCTGTGGGTGGGAAAGGTGCAATTTACCTGAGTGGCCATGTGGGATGGGGAGGGGGAGTGATCCTTAAATTAAACCAATACATTATATATTTAGCACTAAGCACTTAATAATTTAAGTGTGATTGCCCGTTGATTTATATTTTTTTTAAACTGAAGTATTTAACATTTTTTTTGATTGAAAATATAACCTGGAACATAAATTGGGAATGGGGCGAAAACCACATTGCTAAAATGGCAATTCAAATGAGTTTTTTGTTTAGTTTTTAAACAATACACTAGAATTCTGGTATTAGGTCAGGATAAACAAAATGAAAAGTTGTAGCTCAGTTGTAGAGCATCTGCCTTGCCTGCAGAATGTCTCAGATTTAATTGCCAGCATCTCCAGGCAGCGGTGGGAAATACTTCTACCTGAAATTATGGAGAGCTGCTGCCAGTCAGTGTACAATACTGAGCTACATGGACCAATAGTCTGACTCACTTTAAGGCAGCCTCCTATTTTCCCCAAGAGCAGGATTTCTTCTTTTCCATGCAATGCATAACCACTTTATGGCACTAATTGTCATAAGATGCAGAGATGGCAAATTCTAGATGCTGCCTGAGGACAAACACCACCAGAGTCTGCCCATTCCTGAGACTGATGGTGAAGATACCCCTTCTCACAGCACTTCCACATAAATGGTTTCATAAGTGATATACACTCTGAATCAGAATGCCAGTCCCAATCTCCTCTCCAGTTTGTTGCAGTCAAGACAGACTAGCAGGATCAGTAAGTGTGGAAGAAAGAGCTAGTTGATGTGATACCCAAAAGGAGATGGTTGCTTTAGACCAGGGGTGGCTAACTTGTGGCCATCCAGATTTTGCTGGACCGCAGCATCCATCATCACTGACCTTTGGCCATTGTGGCCAGGTCTGATGGGAGTTGTAGTTCAGTAACATATGGGGGGCACAGGTTAGCCATTCCTGCTCTAGACCCCACATCTGGAAGCAATCTCCTACTTGCCAGCTATTCTTGCTTTTAAGAGGGGAATTTTCTGTCATGAAATGCTACTTATCTGAATTCTGCGTGCTCTTTTTGGCCCAGTCTTTTCTTTCTTTGCACCTTATTCCTTCTCAGCAGCTTATTTATTTGGCCAACCCACCCAGAACGCCCTAACCCAGATGTTTCCAGAGGGGATGTCTGAATAAATGAAGCCCCAGTTGGTTCTATCAGCTCACTTTTTCCCTTCCTTGATAAACCAGAGACCCTGGGGAAACCCAAGGTCATCTTTAAATTAGCTTTTTTAACTCTAGATGGAGGGGGTGGGGAATCAGCTCAAGAAATCAGGCTAATATTGCTTTATGAGGCACACTGAGTCTTTCTGGGAGTTCAGCTTGCAGGAGGATATTGTACAGCAAGTCACATCTATTGCGAGTCTTAAGAAAGGTGCCTTGTTTTAAAATTTAGCAAGAAGTTGAGATAAGAAAAGAAAGAAAGAAAGAAAGAAAGAAAGAAAGAAAGAAAGAAAGAAACAAACAAACTATGGAAAGATGGTACAATTTTTGGATGGTGTTTGTGTGTGTTAGTTAAAACAGCCACAATTCATACCAAATCAGCATGCATCAACTTCCTTTCCTAAGTCATTTTTGAAGCGGGGGGGGGGGGGGCACCATCTGATATAGCTACAATTTAAACATAGCAAAATAAAATAAACTGCCGCCTTTTCAAATATTATCTCACAGTTCACTGTGTACCCTCCACCCTTTCTCCTCATGGCAAGACCAACCACTGCATAAAAATGCTTTTCATCATTTGCAAAAATTTGATGCCCAAAATAGCCCCCTGGTTGCCTTAGCAACTAGCATTTATTTCCCCTCCTCCCCTTCCATTTCTCCCCCCCCCCTTTACCCTTTGCATATTGCTGCATATTTCTATCATCTCTTTCCAGGCACAGTTCATAAACACGGCTGCATAATAAAGAATGTTATCACCAATGACTTACAGCCCAGCTGCTGCAAATAAGATATGAAGTGGCAGGGAAATACAATTTCATGCAGCTAGGACAACAGATTGATAGGGTGCCCTTCAAATTTGATGCCACTTCTTTAAGTCTGTCCAAATTAAAAAAAAAAAAGTTGGTTTGCTCTCCTCCTCCCCCTTTCCTTGGTAGCAATAGACAATAAAGGCGAGAGATAATTCATAGGGATTCTCATTACGTCTGGAGCAACCTTGCCCTGAGATATTGACAATTCAAAGAGATGCACATTTCTTCTCCCCTTTGCCCTGGTTCTCCGGCTCTCCTTCCACACTGAAACACTTATCCATCTAGTCTATGCACCTTTTTAATTTAAATATTGTCCCTTTCAAATTATTGTTCAGACTCAGGTTCCTTGGAGGAGGTTTGCCATAGACAAGAGATAAAATAAAATCCTTAACTCCCACCATCACCACCTTCAAAGTTTGATTTGATTCAAGAGATATGAAAGCTACAGATTTAATGGGAAGAGATCTCAGGGACATTGTCTCTGTCAAAGAGAAGAGAGAGGAGATTGCTTCTCAAGGATGCCTCCTGGCAATTGCTTGCTGATGGGCTGCCCTCAGCATGAAGGTTTGGACATTGATCTGAACAGACAAGAGTTATCATCCTGGTCCTTTATGGCACAATCATAGGGCCATTAAATGCCATTGTAACACAGAGTTGCCATTCCAACAAAGAAGACTTGCTACACACTGGAACGTTCCTGAGAAAACATCCATAAATTAGTATTTCATTTGAAAGAAACTCATCTTGACTTTGTATTAACTGTTTGTTTGTGCAAGTGTAATATAGTCATGTAGATAACTTTTTTATGGGAGCATCATGTGGACCTCTGATCATGCAGATCTACAAAGGCATCAGATAGGGCATGCAGGGCAGTAGTAACCAATGTGGCAGACTGTAGTTAAGTACTATGACTCCCATCAGTCCCTACCCCATGACCAACAGTCAGGAATAATAGGAACTGTAGTACAGCAACATCGGAAGGGAACCATATTGGCTATCCCTGATGCAAGGTGTGGTCATGGGGCAGGCTGGATATGGAGAATAAAATGGGAGAGGGGAAACCCACTTTGGGAAAGAGAAGGTTTTCAAGCCTGGCTGCTAAATTTAACCCAATGACCTACATAGACTTCATTCTGAGACTACATAGCTGTCTAGGAAGGAGGTGAGGCTTGCAATCAGGGTGTTATCTGGGGCAAGCTTCACAACATGCAACATCTTAAAGTGTATCAGGTACATATAATTATAATTTTCTTATATTTGGATCCCACCTTGTTTCTATTATGGAACTCAAGGTGATATACTTGGGGTTCCCAAGCGGTCTCCCATCTAGACTTTAACTAGATCCACACCTGCTTGGCTTCAGCAAGGTCTCAGGTGCCTTCAAACTATACTAAAAAATAAATAACCTTACAAAAGGAAGTGACAGTTTTTTCATAAAGCATGTTGCCTGTAAGGTAATTAGAATTGGCCTGTCTAAACAACTATCATCCTTTGTGTTCAAAGGATGTGTTTGTGTATTTTGAGTACACTCACTCATGATTGTGTTCATCAGTGGTCTCAAACAAACGGCAGATCTTTCTATTTTCCTCCCTATTTACAATCTGATGAGGCATGCAAGTTTTGATGACCACCGGACACTGGGTATGGTAACTCTGGGAAATTCAAAAGATGTGTATTTAAGGGTTTCTGGCTATGTCACAAGTCAATTGTGGTCATTCCTCACTGCCCTCTGTGGGCAGCGGGGGAGGTTCAGGCAGGGGAAAGCCAGGATTTATGAGGCAAAAATCTTGGCAATATTCTCCAGTGGAGTCTGGGGAGCTCACCACATCCCACTGTGCCACTTAAGCCCATGTCTGCCAACCTGACAGGCAGAATGGGTGCAACCTGGGAGTGTGTCCCTGCCATGGATGAGCCTCTGTCTCCGGCATGATTTGTGCTTGGTTCCTCCTTAATCTGGAATATTGGTGTTAATGAAGAGGAAATGTTTCTGCTTGTAGGTATGTTTCAACCAATCATTAACAGTTCCTATTCATGCTCATGCTCATTATTTGAACATGGGGACAAACTTCAATTGATAATGAAAGCCTTTAGTGTTTTCCCCTGATTCTGACATGATAGAGATATAGATAGGAGTTCCAATCTTAGAGAAAACAGCCCCAGGATAATCAAAGGGCTCTGACTCCACTTCTCTCCCTTCCTTAACAGGTGGTAGCCTATGACTGCCAGGTACCTCAAGAGATAGTTTTCAAATGCATTAACTACTCAATGTAAGCATACAAACCCTCCATGTGAGGGCCACATGGGCCACATGGACTAGCTCCACCTTCTGCCACCAAAGTGCTCAGTTACCATGTGCCACCCACCCAAGCATTCCAGCAGGGCCAGCCCACCCATGAGGTAAGGTTAGGCAATTGCCTCACGGCAGAAGCCACGGGACAGCAGATCCTCGTATATTTCTTTATTCCCCACCTTGTTCCTGGTGTACCTTTTCTTCCCTGGCGGGAGGGGGGCACAATTCTGTGCTTTGCCTCAGGTACCAAAATGTACTAGGCTGGCCCTATATTCAGGCAGTGTGAGGAGGGACCCTGCAAGAACACCAAAGGAATATCATGATTAGACCAGGGTTCCCCCTCACATGTATACATTACTAGAGCCTCTTCCCATGCCAGATGAATGCATGGACAGTAGGGAGTGCGCCACCAGGCAGAACAGCAGGGAGGGAAGGCCGGCCCATGCAGCTCTGTAACCTCATTTACATGTTCTTTCATGACCTGAGGATTTCCTGTCTATGTAAACAGAGTCCCCCTCCCACTTAATGATTTTGTAGAGTTTTGATATAAAACATCAACAGTGCATTAAATAAAATAAAATCCATTTATGCTGTCCACACATCTTCAGCTCTCTCTTTTTCTTCCTTCTCACAGCAATAAAAAATAAATTTGAGGTTGTTGACTCAAGATAATAACCTCAAATTAAGAACTTAAAAACAACAACACACAATCCCCAATTATCCTTTATTTTGTAAGCAATTCTTTTGTCAGATGTAGAGAAATGGGGAAAATCCAGATTCAAAGCTAAAGCTCCCCTGGAATGTTGCCTTGAAGACAGCTCTGTCTCTGCATAATAGCAGATAATAGTTGTAGGCAGAACAATGCTGTTATGTGAAAAGTGGAAACAGGTGAGCTTTGTCAATTTTGCTTCTGTGCCAAAAGGGGCATCTTAGCCATGTAAAAATATGGAGGGGGGCGGGACATGCTGCGTGGAACTGGAGGGATCAGCTCTCTCTATGCCAATACCCCTTGGTAATATTGAATACCTATTGACTTCTGAGGCTTTGACATGAGTTGGGTGTGGCAGCTCAGTTAACTTCTCAGAAAATAAGATCTACAGGGCCAGATAAAATTCACCAGCTTCAGGAGGGTAACAGTGGTTCCAGAAAGAAGGGAAGGCTCCTTCCCATTGCTGATTCGTTTAGAAGGGAATTTTCATTTGCTATCTGCAGTGATCCCCCAGTCCTGGTGCAAATGATGTGGGCAGAGGGGTGGGTTTGCTTTATTACCCAAGCATAGACTTGTAGTCTGAGATAAGTTAGAGGGGGGCTCTTCTATATGTCAGATTTCAAAATTGCATAAGTGATAGAAGAGCTGCTGAGAAGCTTAACGAAGGAGCTGCCCATTAGCACAGCCAACCTCCCCACACCAAAAAACCTCAACTGTTTTGCTTACTGAAGAGACAAATCACCGTTCACCTGGCAGAAGGACAATATTTGAAAAGGGCTGCAATGCACAGTCCTATGAAAGCTTTCTCAGAAGTCTCACCAAGGTCAGCATGAATCCACAATTCTGCTTATCATATTTGTCATAGCAAGTGTTCCATCCCCCTCTGCTGAGAATGGAGAGGGGACCCCTAGCCTACTTGCCCAGCTCCAAGATACAGTTGTTCTGTGGGCTTCTGTGGGCTCAGCTGTGGAAACAACCCTCAACCCCCTCTCCAACTCCAAACTAGAACCTTGCAGGGAGACATGGACATTGTCCCTAGCCTCATACAGAGGTACAACAACACAAGGTTAGACATCAGAGACAAGGGGAAGGGTGAGGTCCTGGTGCCCACAAGTTTTGGCTCCCCCCCCCAAAGCCAGACAAAATTTGTGGAGCCCTGTCCGCAGGCTACCTCACTAAGGAATACAACCAGAGATGGATAAGTGAAAGCACACCTCAATTCAACAGTATAGTCATTGCAGGATAATTTTCTCTGAAGAGAATACCCAGACTCTCCAATCCTAGCCAAAGTCATTATTGAAGCAAGCCGCTGCCCTGTGTGGAGGCCAAGTTCAAGAGCACAGAACCTTCATTTCCTTGAATAGCAAAACCCATTTATCTTTTTCCCCCTTGAGTAAACAAACAAGCCACCCACCACCACCACCCTGTCCTATAAATGCCCCATAATATACAGTATCCAAAATGTACATTTAATTCCATCTTTGCTAAAACCTTAAACCCTACTGACACCATAAAACATCGGTGGACTGCCGGCTATGATTGTCTCTCATAATTGAGGAGAACATTAAGGCAAGAGGAATTGTGCTGAAAAATGACATCTTATCTATTTCCTCCCCACCCTTGCTCTCTATATGCCACATTTTTGTCATTGCAGGTCATACACCTGCTCCCTACTTCATAATACACAGAAGTGATAAATGCTTGGATGAACAGATTACTGGAGGCCGTGTCAATCTGGAAACAGGAAAACTCACTCAATTGCCAGCTTTTTTGTCCTGTAGAAAAATAAAATGCCAATACCATGAATTTGTCTTTCTCCTCCCTTGTGCTACGGGTGATGATTGATTGTCAAGAAAGAGACCATATTAGAGCTGGAGGGGAGTTTCGAGATGAGGGTGACCATGCCCAGGTTTCAAAGAAGGGAGGATAATTTACATGAAACAAAGTAAATTTGTGGTACGACAAGGTTAAAATACATAAGGCCTTTAAGAATCATGTTGTCAGAAAAGCATTGTTTAATGTCTGGATAAAATATAAAGACTTATTGGAAAACAAGACCCCAAGGTGGCTATCACCAATGGAGGCTAAGGCCCCGAAAAGACTCAATATGGAGGCCAAATGGCCGAAATATTGGGAAATAATAGAAAAAGATGGAGATAATTGGAAGCTGCAGAGTATGGAGAAAATAAAAGATAAAGTGCGAGATTGGTTACATTATGCTCAGATTAAAGAAGTTTTTAAGTTGGACAAAAAGATAGGGTTCCAGGTGGAAAAATCAAAGTTAGAAACAGAACTGTTAGAATCCACCTTTAAGACACTTTCAAGAATGTATAACTTGCTGCTAAAATGGAATACACAGGATGAAACGGTTAAAACAGCTATGATAAAATGGGCACAGGACATAGGGCATAACATTATGTTTGCTGACTGGGAAAAGTTATGGACCACCGGTATGAAGTTTACGGCATGTAATGCCTTGAAAGAAAATATTATGAAAATGATATACAGGTGGTACATGACCCCAGTCAAGCTTGCAAAGATATACCATTTGTCTGATAACAAATGTTGGAAGCGTAAAGAAGCTGAAGGAACATTCTTTCACCTCTGGTGGTCCTGTCCTAGAGTGAAGACCTTCTGGGAAATGATATATAATGAGCTGAAAAAGGTGTTTAAGTATACCTTCCCTAAGAAACCAGAGGCCTTCCTTTTGGGCATTGTCGGCCAGAGTGTGCAAAAGAAGGACCGAACTTTTTTTATGTATGCCACAACAGCAGCAAGGATACTCATCGCTAAAGGCTGGAAAACCCAAGATTTGCCCACACTGGAAGAATGGCAGATGCAACTGATGGACTATATGGAACTGGCAGAAATGACGGGCAGAATCCGAGACCTCGGAGAGGAACTGGTGGAGGAGGAGTGGAAGAAATTTAAGGACTATTTACAAAAATATTGTAAATTGTACGAATGTTAAGAAAGATGTAAGATTCATAACAATATGGCTCCAATAAATTAGTAACAAGGAATATAAATTTAAATGTAATTGAAAGATAAGACAAATTTTGGATAAAAAATATCCTAGAATTAATTTTTAAAGAATAAGAGTTATTTAAACTCTAAAATTTGAGATTCAATATTGGACAATTATATAATACAAATTGAACTAAGTAAATAATTTGCTAGAAAAATTTATGTGTTTAGAGTGCAGGAACAAGAGATGTGAGGAAGTCCAAAGATGAGAATGAAATGTGGTTAATGAAAAAGAACATGTTTTTATGTATGTTGTTGTTTATTGTTTAAAAATTTAATAAAAATTATTATAAAAAAATACATGAAACAAAGGAAGCCATATTTAATCATGACCTCATCTTCACTTCCGCATATATTAGATATGTTTTCTTAGAAAAGTGTTGCATCCATGATGCAGTACATACTACGAAGATTTGCCAACCCCCGCTATGCTTGGACCTCAATGCGCTTATTAGACAAAGACCATTCCATATCACTTTATTCCATCATTGGCTGACATAACAAGGTCTTACAAATGCATGTTGAAATACATAACATATTTTGGTTATATTCCTTCAGAATGTTTAAGAATAGATAACTAGCCAAAGCTGCAGGATCCATTTCTAATCTCCTTCATGTTTTAGACTCTGATTAAAATGTTGAATTCAGGTAGAATTGACAGTTTGGGCAAGACACCTGATGGATGAAGAACATGGTCCTTCAGCACATTTGATTGTGGTATCTTGGCTTTTCTATGCTTATGGCATGGCTGGTGAATTTTTTTGGCTGTGACATTTTATTGCCAGCTCCAAACCCCTCCTGGATTCAAACAGACATTAGCCATCATGTCTCTCTCTCCAGCCCATTGTTTTACTGTGTTACCTCACTCCTAACTTCATACTCTAAGCTTCCAGCCTACATTGCTTCTATTGCTTACCCCTCTCTACTGTAAGCTCTCTAACTGCAGAGGGATGGATGAGCCCTACTCAACTGGAGTCTCATTCCCAGTTCCTATGATCCTTTGCTGTCTTAATGATCCATCATCCAGGTTATCACCTCACACAGGAGGTTAGTCCTGGCTTAATCAGCTTTTGACAACATCACAGGAAGCACAAGTCTTAGCTGAATGGGCAGATGCTGTCACGACATCAGCATCCTGAAGGTCCTCTTCAGGGTTACCAACAAAAGTGCTCCTCTGAAATGTGGAACAACAAAGAGCACCTCTCTGCAGCCACCTGTAATGAGTGAATAGGACAATACAGGAAGATGCAGACATTTTGAGACCAACCATTCTGCACAGTCCCAAGGCTGACAAAGTGGACTAAGGACAGTATGTGCAGTGAATACTGAACTGGTCCTCAAATTAACTGAACATGCAGACACATCTGTGGTGAGTTTGTTTGCTCAAGATGACCATTCCCATTCACAAAGCAATCATCCAAAGGACTGTATGTTGCTGTTAAGAAAATGGAAGGTTGGCATCATGTTACGCCAACAACTGCCTATGAAGCATTTTTTTTACTGAAATGAACTATACCTTTCAGTGGGGAATGACTGAGGAAGGTAAATAGGCTTCATCCCTATTTAAGAATAGGTATGGAATCATCCCTACAGTGAAGTTTTCCAGGAAATTTCACTTAGCCTTTGTGGGAGGCAAAGTCAGCAAAAGTGTCATATCTGCTCACATGGGAAATGGAGGGGAGAGCCCTATAGCTCACAGCATCTGCCACCAAGTGTCCACAGCTGAGGCGATGGCTGGCAAAGTGTGTGCTAAGGTGGAAGGGAAGGGACTGAACTAGCTTCTCATCCATGGATGGGGTCATTTCTAGGTCAATGGATGAGCAAGGCTAGAGGGGAGTGGGAATTCTGTGTTGCCTTTACCCACACTTTGTGAACAGCAAGCAGCTGATGTTTGCCTAAATGCCAGTGCCCGGTGCTAGACTTCAGAGGCATTTTCTTTTTAATAAATACAAGCCCATTGAAAGGTGGGAAATGATCACAGCTGCCCTGGTTTCTTCTAACCAAAACGAATGCAAATCTCATTTTTAAAAGAAAAGAAAAAATGAATCCCCCTTACATTTTGTGCCTGATTTGTGCATAAAACTTCCCCAGATTTACACAAGCCAACTCCATAAGTCATTCACTTCCCAATCGGGTCCTATATCTTGATGACCTTTTAGAAACCAATGACTGCTTTTCTGTTGTTATCCGTAATTGGAAAAGCACTGGAGATAAGAAAATTTATAGCAATGAATGATCTACCTGAGCAAGACAATAAAGAATATCAGGCAGCAGGAAGGGGGGAGATGGTATGAAAACACAGGCATGTGTGCACACCACATGCACAGAGGACAAAGATGAACTTTGCTTTAAAACGAGTTGTTCGTGCAACCCTGTCATCCTTCCACCCATAAGACAATAAAGATGAGCAGGCAGCTAGAAAGGGAAGTGATACTATGTCTTCTTTTCCTTACTCACCCCTGCCTGACAGATCTGAATTGACCTTGGCTTACTCTTAATCCTTACCCACACATTCTCCCGTTTGCCCTTTTAACAGCAGCAGCTTCCTGAGAGTTGCTGTTGTTACAGATATTCATCCTTCTCAAGAGGTGCTCTAATAAGCAGAGTAAGGACATAACTTTAGTGCCCTCAGGCAGCACCTCTTTGACCCTTGGATGCACTTTGGAGATGGCTATGCAGATATTTGGCTATTCCAGTGTATTACAAGTCCAACAAAGGTAGCAGAAATGATGACATACTGGTTTTGGTGTTCTGCACTGGTGTGGATAAGATGGATGAAGGAGTGCTATAATCCTTCCAGATGAATATATTGACAACTAGAAGCAGTTTGAGTGTGTGTGTCTATGTGTAGCCACAACACTTGCTTCCCAGCAGGTGTGTCACTTTTGGTTACCAGGAGGGAGGGATGAGGCAGTGGGCATATCAGTGCAGTATGGGAACACAAGCAGGAGTGCTGGATTGGCGCCACCAGTGCACAGTGCCGGCCTCCCTGGTGCCTCTCCCTCCTGCTAAATGGCAGTGACACACCTGCCAAGAAGCTCCTGATGTGATTCTGTCCCATGAGCTGAGCTGGTTCTGTTTACAGCTCAAAACCTCCACAGGAGAAGGGAGAAATTCAGTTTGGTTCATATTTTAATGTAAATGTGCTTAACGGTAATTCACAGTTCCCAAAAGATTGCCTGCAAAATGAAATGCAGGTTTTGTGGGGAAATTCAAGCCACAGTACTCTGAATTTCATATATAGTTCTTCATAATGCACATAAATATATGCATTTGTGGGAAATGTTCTAAAATGCATGTGTTAGTAAAAAGAAAACAAAAAAATGCATTGTACTAGAATAAATTGCTTACAAAACCATGAATATTTGGCAAAAATCCATACAATGTGTTTATTAGGAGAAATAGGCACTTAAATTCTGGGAATTTTTTTTAGGAGAACTGCCTTTTAAAACAATCAGAAACTGATGCAAAAATGTAGAGAATTGAATTTAAGATTGGAAACAATGAAAAATAGAGAAACCAAAATTGAAAGATTCACCTGTCCATACCTAGAGTAGTAATTTCAATGGTCTTTCCTGTGATACCTGTGTATTCATTTGGTTTTCAGGACTTTCTGAAGGCTTGCACTGGCTACTTCAGGATGGCCTGATCATAATGAGAGGCTGGCCTTAGCTGTCAATATGATGGTCAATGTTGTCATTCATAGAGGGCCTGTTCTATGAATGTTTGGAGGAGCTGAAGGCCTTAAGAAAGTTGGAAAGATGCTTGGAATGTCTGACATTTGAGAACACACTACAGTGGCCATTTAAAGATCTATGCTGCAGCAGTGATAGTGTTGTGCAGGAAATTCAAACCTCAAGTTGTCAGAATTGTTAGCAGCCCATGGTGACCTGTTTGCCAGAGGAGTTCATCTGACACAACGTGGACTTTGCATTTGGAGTATGTCCAAGCCAAAATCACTAGCATTTTGTTAAATTTGTTTACTTTATTTTTGTTGTATAAGTCTTTACTCTGGGTGGTGTGTGAGATGTGTAGGGACATGCCTATCTTGGACTCTTATTCACTGTTGTGAAAGTCTGGAATATTCCGTGCATGATGGGTGGCAAATCATTTTTCGACTGAATTCTGCTTAGTTACAGACTGGTTTTCTTGTCCTGGTAGATGATCTTCTACTGGAGGTTTCCTTCTCAACATTAGACTTTTCACCCTGGCTTTTGGCATGGAGTAACATCACGCATAACTGAACCAACAAAGTGACTTGCTGGGCATCCATGAACAGCTTTGGATTACTTAATATAGAGCTTAGCTGGTCCAGATGCTTGCAGAGATAATATACAGAGGTGGAAGGGTCCATGGGATCAGTTGCCCCGGGTGCAACTTTGTGAGGGGGCACAAACAGGCTATTTCATCGAAGCCTGGCTCCAAGTGAGAAGGAGCTGCACCTTGGCTGTGGCGCTAGTGCCTGGCTGTAGCTCCACCCCCGGGGTCAGGCCTGACCTGGGGGAGGAGAGTACAAGAATGGGAGTTGTCTTGTGGATTTATTTGGGGATCTGAACTTTTATCATTTTTTGTGAATATATAAAGCAATTAGGAGAGATAATCAGAGGTCACATATTATCTACCAGTCCTGGAGCAGAAATCTTGACTCTGGAGAGCCAAGAGTAGTGAATGAAACTATTAGCATGATCGTTGTTATACTGAATGGAAAGCACAGGAAGAACATCTTTCATAAAAGTAGTTACTTTATGTAGGTCATGGACTGATTATTAGCCTGCATTTTCTATAGCTGACCATCGCTGTGCTTATATAGCATGGATGAGTGCACCCAGGCTGGGAACATACATATGTGGAATTCTGGTTGAATATATAGATCTGTGCCCCTCTCCGTACTGATGTTTCCGTCTTCTTTTGCTGAAGTGCCTATATGCAGAACTGCTTCTGACTCTCTTTAATAAAACAAAACAAAACAAAACAAAACAAAACAAAACAAAACAAAACAAAACAAAACAAAACAAAACAAAACAAAACAAAACAAAACAAAACAAAACAAAACAAAACAAAACAAAACAAAACAAAAGCTGGTTGAGTAATGTGTTGATGAAGCTATGTATATCATGGGACTAGCCACCCTGTAAAAAAAGAAAGAAAAATGTGGCAGAGGCAGGAGTGTGTGTGTGTGTGTGTGTGTGTGTGTGTGTGTGCTACTTGTCACATCATGAGAATTATTCAGTGGGTGCCCATGACATTTGTGCTGCCAGAAACCATGTCAAATTCTAAGAAATGGTGGCACAATCTCCTGAGAGAATTGCGTTGTGCGACCAATGCAATATTTGAGCATTGGGAAAATGTGCTATCTTGGCAACAACGAAAAAGTGCCGAAGCTCAGTAGGGGAGCATCTGCTTTGCATGCAGATAGTACCTGGTTCAGTCCCCCTGCCACTACCATAGCATTTCCAGGCAGGGCTGGGAGAGAACCCTAGAGAGCTGCTGCCAGTCTGCAAAAACAGTACTGGGCTAAATGGAGCAATGGTCTCACTCAGTATAAGGCAGCCACCTATGTTCCTGAAACATACTCAGAGTCAAGTAGTAATTTCATGCTCTTTCAGCTCATAGGAACAGTGATTGAATTTCCCCCCTGAACCTCAGGCTTTATATACATTATTTACACAATGAGTACCGTCTGACTGGTTGATTATGTGTCCCTCCTGGAGCCTGATTGGGCTGCTGCTGCAGGCCAATCAGTTGTTGCATCCTCGTATCCTACCAGCCTAATTGGCTGATTAACTTCCTCCTGGGGTCTGACTGGGCTGCTCCTGCAGGCCAATCAGGTTGTAGCATTCTAGCATCCTACCTGCCTATTGTTCTGGGATCCAAGCTTAGTACATAACAGTTCCTATTAGGTGAAGCTGTCCAGGTTACCCGGGCCAGTGCTGCCATGCAGCAGGGTGAAGCAACTTCAGGAACCTGAAGGAGGTGAGGAAATAGATGAAGGCAAGAATTAGCATCTGAATGGTGCAGCAAGTATTCTGGAGTGTTGGTTCTACAGCGTGGGAAGGAACACCACCACTTGGGTTCCTCTTCAGGCAGCTAACATGTCTGTTGGGTCATCCACAACAGAAGAGTAATGGCTGCTTTCCTTATGCAAAACCAAAAGTTATTTATATATATATATATATATATATGAACAGATTGAATAGAAAGAGAGGGAACAAAGAGGACCAACAACATGTGAAAATGATTCCCAGCAACATTTGAAAATGCTTCCTGTCATAAGATATCAGATTGCTACTGACAAAACATCACTAGCTTTGAAAAATTAAAGGATGGCTTTCATATATATATGAATATATATATTTATTTCCCCAGTCCAAGTGAAAGAACGTGCCTACAAGGTTTATTCACAGCCAGTGATTCAGAGATGAAAAGGTGCACCGAAGATAATTTGAAAGGACCGTTCACAGCATCCCACCCTGCTTTTGCATACACATCTCCTGGGGCAAGAGAAAGAGGCCCTGACAGAAAGCCACTGACATTCCACTGTGAAGGGAGTGTTTAGTAGAGGCAGGTCGCCCAGATGCCATTTGACGCTGCAATATGCAACCTCAGGGAAATCACTTTACAGATGGGAGGAAGCGAGACACCCTGGGAGATAAAGCGTGGACAAGAGTATTTGCCTCACAGGGGTGGGTTGTCAGAATGGATTAATGTTGAGGCCGAGAGAGGGAATATGAGGTGACTGGAAAAGTGAAAATCTCATGCAATAAATTTATTCTCCTAGTTGAGTTGGGGCAGTGGGGGTTGCAGCACACACATACCAGGGATTATGGTTTAAACGACAAACCCTGGTCAGTTTCAAAGCAAGCCAACTCCAAACTATGGGTTATGAAGCAGGCTCGTTTTACAAACCAGAGGTTTTTTGACATTGTGATTCCTGGTTTGCATGTAACAACAAGTCAAGAATCATGGAAGATTCACATACCCTCCAATATTTCTCTGATGAAAATAGGGTCATCCCATTCCATAATGATACTTTTACTATTTATACCCCACACATCTTACTGGGTTGCCCCAGCCACTCTGAGCAACTTCCAACGTATATAAAAACACAACAAAACATTAAACTTTTTTTTAAAACTTCCCCATATAAGATTGCCTTCAGACAGCTCAGGGGTTGGATAACTCCATACCCTCCAACATCTCTTCAATGAAAATAGGGACATCCTAAGGAAAGTGGGACATTCCAGGATCAAATCTGAAACCAGGACGTCCCTGGAAAATAGGAACACTTAGATGGTCTGGATTCAGCTAACTCTTATTAAATCATTTTCCTGCTGGAGGGTTGGTAGTCACATGAGTCCCAGTGCTTCATGCAGGCTTCTTCAGTTTGTACCTTAGCATTATGGATGAAGGGTCTCCATGTGAGAATTAGGAGTGCAAATCAACCAAAATAAATAAATAATGATTTGATCCATTACTTTAGCTTTTAGGCCAGATTCCACAATTTTTTCTAAAAAAAAGGAAAGTCAGTAATTAGGGGTCTGATTGCCATAATTTTCGAGTAGAACTAAAGGCCCTGCTTTTTAATTCAAGGATTTCAGTCATAAGAAGCAAAATCCATATCAGGCCCAATGCAGCCCTAAGGCAAGCCCTACTAAGTTCAATGCAAATGACTGGGTCATCTTCATCTCTAAAAACAGATGACATACCAGAAATGCAGGGTGAGGATTAAAAATTTTCAAATGCCAGAATTTCACAGAGATCTAATTAACAGTGCCAGATTCAAGCAAAACTGACATTAGATAGACAAACGGATAGATGTGGCCCAAGAGAATCTTCTGGGTGAGAAATGCCACTAACCTCTTTGCTATTCCCAGTTTATTAAAGATGGGGGTCATGACAAGCAGCTGATTCTGTGCCTATAGATGCAAAAGATCTCTGAAACATGTGGGAATAAAGTTGAAGCCTACCATTCTGCATGGACTCTGCCCTCTGTATGGTGACATGAGAAAACCAACTGTACACCAACAGCTTATACGTGGCTAGGGTCATGCAATTATGTAGTAAGAATACAACAACAAACAATTCTAGCTATTTGAAGGGATAATTGTGTCTTTCAAAATCTTTATGTCTGGAAATAGGAAACCATGAAAGGCGTGTGCAGCAAAAGTAGCATACACACAGGTAAGAGGTAGAATTTGACTTAATACCTCTTGCACAATGAGGAACTAGAGATGTAAGATGAGCTACACTTCAAAGCTACCCCAAGTGCCAAGCAAATGAAAGCTAACAAAGAAAACCAGCTCTTCAGCTCTTTGAGGGTGTTTCTCCTCCTCCTCGGCACTTTAGAAGCTAACTGGTTTATTGTGTTTTGAGCTTTCATAAACCACCTTCTTCATCAGATGCATGAAACACAAGTGGGAAAGAAATGAATTCAAGTGGCTGGCCAGGTCCCTTTCAAACTCCCTATTTCTTCTTCTTAAGGCTTATTTAAAATGTGACGCTTAATGCTTAACAAAAAGCTTTTCATCTGAACAATCCTATCTAGTTTAATGGACTGGGAATTCTCCCAATGAATCTTACCTACTGTTCTTGGGAAATCTGGGTGGGCAAGACAAAATGTTCTGTTCTACCTGTCTTGTATTAAAAGAGAGCCTTTCTTAAACTCTATGAAGAAAAGAGGGCACTAAACTGAATCTGCTTACCCCTTTCCCCATCATATCATCACCATTAAAGAAAAATTTCCATTTTTGTTGTAAACGGTCATTGTATCATTGCAATGATAGCAATGGGTTGTAAATTTCTTTTCGGTGTGTGTGTGTGTGTGTGTTTTCAAGTCTTCAACACATGGATGGGGAATGTTTTTGAAGTTGAAGGCCACATTAAGAACAGAAGAAGAGCCACATTGTCTTATTGGCTAGGGCAAATTCCAGTCATGGGGTGGGACAAACTCACATATAATCACAAAAAGCCATTCCCCATTGAAACAGAGTCATTGGTAATTTCCCTTCCATTTTCTTCAAGTACTCTTTTATCTTACAGTTTGCAAGTGGCAACCCAATT
The DNA here is from genome assembly GCF_964252035.2 of Podarcis erhardii. Lineage (NCBI taxonomy): Eukaryota > Metazoa > Chordata > Lepidosauria > Squamata > Lacertidae > Podarcis > Podarcis erhardii. The sequence goes on from NC_138498.1 coordinate 38,218,756, forward strand.
CTCTAGCACCTTTAAGCTATTCTGACAGTGTCAAAGGCAAAAACTAATCAGTAATCCTAGTAGATGAATCATAATAATAATTTATTATTTATACCCCGTCCATCTGGCTGGCTTTCCCCAGCCACTCTGGGCGGCTTCCAACAAAATATTTAAAATATAATGAAACATCAAACATTAAAAACTTCCTGAAATAGGGCGGCCTTCAGATGTCTTCTAAAAGTCAGTTGTTTATTTCCTTGACATCTGATGGGAGGGCGTTCCACAGGGTCAGTGCCACTACCAAGAAGGCTCTCTGCCTGGTTCCCTGTAACTGTGCTTCTCGCAGTGAGGGAACCTCCAGAAGGCCCTCAGAGCTGGACCTCAGTGTCTGGGCTGAACGATGGGGAGGGAAACACTCTTACAGGTATACTGGGCCGAGGCTGTTTAGGGCTTTAAAGGTCAGCACCAACACTTTGAATTGTGCTCGGAAACATACTGGGAGCCAATGTAGGTCTTTCAGGACCGGTGTCATGTGGTCTCGGCGTCCACTCTTAGTCACCAGTCTAGCTGCCGCATTCTGGATTAGTTGTAGTTTCTGGGTCACCTTCAAAGGTAGCCCCAAGTAGAGCGCACAGCAGTAGTCCAAGCAGGAGATAACTAGAGCATACACCACTCTGGCGAGACAGTCTGCGGGCAGGTAGGGTCTCAGCCTGCGTACCAGATGGAGCTGATAGACTGCTGCCCTGGACACAGAATTGACCTGTGCCTCCATGGACAGCTGTGAGTCCAAAATGACTCCCAGGCTGTGCAGTTCAGGGGCACAGTTACCCCATTCAGGACCAGGGAGTCCTTGAGCTGGCCTCTCAGCCTCCAACTGTGTCAGGATTCCTGCTGCTCCTGAATTCAGGGTCATGATACTAAGGGGCTTGGGATCAAGATGTCTGAAAGACTGTCTTCTGCATATACTTAAGGCTTAAGCCTTAACAAGTGAAGCAAGGTAGGTGCGACCAAGGTGAGGGCATTCTTGGTTGGATACCGTGGTTGTGGAATGGCCTGCCCAGAGGCTCTTGTCTAGCACCTTTGTTATGGTCAGCTACTGTTTACATGGCCTACTGTTTACATGACCCTGAAAGCTGTCTGTGGACAAATGCCACCTCCTTTGGTCTGAAGCAAGATAAGCACCGCACCCCACAGTCACCTGGACATGCTATGTATGTTTTAAGATGCCTTCTTCTCTCTATAGATATTTTCCTGCTGCAGGTTGTTTAAGAATATTGCATTTTAGCTGCAATTTTTATTTTATGTTTGTAAGTCAGACACAGAACAATATTACTGGACAGCCTTATATAAATAATATAGCAGATAAATAAATACAGAAAAACCCCTACATTTCCATTCGTACTGAATAAAGGAGGTGCCCAACTGGTATTGAGATACACCGTTTATTTGGCAGTAAGCATAGTTTCTGGAAATACTTTTCCCCCCTCCTCTCCTCCTGCACTAAAGACTGCTCCCTGTTTGCCTGTACAAGAATTTGGTAATACAATCAGACACTAATAAATTCATTTTCTACTTGACTGCTCATTCATTCAAATGTTAGTACATAGGAAGAATACAAGCTTTGCAATTGTGGGACTTGGCTAATCAGTTCATAATGAATAATATATATGAAAGAGATAACTGAGATAGGCACCCATCTTGCAAGCTGACTGCCAAAGGCAGATGGGTATGTTCACCATCAACCTTCACTTACTAAGAATGACCTTCCAACAGGGTAGAGCCAGATTCAGGGGCAGGGAAGATGATTTGTACACAAAAGGTCCCAGGCACACACTTAGATAACGGGTGTCAGGTATCATGGCAAGGGAAATGCACCAAAGAACCTGGAGAATTTGCTTTAATCAATGGATGTAATTCCATTGTCCCCCCCTTGCTATAGATCACCTTAAGCACCGTCGGAGGAAGGGTTATGCATAAATATCCTGAAACACTAAGGTAACCTTAAAATGCCCTTGTGTACATTATCTATTTTCCTCCCTTACACCCCCACACCCCATGTGGCCCCAGGCACTGGCAACCTATGCTACATCACTGGTTGTCACTAGGCCCCAGTCATTCAATGTCAGCCAAGTGAACTATGCTTAAACGTTAGGCAATTCCACACAATTTCCTTACCTTAACCTGCCACTTATTTCATTCCTCTGTCATTTATAAAAGTAAACTTCAATAAAGGATAAAGGTATTATATACATATCAGGTCTACATTAGCAACACATTTTAGCACTGCTGTATAAATATACCATATTTTTCGCTCTATAACACGCACCTGACCATAACACGCACATAGTTTTTAGAGGAGGAAAATCCGTAGGCTTGCCACCCGTAGGCATTTCCTCCATAACACGCACAGACATTTCCCATTACTTTCTAGGAGGAAAAAAGTGAGTGTTATGGTGCAAAAAATACGGTAATTCTTAGTGCCTAAGGCTTAAAGGAGAATATGGCGAAGAGGCTCAGAAAAACAGACTGAAATAAGCCACCACATTTCAGAGAGGTAAACACCGACGCAGGCCTAATCCACTGCAATATACACCAGATTGTCCTGAATCTTTGTTCATCAGTAACTCTGCTAAAGCTGGCTGCAAGGGAACAGGCAGCACAGAAATTCTGGAGCTGTTCACCTCCATGTACACCTTCAATTTGCTGGGCAGCCATTTTCCAAACTAGCAGCCTTTAAGCATCCTGCTAAACTGTGTGTTCTGTGCAGACAAGTCTTCAAGCAAGAATGATCCCTGCGCTCCCCTCCCCTACGCACACCTCATACAAAGTCCAGACATGCACAATGAGCTCCTCCTGGATGCTTCCCAAACATCCTTTCCTTTGGGGGGGGGGGAGAAAGAGAGGGAGTGCAGGGCAGTTGTTTGTGCGAAAGGTGCCCCCATGTCATCTTGCTTTATTTTTTTGACATTGCAGAGCTCCCAAAGAGTGATGCGGTTACCAAGGAAACCAGCAAAGAGGTACACAGGGGTTGCCGCCACATTGTGAAGTGTGAAAAAATGCCAGCAATCCACGGCCAAACTCGCTTGGCTGGCGCTCTGCCAATTACTGCCAACTATACTGTATGGTTGGCAGGACAAAAGGGTGTCTTGTAAAAGGGAGTGGCGGTGATGGTGGTAGTGGGGTGTGTGTGTGTGAGAGAGAGAGAGAGAGAGAGAGAGAGAGAGAGAGAGAGAGAGACTCTAAAGCAGCAGCTTGAGCATCTGCTTCAGTATGAAAGGGTTAGGGGTCCCTGCTATAGGATAGCAGCCCAAAGTTATTCACTCACAGAGACATCTCTGCATTAGGAGTGGAAACATAAATTCATGCTGAGACGGCAGCCAAGGACAGCCAGTTGTAGGCAGCTGTGGCAGGCTCTACCTTTTTTATGGCTCCCATTATGAGAATTCTATTATGGTTGGCAATTTGCAATAATCAATTTGAAATCACAGTTTGATTAGTTAATCCACCTTTGCTTCATGTCTCTTGAGGATTTGAATCTGAAGGGAATTCAGGAGGTAAAATCAACAGCACACCTTTTTGTTGATAAATAAACACACACGTGTGCGCACATTTATACAGGTTTGCATATATCAAGAGAGGCCAATTCAGAGCTCTCATGAAATAGAGCACTCTGGAGTAGTTCACACTGAGCTCCCAGTACCGATTACCAAAGGAACTGGCCCCTTCAACAGCAGAGTGGGTTTAGTGTAGTAGTGAAGAGTCTAGCTGGCAACTCAGGAAGTTGCGTTGCAAAAATTCACCTATATTGTGAACCCACTAAGTGGTCTTAGGAAGCCACCATCTCTGAACTTCAGACCCTGCCTTCCCCATCAGTAAAATGAGATGGAAATAATACTGACCTAATTTACAGGATTGTTGTGTGGATTACAGCGAAATAAGGGTGGTAGCACGCTTTGAATGTTCTAACCCACTCTATAAATGCTTAAGCATGCTACAATGGCAGTGAAACATGGAGATGAAATACACTCAAACTGTTAAGTAGCTGCACTGCTGGGCCTTCTTTCCTTCACCAACTTAGCACCTTGCCAGCATTGCTAGGGCTGATGGGAGTTGTAGTCCAAAACACCTAGAAGATACCAGGATGGTGAAAACTGTTTTAACTCATGCATGTTCATGTTGAATGTTGTACTAGGGTAGCCAAGGTTTAATGTGACAAGAGCAGAAATAGCTTGGAGGTGGAGAAAATTGGTCAACCAGAAAAACAGTAAGAGGTCTGCTTCTGTGTATATTCAGGAAAAGATATGTGGTATGCAGCTTAATAAAACCTTTAAAACAGCAGGAGCATATGAAGACTCTGCATATGGTCAGAGAATTTTTCACTCCATAAAAATTTATTTTATCTTCTGGTTGTTGTTTATTATACATATATTGTGGTGCTTATGCAGCTTTCATTATAGCCAGCATTGTTATCTCTGTTTTTAAACCACCCTTTGGATCCATGCTGGAAGAAAAGGTAGAATACAAATATTTCAAACAAACAAGACTTGTGAACACCACACATCTCTGACTTTCTGTTTGTTTTAATGGCAAGAGGATTCCATGTGCCTTAACGGTACCCACTCACTCACCATCTTTTTATTTTTAAAAATCTGTGTTGTAACTTTGGGTTGCTACTCTATTGTCCTAATCTGAGAAAGCGAACATACTATCATTTACAGGGGCACACCCCACCTAAGAAGCTAAGTAGAACCCTGCTGGATGAGATCAAAGGCCCATCTGGTCCAGTGACCTGTTTTCCAAGTGGTCAACCAGATGCCTCTGGGAAGCCCACAAATCGGAACTGTTAAATTGTGGGTGAACATATCAAATGACACAGCGATTCTTCAAACAGCTCTTGTTTATTCACAGGCCTGAACTGAACTGAACTGAAGGGTTCAGTCAGCCTGCTTATATAGAGCTCCACTACAACACAACTGTAACCACTTTCTGTAACTATCCAATCACTGAATGTCACTTTCAATCCCTTATTTGCATATGTGGACCTGAGTGAAAACTATCTACAGTATCCCCCTGCTGGCCCAGGGTGGGAACTTCAGTACATAACAGGAACCAAGACAGTTTTCCTTTTTCACAGTTGCCTTCCCAATCACCAAAATTGCTTATCTTTTAGTCTAATTTAGGGGCATGTTCCACTGCTCAAAAACAGCTGTTAACACCACAGTAGCGTCATCCTTTGGATCCCAGTAGACACCAGGGGCTTGGGAGAAAGGAACAAGTGGTTCACATTTAAAGAAGAAAAATCAAGTCCACGCAGCGCCAGCAGCAACCTTCAGAAGAAAGAAAGAATCTTGCTGCAAGTGGTGTTACCTGGGAAAGTAATTAGGGATGGTATTTACAGCCTTGCTACCATTTTAATGTTGTTTTGCATCTGTTCTCCTTACACTTGGAGAATAGACATAGAGGGGAACATCTGTTTTCAGCTGCAGTCAGACGCGACATTCCCCAGCCAGAGATTTCCCTGCTGTTTCAATGGGCTTTAATTATGTCTGTTTCCGTAACCAGGGTCAACTCCCCTACTGCAGACAGACACAAGCCTTAGCTTGGCTCTGAGCCTTTAAGTAACCTGGTGCTGCTCAGGTTTCCTTTCTTTTGCCTAATCCCCTGCTCACTACAGTAATATGCCAGAGAAGTGCAGATGTCACCTCCACTTTGTAGAGACAGACAGGCATCTAGGCTGAGGGAAAAGACACCACAAAGGAGTGGAAAGCACCGTAATCAGGGTCTTATCCCAACTGACAAGATAAAGAGTATGAAGGGAAGAGAAGGATCCTTCTGAATGAACAGGCAGCCCTCGGGGCCCTGTCAGTTCCACTCACCAGGAAGATCTATATGGAAATCTGTCAAAGAAATTTGGACAAAGCTAGGAGGAAGCTTTAAAAAGGTACTTGTAACACCTTCCCAGTTTATATACAAAAATCACCCCCCCCCAAAAAAAAAGGGTCATTAAGGATGGGAAAGGGCATGTCCATTTGCAATTGAATTGCTGGAAGAAAAAGATGTTCCTTAGCCTCAGGGCTCAGTGTAAACTCTATTCCTGAAGTTTTACTGCATTTGCCAAGAATTTCTTGCCCCAAGGTGCATACAGATTATGTCACCACAGGATGTCACTCTGCTTTAGAAACTCTCAGGTTTTTCCTTTGCAACCCTGCCTCTAATTCAAAAGGCAGGGAGAGGCGTTTTACCCTCAAAGTTTTACCCTCAAAGTGTAGAGAAAAAAACTTTCAGCTCCAATACCAAGGACTTGTCCAGACAGCTCTAATATTAGAGATTCAGATCACTTCCAATTCCTACAGTCCAGATGTGAGAGACTGCTGAATGGTGCTCACAGCATAACAAAGACCAGCTGTGGTGGCTTCCTGCGAGTGATCTGTGGGAAACACACTTGCCCTTGTCTGGGGCAATTCAGAAGCTTCTAGTTTTGTGCCACAACAGGCAATCAGGACAGGAAGGTACCATCTGGGCAAATACTAATGTGACAAAAACCCAAGACAATAGCAAGCAGCTTTGCTGAAGGGGTGATCTCTGCTTCTCTCTCTGTCTCTCTCTCTCTCAGACACACACAAGCGTCCCATTCTGGAATAGGATATATTCAGCAGAAAATAAGAATTCACACAAGTTCCAAAACTAAGGAACTACTTTGCTCACTAGCCTTATTTCCCAACAGATGCTGGATCTGATGCTTCCATACAGATACAGTTTGTTTTGTGAAGAATGGGAGGAATCCACCATAAAGTGATCATTCCATTAGTGCAAGCATTCTGGCTTACCACGAAAAAACAACATTGCCCCCGCCCCCCAGTGCTGTTCCAGGGGCTTTCCAGGATACACACCCTCTGAGCCAGGGGGTGGGAGGAGGAGAGGGGGGATAGAAGAGTCATGCTAAAGCAATCTTGCACTACAGTTCTACTCTCTTTTTTAAAAGTCAGGATTTCTGTGGTCTTAAAAGAGACAGAAGAAACACCAGCTATGAAAACACCCCCTGCTCCCTAACTCCTTAGGGTCAGGAATATTGAACTCTGTGGCACACCAGGTATTACTGGACTCCAATTCCCTTCAGCCCCAACCAGCATAGCCCATGCTCAGGGATTGTGGGAGATGTAGTTCAACAACTTCTGGAGGGCCACATGTTCACTGCCCCTGCCTTAGAACAGAGAAAACACAACAAGGGGGCTGGATTCAAAGAGCATCCACTAGCGCAATGGGGCTTTCTTCCCTCTCGTTCCTCTGTGCACCCCCTGTACACCCCAAATTGCCTGGGCTGGAGGGAGAACCTCCCAGAACAGTGCCTCGGGGACGGGAGATTGTTTCATCAGGCAAGAAGAAATGCTCCCACTGACGGAGTGACCTCCTTAGCGCTGCATTGAATTCCTCCCAGAAAGTTTGGACATATTCCAGGAATATAAGAATTCTCTCTTTTTAAAGAGGTGGCACTGTGGGTTAAACCACAGAGCCTAGGACTTGCCGATCAGAAGGCCGGCGGTTCGAATCCCCGCAACGGGGTGAACTCCTGTTGCTCGGTCCCTGCTCCTGCCAACCTAGCAGTTCGAAAGCACATCAAAGTGCAAGTAGATAAATAGGTACCGCTCCGGTGGGAAGGTAAACGGTGTTTCCGTGCGCTGCTCTGGTTCTCCAGAAGCGGCTTAGTCATGCTGGCCACATGACCCAGAAGCTGTACGCCAGCTCCCTCGGCCAATAAAGCGAGATGAGCGCCATAACCCCAGAGTCGGTCACAACTGGACCTAATGGTCAGGGGTCCCTTTACCTTTTACTAAACGTTAGCAATATGCTTTTTCACTAAATTCCAGTCTGACTTAAGCACTTCTAAAATAATCACGATGCTTATATACATGTTGAAGTACAACTAGCAGTAAGGGAAAAGCACAAAACGCTATACTTTTTACTGCTGGTGTATAAACTTCCAGGAATAATTAACAATATTTCTTCACCTAGGCACACTGTAGCAAGATCACCACTGTTAATATGCAAGCGTTAGTAAAAATGGACATACTCATAGGAGTGAATATTACTTGTAGCATAAACAAATACACTGATTGGGTTTAATATCACCAATATCATCCCACCGTCACCATCAGAGCTAGCATAAAATACTGGCTGTGTACATAAGGCCAACTGCTAAATTAACACACCTCTGTAATTTCCTCCTAACCCTTATTTATAAGGCAGAGGGAGAAAGAAAACACATCCTTTTAGAACCTGACATTTTTACCCAAAGCATAAGCAAAATAATTCTAGAAATAAACCCTAGAAATGGTTTCTGAAAGTGTGATAAGGGACATAAATGCATACAGAGGAGGAAAATCCCAGAATGTTTGTAAATGCCCATTTCCTTTATATACACACTCCAATACAAATTGACCCAGCAGAGGAACCTTTCACATGTGTTTAACATCCACCACAAGATGGCTCCCTGTGCATTTCATTTAACCATTCACCAGTCCATTCACTTTCTTCAGTTAACTGAATATACTGCCTCACGAATAGTGCTGCCTGCTTTTAAGGAATTGCCTCTTTCCAAGACACCTATAGAACACAATGAATACACCTCTGTCTCAGGAAAGTAAACAGGAATTAAACAATAGAGAATTGCTATCAATCTGAGGCACTCCTTGTGAGTTTTCTTGGAACACTAGGCTTGCCATTGTCAGAGTACTCCACTAAATATTCCTTTAGTCTGATCCAGCAAAACAATTCATGACCTTGCTTTGCAACTTTAACCCTAGAAACACCTGTCCCCCTCCTTCCTCTGATCTTGCTGTTCATACAAGCAGAATGGGAGCAAGGAAGCAGATCAGAGATGAGGAACCTGTGACCGCAATATGTTGTTGAACATAATCACACATGAACTCCAGCCAGCAATGCCAATGGAGAGGGATGATGGGAGCTGTAGTCCAGCAACACCTGGAGGGCCACAGGTTTCCCAACATCATTGGGGCCCCTGGTCGTCTTAGCAGGTGCAACTGACAACAGCAGTGGTGTGATCTGTGGCAGGCAGCGAAAACCACCCACCATTTTAATAACACAGAATATCCTGAAATAATGTTACTCAGAGATGCTGAAAGGATTTTAAAAGAGTGCATGATTTCCCAGACCCATCCATTAAAATGTTGGCATCCATCTGTCTCGAGAGATAATGGAGTGCACCTCCAGGGGTGAAGTCAAACTGCTGCATTAGCAGTACCAAAGTGACCTCCCTAGGGCACAAGCCTGGGCAGTGTGTATGGAAGTCCTGGGCTGCCCACACAACAAGACCCCTCTCTCATCCTTGCTGATGTGGTCCAAAGGAAAGCAATACGTTTGGCATCAGCTTGGCTGCAGGAGCTACCAGAAGATGGCGTACAAAGCACCATCCAACCATCAGGGACTCCACTCCAAATTCTTGTAGGGTTTACTCCTTAGCCTTTTCTTCTCCTGAAGATACCCATCCATTACTACCAGATAAACTCAAGGTCAGGGGAAAAGATAGCACCCAGTGGCAGACTTTGTGGTCTCAAATTTCAAGAGTGTGCTGTGGAACACTAAAATTTAGTGCCCCCCAATCTCTCTCTCTCTGTTCTACAGCAGTGGTGTGGTGCAACCCTCCCGTGCTGTTGAAGCAGTCGCACTACCCTAAAACTGCCTCTGTAGGTAGGATGGAAAACTATGTTTTATTTTTATACCACCTTTTACTCTAAGGAGCGCAAGGTGGTGTGTGCATGGTTCTCCTCTCCCCTTTTCTCTTCACAACAACCCTATTATACTGAAGGACAGTGACTGGTCCACTGTCATCCAGTGAGCTTCATGGCTGAGCAGAGATTCGAACCCTAGTCACCCAGGTCATAGTCCAACACTCTGTCCATTGCATCACACTGGCTTTCAAGGTTCCACATGTGACCGGTCCCTCCTAGGCAGAGAAGCTAAGTTAGGTTGAGTGTTGTTGTTGGGGCATTTGAACCTTCTAATACCCTCAGTCATATGAGTCTTTCTGAAGAAAGGGTGCAGTAATCTGTGCAGGGGAAGGATGGCAATTAAAAGTGGATTAGTAAATTAAGAAAAGGGTAATGGAAGGCAGGAGTTCACATCCTCTCCATTTTCCAGAAGGAATCAGGTACATGTGGTTTGTGTTATGTGAGTCCTGCATACCACACTTGTGATCAAGTCATAGAATAAAAACATTTCTATGGAGTCTGGAAAATATTTGAAATATTATACTTCGAAATACAGCATAACCTCCAATTATCCAAGTCTCTTAGGCTGTAATCCTATACTCACAGACTCCCACTGAACTCAGTGAAGCTTACTTATGAGTAGACAGGTATAGGAATGCACTGTTCGTTACCCAAGTTCACTTTTTGTTGTCCCTTGAACTAGCTCTCTATATTAAGCACCCCATCCTCTGCCACAGACATCTGGTTATCCATACATTTTGGATGCCTCCCAATGCTCTCTGATAAATGAGAACATACTGTATATACATTACCTTTCAATCTATAAAGGTACGTTTTACTGTTGGAAACCACAAACCTGCATATAATTCATTGCATCATTTAAAGTGTCATTAGCAAATGCTAAAGTTTCCCAAAGTTAGTACACACTATCCCAGCTGTGGAAGACAATATATTTGTAAAGCAGCTAGGATTACAATCATAAATAGGTACAAAATGGAAGGTGGAACTGATCCAATGCAAGCTATAATTCCTGTGAAAAACCAACCATCAAAATCCACAGTAGTAGGGGAAATGGCACAACTAGAAGTCATGACACCCACCCCCAGCTCCACCAGTGCTCAATAGCCATGATGACCTAATCAAAGTTCCACAAAAGACAAGCCTAGTCTGCAACCCCAGTTCACATAGTTCTTACCTGGCTAGGTTGGGCTGCAGAATCTTTGATGCTGACCTTCCCATGAAAAACCATTCAAACCCATCCTCCCTGAAGACCTTCCTGGAGATCAGTAGCATCCCTGTGGGAGGAAAAAAAGATGAGCTGAAAGGAGGAAGAAGAATCAACTCACAATGACAAGCTGACTTATTTGTATTGCTTTATATGATGTTGTACGGATTTATTTTCTCTGTTGACACTATGATTCTTTTTTGTTCTAAATGTGTTTTTGAGTTGTTCTATTTATTACTGTTCATTTGGTGTACTTTTTTAGCCACTTTCAGCACAATTTCAAGGAGAAGTGGCATATAAATAAACTGATGATGATGGATACTACAGAGGAAAATAATGCTGAGAGCATTAGTGCTGATCTGGATGCACCCTCACAGCATTCAGTCAAAAACTAATAATCCAACATCTGTAGGACCACAGGTTAGCTACTCCTGTTTTCTTGGGTTAAACATGGGGGATGGGATAGCAATCCTGCAAATTTTGCAAGAGAAGCTGGTTGTGTACAGGACAGTTTAATTGTCTCCTAATATTGCCAGCAAGAAACCTTTCCCCAATATCCTTCAAACTGCGGGTTCCCATCTGAGTTCACAAATCACTGTCTCAACCACCATGCTACAGCACTCAAATCTATGTATGTAAAGCTCAGTCTTTCCAAACAGTTTTTTAAAAAATATGTTCTCACAGTAGATTGAACCATTTCATAAAGCAGTTGTTATCAGTAAGACGCACCTTAGGAAATGATATGATTTTGAAGGCTCATCTCATGTTTCCTTGGAACCATTCTGGTATAGTTTATGTATTTTATTTCCAAGACTTATATACAACTAAAATTAAAGCCAGTTATTAAATCATTAAAACAGACAACATAATTTAAATCCCTCCAAAGGCTTAAGAGAACAGATATATTTTAACCTGGCAACAGAATCCAAAGAAAGCTGAAGCCATCCATGCCTCCAGGGGCAAGACAGTAATATTTTTATCAGATAATGTTTGATTACAAATCAATGTACAGGCAGAGGAGCAGCATATATAATTCTGGTGGAAATGAGGTGCATGCAGAAGAGCTTTTAGCAATTAATAGTAGGAAGCAGCATACAGTAAGAGAAGGTGCCTTTTCATGTCACTGCAAGCATCACCCACTAGCAGAACAGCAAGAAATACCCCAATGGTGATTTTAGGGCCTGCAGTGGCTAGTATGGGCAGAGGAACTTCAAGACGTAACTTAGTCTGAAGTCAGTAAATAAGTCAACATTAGGACCTTAAATCTTTTTTTTTCTTTTAATAATATTTATTAGCAATTTTTGTTTTAATTACAATACCAAAAAAATCAATACAACACATCTCTTAACATGATTTTCTTAACTTCTTGGACTCCCTCTCATCTCCCACTCCTGCATTCCTGACTATAATTTTTTTCCAGCAAATTTATCTCCTTGTTTCTATTCTTATTGTCTAGTTTTCCGATGTTATATCTCTAATTTAAATATCATTTATTTAGATCTTAAAAGTTTAAATATAACCGAAAATTTCCAAAACTTTATCTTTTCTTAAATTTAACTTATCTTCATATTTCTCCTCATCTAGCTTAATGGTGCCAAGTTGTTTTTACTCTAGCATCCTTCTTAACATTCATAAAGTTTACAATATTTTTGTAAATAGGTCTTGAATTTCTTCCAATCTTCTTCCACCGTCTCTTCTCCCATGTCTCGGATTCTACCAGTCATCTCAGCCAGTTCCATGTAGTCTATCAGTTGCATCTGCCATTCTTCCAGTGTGGGTAAATCTTGAGTTTTCCAATGCTTGGCGACGAGTATCCTTGCTGCTGTTGTTGCATACATAAAAAATGTTTGATCCTTCTTTAACACCTTCTGGCCGACAATACCCAGAAGGAAGGCCTCTGGTTTCTTAGGGAAGGTATACTTAAGTACCTTTTTCAGCTCATTATATATCATTTCCCAGAAGGCCTTCACTCTAGGGCAGGTCCACCAGAGGTGAAAGAATGTTCCTTCATTTTCCTTACATTTCCAATATTTGTTATCAGACAAGTGGTAAATTTTTGCAAGTTTGACTGGGGTCAAGTACCATCTATATATCATTTTCATAACATTCTCTTCCAAAGTATTACATGCAGTAAAATTCAACCCACTAGTCCACAACCTCTCCCAGTCCTCAAACATGATATTATATCCAATATCCTGTGCCCACTTTATCATAGCCGATTTAACCGTTTCATCTTGAGTGTTCCATTTTAACAGCAAGTTATACATTCTTGAAAGTACCTTAGTCTTAGGCTCTAACAATTCCGTTTCTAGCTTCGATTTTTCCACCTGGAATCCTAACTTTTTGTCAAGTTTAAAAACTTCTTTAATCTGAGCGTAGTGTAACCAATCTCGCACTTTGTCTTTCATTTTCTCCTGACTCTGCAATTTCCAGTTATCTCCATCTTTTTCTAATATTTCCCAATACTTCGGCCATTTGGCCTCCATATTGAGTCTTTTCCGGGCCTTAGCTTCCAATGGTGAAAGCCACCTTGGAGTTTTATTTTCCAATAAGTCTTTGTATTTTATCCAGACATTAAACACTGCTTTCCTGACAATATGGTTCTTGAAAACCTTGTTAATCTTAACCTTGTCATACCATAGATATGCATGCCAACCAAAAGCATTGTTAAAACCTTCTAAATCCAATACATCAGTGTCTTCGAGAAGTAGCCAGTCTTTTAGCCAGCAGAAAGTTACTGATTCATAATACAACCTTAAGTCTGGCAGGGCAAAGCCCCCTCTTTCTTTCGCATCAGTTAATATCTTAAACTTAATTCTGGGCTTTTTGCCCTGCCAGACAAATTTGGAAATGTCATTAGGACCTTAAATCGGACCCTGTGGCCTATAGACAACCAGTGTAGATACCACACTTTCCTCCCGCTGCCTACCCCCAAAATTGGCTTGGAGGGTATTGAGAGAACCTCTAGAATAGTATGCACAGGGGCGGGGAAGATAAGAGGGGTCATTCCATCTGGCAAGATGAAATGGTTGCACTGACAGGACAATTGCCATAGCACTATGTTGAATTCCTTCCATACAATAAAGGACACAATACCTTCCAAATCTATGATTCTATGAAATGCAAGGATAATACAATACAAGGATTTAGAAACTAAGCCACCACTTTGTACTGGTGGTAGCTGTGCTGTTAGAGTGACCATGCTAGTCAGTATCAACTAGCAATGAATGATCAGCAGAGAGAATAGAACCTGTGAGTTGAAGGGAACAGATCCAGAGAGCCCATTGCCCACAGAATGCTACATCTGGAAATGCTCTTAGACAAATGTGAAGTTTATATCTTCCACATTGCTTTCCAGATCAGCCTTTCTAGCAAGCTACCTGTGATCTTCTCTCACAGGCTCTCAGCTGTGGTAGATTAGTTTAAAACCGATAGGCTAAGCTGGTGCAGAAACAAAAGGATTTCTGGCTTCTTTTCAAGGTTTCATTTTTAAAAAAGGTGTACAAATATCTTTTTTATGACTTTCACATCAGATGATCTGAATCCCACTACAAAATATTTTTTTAAAAAAAACCCTGAAGACTACTTTAAACCAGTTCCAGCTTCCTAAAACTCAAGGGATCACTTACTGTAACTACCTGGATTTGTTAGTATCTGGAAATATACCATAACTTCATTGCCACAACCTAAGATATGCATCCTTTTTGCAGGATACATCAGGAATAGGGGTCATTATTCAGGGAGGAAATTACCTACACTTTTACCAGCACATGCAGATAATATATTATATGACAGCTGTCTTCAAATATCTGAAGGGCTGTCACATGGAAGATGGAGCAAGCTTGTTTCCTCCTGCTCTGGAGGGTAGGACACGAACCAATGGCTTCAAGTTACAGGGAAGGAGATTCTGACTAAACATACAGAGAAATCTTCTGATGGTGTTGGACTAGATGACCCTTGAAGTTCCCTTCCAACTCTATTGTTCTAGTCTGGTTCTGGCATCTAAACAGCAAATATACTAGCAGTTCTCATAAAATTGGATATTTATTTATTTTATAATTTTATGTCATGTTTCTCTCCTCAGTACCAGCACCAACTGAAGCTAAGAATCAGGTCACAGCTATTTAAAAGTGCGATGGCACCACTATATACTTTTTCTAGAAAGAGGAAATACGAATGAGTTCTCTTTGTTGCTGTTCCTTACAGAATGTTCTCCTGCTGCTCTTTGCAGACATACAGGGCTTCTTTCATACCTGCAAGGTAAAGGTAAAGGGACCTCTGACCGTTAGGTCCAGTTGCGGACTCTGAGGTTGTGGTGCTCATCTCGCTTTACTGGCTGAGGGAGCAGGCGTACAGCTTCCAGGTCATGTGGCCAGCATGACTAAGACGCTTCTGGCGAACCAGAGCAGCACACGGAAACTCCTTCCACCGGAGTAGTAACTATTTATCTACTTGCACTTTGACATGCTTTCGAACTGCTAGGTTGGCAGGAGAAGGGAAAGAGCAACGGGAACTCACCCCGTCGTGGGGATTCGAACCACCAACCTTCTGATTGGCAAGCCCTAGGCTCTGTGGTTTAGACCACAGGGCCACCTGCATCCCCACACCTGCAAAGAGCAGCCTAAAAATGACTTGACAGTAAGCACAAACTACCTTAACAAGCTGCTTTCCTGCCTGCTGTTCAGAAGCAGTCTCTTGAATATCTGCTGGCTGGGAAGAGCTTCATGTCAATAAGTAGGTTGGAACACTTCCCTACCAGTCAATCTACCCATAAAGGCAGTGTTGTGTAGTGGTTGGAGTATAAGACTATGGCCTGGAAGAGCAGGTTTAGATCCCCACTCACTGGGTGACCTTGGCCAGCTCAGTGTCTCTCAGTCTAACTTACCTCACAGGGTTGTTCTGAAGATAAAATGGAGAGGAGGAGAGCCATTTACAACAACACCTGGAGCTCCTTGTGAAAATGACAGCAATTTTGAAATTATAAAAATAATAGCAAAAGTAATAAAGCACCACAATCAGCTGCTTCACAGTGGCCTACAGGTTCAGGCATCAGTCTGTTGAAACTAGTGCTGTGTCAAAACTTGTCCTCAAATTTCTCAAAAGTTTTCCTGCCTCATTCTCAGTAGACTTTAGAATTTTAGAGGGTTTCAAGACAACCTATCATTTCAGAAGGTACAACAAGGGTCATCTAGTTCAACCTCCAGAAATGAAGGAATCTTTTGCCCAACGTGGGACTCAAACCCATAACCCCGAGATTCATGCTCTACCAACTAAGCTTCCCCATAGAATGGTTTTTTAAAATGAGACACATATTTGGCACACCACTAGCTGAAACTGTTCATCCTGATCACAGCAGCATCGTTGGAACAAGTGAATACTCTCTAATTTGGACTCTAATTTGGACAGAACAACAGAGGGCTACCTCTTGTGAAGCCAATTCCAGGGCTGCCTGACAAAATCATAACTGAACCTCTCAGCATGTGCAAGACTGTGGTGCCTCTGCATAGGCCACAACCCCCTAAGGCTGTCTTGGAGATTGGAGAGGGCTGCGCACTGGCACTGCAAGAACTACAGGTTTTGGTTTGTTGTGCAAATGATGAACCATGGAAATTACCCCAATAATCTACCCAGAGTCAGTTGAATTCAGTGTTGCCCCCTTCTTGGGCTATTTCAGGACTTCACATTCCAAAATACCTTTTCATACAGAAATGCCTACTATAACAAACCGGTAACCTATGTGTCTGATATTCTGTCTGGAGTCCAAATTGACTCAAGATGGTTGATTTCATGCATGTGCCTGGGGCCATCTTCTACCCAGTCCACTTTTAGAAACTGCAGTTGTGGTTTCCTACACCAGAAAATACAGGGTATACTTAATAGTACCAAAAGTTTTCTTTATTAGGTAGTATTAAGTATACCCTGCCTTTTATGGTGTAAATAGTCCCCTAGCCAGCAACTGATGGCTTCAGTACTACCCCCCCCCCAGAACTATCTTCAGTACTAACTCTCCCTGTCCCATCTCACATCTTATATACACACACACACCCCTTTATGCAGATGGCCAGCAAATTTATTCACAGCATAGAAAGTCCACACACTTCTGCCTTGAAGCAGAAAAGAATAAACTTTCCATGCAGGCATTTGGAGGTGAAAGATGAGACCAGAATACACTTCCCATTGCAGCATTGTTATTTCCAATTATTGCTGATTCGGTTTAGTAATGTTTGTATCTTTTACTTGAATTGAACTGTGTTGATTTATTTAATTTATATCCCCATTTAAATTTCAACAAAAATCACCATGCAGTTTACATATCCTAACAAAAAGAAACAAAGGTAAGAAATTCAGTGCACATTTCATAATCATAACTGATCTGCTTTGTATGTAAAAGGTCCCAAATTCAATCCCTAACATATCCAGGTAGGGATGGGAGAAAGTCCTATCTGGAATCCTGGAGAACAACTGCCAGTCAGTGTAGACAATACTGAGATAGATAGACTAATGAGCTAACTCAGTATAAGGCAACTTCCTTTAAGTAATATAATTTAACAATAATAAGTATCTTTGAGGAATTTATGTAAATAAAATTTAAGTAGTACAAAAACATATCATATGTAAAGCATAATCATAACATATCACAAAAATATCATGAATATTACCAAAAAGCAACACCTGTAACAGTGCAATCACCAAAATTCATTTGCATACACAGTCACATGACACACAGCTAATTTAAGCATACAACCTCCACATATGCAATCGCACTCTCCTTACATCCACCACATTACTCCATCCACTCAGTTCTCAATTCAAGAAAACATTCAAATGTTCAGCTAACCCAGGGGTTGTCAACCTGGTCCCTACCGCCCACTAGTGGGCGTTTCAGGATTCTAGGTGGGCGGTAGGGGGTTCTATGGCACAAGCTGAATCCTCCTGCCATCGAGCACTGGTGGGCGGTAAGGAAATTTTACCATAAAGAAAGATGCATTAGTGGGTATAAAAAAGGTTGACTACCCCTGAACTAACCAATAATAATGTACAAAAAAACAAGGTCCACTGAATAACACAATTCAACAGCAGCAGAAAAACAAAATTCCCACCCCCATCTCTCCTCTCAACTCATTATGGACATCTTCCCCTCCTCTCACCTAGGAAGATTAAGTCCTTACCCACCAACAGGACCTTACATTATGAGGAGTCAGGTGGACCCACCAGACACCTGCCACTCACCATCTTCACTGACTCCATTGGCAGATGAATCGACTAAACCTTGTGACTCATACATGGGGTATGGGGGGGCAGCAGCTGCGGCATTGGAAAGATGGCTGGGAACCAGCCCATCTGGTGTATTAACTTGCCTTGGGATTGCATGGTAAACGGTTGACTATAAATGCCTATAAGCAAGCAAGCAAACGAAATTTACCGGATTTGCCTTCACTTTCAAAAGAAATATATATGTTGGCTACTTCATATGACAGCTACTTGTCCCTTGCAACTCTTTTTCTGGTGGGAACCCAGAGAGCAGTATTATTTCTTATTCTGAAAATTGTGGCAGTTTTAACATGTGAATGTAAAAGTGTTTGAAGTTTGAAGCAGAATGCAAGGCAGTTCTACATTCTTGCATGTCTCTCTGCTTTGTGAGGAGTTGCATTTTGCCTGTATCACTGCTGATGTGGTAGCCATATTGCTTCCTCCAGTTCCTGCACTGTAGTGGGCACTCTAAGGAACCATTACTTAGACATTAGTTACAACTTGCAATTATACATGGATAGATAGACAGATTACCACATATTAGCTTAAAAAGAAAAAGAGTGCCATCCTGTGACATCATCCAACAGCATGTTTGGACAAAGTTTACCTCAGGGATGTACATTTTACCTCAAAGTTTACCTCAGGGATGCCCACTTTGCCTCAAAATTTACCTCAGGGATGCACACTTTGCCTCAAAGTTTACTTCAGGGACATGCCATCCTTTTGCCATTCAAATGGTGAAGATGTTTTAAAACAGGCCCAATTGTTTAACCACCATCATTGTTTGAAATGTAACATTTGTTTTTTAAAGTGCAGACTCTTTTCAGCCAGCCCAAAGCCACCAGCTCCAGAAGCTGAGACTGAACCTCACCGAGCCTATTTAATTAATATCCCTCGCTGTGGCCTAATTCTCTCTTCAACATGTGGCTGTCATTTGCCTGTCATCACAGCTGATTTACAATGGGGTTTAATTAAATCCTACGTACATTATTCAGCATTCTCCAAAGGCAGCGCCAAAGCGTCCAAGGGTATTTAAAATGTCACCTGCTGAGACATATCATCTCCCCCTAAATAAATATGACAGTGATCAAACTTTGGCTAATTACAGTGACTTCATTATTTGTTTGTATGTTTTAATATTTAATTGCTTTCGTGTTCATCCAATTATGAAGCAACAGCAAATAGAAATTAACTTTTGATCAGCATGTTCCCAGCCCTGCTAATCAGCACTTCAAAGCCCACACACAATAGGAGGTCATGCAACCTGAGGGAGCTCAACCTTATGCGAATGGATCAGCCTATTTTATTTTATTTTATTATTATTGTGGGGTGGGGAGAGAGATTCACCTTTCCCAGACAGCGCCTGCCTCCCTTGGACACTGCTTCCCACAAGCCTTATTGTACTGGTTTTGCCATACAGCTGTGTATATTGTTTGCAACTTGATTCACGTGTTGCCTTTTAGATGCACGCAGCTGCAAAGTTCAATGCAACTAAGCTTCCGGCGCTCCAGTCTCACAGCGGAATGCAGATGCCAAGAGCAAAAACCCCGGGACACCAGAGAGGTCATGCACGTGAGTGCAGGTGAATGCAACAGGGCAGAGTTTGCGAGCTTTGAGCAGGAAAGTAGCAAATGGTGCCTTCAGACTCTGAAACCCTGCACTATCCCCTCCCCTCCCCTCTACACCCCCTGCTGCTGACTCCACCCATGTGGAATGGATAACAAGAGGCAACCAATGAATGAAGCAAAGGAAAAGCGCTGCTGCCAGGCGATGCCAGCTGAAAGGAGAACGTGAAGAACTAGGGGAGCCCGATGAACTCAAAAGCCAAACTCCTGTAAGTTTTGAGCAGTATTGATTGCTAAGTTTTCTGTACAAAAATATCTTTTTGGTTCAGAACTGGGTGGTGGCTCACCGTATTGTTGTATTTTAGAGAAAGAATTCTAATTGCTTTCTGCTAATACATTGAGTGTGTATGTATGTGTTTATGAGGTGTTGCAACAGCTAACTGCCCGGATGGAGTCCCTAAAGGACGCAGGGTAGGCTTATGTATGCTGTCTGAGATTCCCCTACTAAAATACTGTATCAGTATGAACAGCTCAGGATAAGCATTTTACTTCCAAAAGCAATATTTAAGTTTGCTTCCAAACAGCTTGCTTATTAAGCATTCTCCCTGATTCGTTTGCAGGGAAATTATAGGACATTGCCTCAAGCAATTGTTATCCCACACTTTCCCAGTGGATTTCCCCATCAGTTTCTGTATTGCAAAAAGTCTGGGGTTTGGGGGTGGGGGAAGCCTTTTTGTGCAATCACACAATCTGAATTTGCCAGTATGGGGTTGAATCCCAGTCTAGAAGTATTAAAAATGTAAGCATGGTGGGTGGGGGGTAAAATAGGGTTGTTTCAATTTTTAAAGAAGAGTTCTGTAAAACTAAACAGAACAGCTTGCAGACTATAAGCAGTGGTAGTTGGTGCATATTATTAAACATGGCAGGTTGGATCCAGGATTACCCTTCTATGAACAAGAGGTACTGAAACCCAGGGGAGGCTTCTCCTGGAGAAAGAGGGGAAGCCAAATTTTTGCAATTCCTCCGTCACCCTGCAGTTTCCCACACCACCTCCCATACTGCTTTGGAGGGAACCCCAAACCCCCAAAACAAATTTTCAGAAGGGCTGCATGGGAAAGGGAATTGACAAAATTTGCCATACCCCTTTTCCCCCAGAGAGTATCCTGTGAGCAGAGTTCCATTCCCATAAATTCTGGACCAAAGCCACTAACTTTGTAAAAACAGCAGCCTCAAAGTGGTTTACAATCAAGCAGTGTATAAATTCTATGAAATAAATAAAATAAATATAGGTGAAAATGTGTCATGTTGCAGCCTAACCCTGAAAATATTGGAATGAAATGCAATAATTGTCTCAATGTCTATGGGCATGTTGCTTCAACTTGCATCACAATCCTTAACATATCTACTCAGAAGTAAGTTCTCTTGAACTTGATGAGGCTTCCTCCTAGCTACATGAGGTTAGGATTGCTGCCCTATCAACTTTCTTGAAGAGCTTCTAGGAAAAGAGAGTAAGGATAATGGGCCAAGCTTCCATTCTTCATTCCCTAGAGTGGTTTTTCAGAAAGTCAAGTAACCATTTCCTTCTTTCCCTTCTGAATTGGCAACTGGGTTACCAGGTGACACTCACATTGAGGCTGTGTTTGAGCTAGATGACTCTCAGTCTCAGTCTCTGCTATAATTCCCCCCACCCAACACATGGAAAACATTATGTCAGAATGAAAAACTAAGGTGTGTTTGGGGAGTGGAGTAGGAACTTGAGCAAAATTGGGCAGGAAGCTAGGATGCTGTTGACAGTTCATTTTTGCAAAGCCCATCTTCAGTTTTTCATGTGACATAATGTCTCCCGCATGTGTTTCCTTGCAGAGGAAAGGTTGTTGCAGTGGAATTCTCCATTAGTGTCAGCAAGACCACATTCATAATTACAATGTACGCATAGCAGTTATGGTAGCTTTTTATAACTGCATTCCTTATCCATGGCTGGTCTGGCCTGTTTCCAGTTTCTCCCTAGGAAGCCAGTGTTTTACCGGGTTAGTTGCAGCTGAGGATGAGAATGGAAAGGTGTGATTGAAGGGCACTTCCTAGTCTTTAGGAGTAGTCAGTCACCAAGCTATTGAGTCAGTCTGATCATCAGCTTTTTATGGGTGTCATGCTTAAATGCCATAAATCCTTCAGCAAATTTTGAAAGCATGTCTTTCCCCTGAGAATGAAAACAGAATGGATACTGTTCCTGCCACAGTAATTTAAACACACACACACACACTACTGTTAGACAAGAAATAGTGTGTGAGAAAAAGAGAAAGGGAGGGAGTGGGTGGGTGGGTAGGTAGGGAAGGGGGAGCTGTTATTGCAATGCTATTTGGTCACTCTAATTACCAATAATGGCACCTACTGGCATGCCCAACCACAATCAACTCATTTTAAAAGCTATATAATAATGTTTAGGATAGGAAATTAATTATCATAGCCACTGCAGCTGATTTACTTGTGCTGTAATTTAGATTTATTGCAAATTAAATTCCCCCAAGTCAAGTGTTTGACTTGAAGAAGCACCACTTTAATAAAAGGGGGAAATGCATTGCCATAGCCAGGAGATGCAGATAATGGCTATATCTGCACCATACATTTAAAGCACATGACTTCCCTGAAAGAATCCTGGAAACTGTAGTTTGCTCGGGGTGCTGTGAATGGTATCTCTGAGGGATAGACTGCAGTTCACAGGATTCTCTTTTTTGGGGGGGAACCATGTGCTTTAAATGTCAATGTGGAGGTGCTGTCCAAACCTCAGTGTACCCATTGAACACATCCCCCCCTGCCCCCAGGGAAGGGTTTGCTCTGGGGTTTGTGCATAACAGAATGGTCTACTAATGTTCTCCTGGGCCCCCTCACTTTCCCATACATATATAATGTAATTGGCTCCTTCTCTCTTCTGTGGGCCTCTTCCTAGCAACAGAATTACCACCTCCCAAAGAGTACCCATAACAGGAAGTCAGAGGAGAGGGTCAAGAAAGGAGAAGAGTAGGGGAAGCAGAATTTATCTCCTCTCTCGGTCCACTCCAGGCCCAGATGGCATGCAGGCACTTGGTTCTCTTTCCATTCCATCTCTGCATTCCTTTGAAGCCAGAGAAAGAAGAGGAGGAAGCAGTCGACATAGTACTAGGACTCACTGCTTGCAAGGCAAACAAAGCTATTCCTGGTTACAGGCAGGACCCTAGAACAGAGGTTTGAGCAGAGCCCAAACCTGAGTTTGGAGTGGACAATGCCTGACCCAAGAGCTGCACCAATTATTCACCCCACCCCATCCCACCCCTGTCACCAACATAGATGTATGGATGATGCATTCCCAGCACTGTGCCACTTTGTACCAAGTTTAAAATCATGCAAGTTTCCACCACATATCACCCGTCCTGAAGTCATTTTGTGGTGAGAATATGGCCATGTAAGTTGAAACCAGGCCTCTTCATATGGGGTAGCAGCTCAACTTTGAGAGGTAGGGCACTGAGCAGTTGACAACAGTTTCAAAATTTCTGCCATCAAGAAAGCTAATCCAGATTTTCTAGATATTGGAACTATTGTTTGCCACGAGGCAATGGTGGACTGTTATTTGAGAAAAACAAATCCTAGTCTAACTTGGGTCTGTGGAGATAGTTAAATAGTTCTTTGGAACCAGGCTGCATCTGTATTCACTTCAAACTACCTGAGTAGTCTTTGATTGGTCACCTGGGTTAGAGAGCTGTGAATGTGATTCTAAAAGAAGTTTCCTTTTTGGATTGGATAATTTGGGTGGTTTGTTAGGCCTTTGCCTCATTTCTTGAGACTGCAATGTGTTTTTCTGTTCTTGCTATTCCCCATTCTCTCCATTCACCTTTGTCCTGTTTCATCTAACTTGGTATGTAAGCAGTCTAAGCATGGGCCATTTATCTAGCAAACCATTACCATTGCATTAGTATGAAGTAAATACTAATTCCAGTGGTAGTAATAACACAGTAAGCAACTGGCAAAAGCATAGTTATATTACACATTTTTATGAACAAGTTAAGCTTGAGGAAGTTCCTGCATGTTTTCATCAAGACAGGATCTGTCTTTGCCATTGACAAATGTAGAGAAGAAATCTTAAAGCTATCAGTGTCTATATCAGGATTTGATGCTTTATTCAGGAAGTAACTTTTTAAGAACCATGCATTTTCTTGAGCCCATTTCACCAGCATCCAGGACCCTGTCTTCACCTGCCCTTGAATTCCTTCTTGTCCTAATGAAGCTCAGCAATCAGTGTGGTGTAGTGGTTAAGAGCGGTAGACTCGTATTCTGGGGAACCGGGTTCGCGTCTCTGCTCCTCCACATGCAGCTGCTGGGTGACCTTGGGCTAGTCACACTTCTTTGAAGTCTCTCAGCCCCACACACCTCACAAAGTGTTTGTTGTGGGGGAGGAAGGGAAAGGAGAATGTTAGCCACTTTGAGACTCCTTTGGGTAGTGATAAAGCAGGATATCAAATCCAAACTCTTCATAGGCCCCATGGTTGGACAACTCTGTGCTCTATCCTTTGATTACTTTCACTTGGAAGCATGAACTGCCTCTGTGTTCAAACATTTGAACTGATTTCAGGTGATATGAAAGTGGTTTGTAGTGATGACTGTTTCACACGTGGAAGACCTCCATTGATATTGATTGATATTGCAGTCATCCAGTGATAAACATGTGTCTGTGAACTCACTTATGCTTAAGCCTTCATCAAGTGTTAGTGAGGGGCTTCATGTAGAATCTCCAGAAACATAGCATGAGTGTTAAAAGTACTTTCTGCCTCTGCTGATTGTTAAGAAAGACTTGGGGGGGGGGAAGGACAGTTGTATATGTTAAAGAATTCATGAATCCTCATTTCAGCGGTAGGGACTTTTGTCGTTCCCTCTATTTAATATCATTTTGCTTATATATGTATGTGTTTTCAGCCATCTGACTTTAGTCCATTGATGAATGATGACTTGCCCAGTTGAGTTGCAGTCTTTTGACATGTGTAAAGAGTCCAGGTCCCAGAAAGGCTGAGCTGTTTAGGTTGAAATTTGCCTTCTTACTAGTGAGGAGGTCAGGGAGCTGTCCAGCAAGGCGAAGGAATAGTACGTCCTGCAAGGTTGCTGAATCAGCAGGGGAGCTGTCCAGCTAAGGAGTCGGACGTAGCACTCCACATCTAGGAACTGGGCTGAAGGAGGTGTTGCATCAGCCACATTCAGGCAGTGCATGAGAGGTTTTATAGTGGTTTTGTTCCTTCTGGAGCATCAGAGGGACGCTACTGTGGTGTATTATTGGAATTAGAGGTTTTCCTTTTACATAGTGTTCAGAGATGGAATGCCTCATGCTACCAGATTTGTGCTGCATCTTTTGGTCTGAGTATTGGAAAGGTGTGTTTGCCATCCTTCGTGTTTCTGTCTCAAAACAAATCTACAGATGTCTGTTCTTCAGGTATATCTTTGTTTACACCATGTTTTTCTTTTATTTCAGTATGACTGCGATCATAATTTGTTTCATATACTTCTTGATGTGTATTCAAAAAAAAAAAAAAATTCTTCAGCTGCAGCTAAATTTTTGGGATGAAGTAGTTGTACAACTTTTGCTTTAAGCTAAGTAGAATCCCATGTCTTCTGTGTATTGTTTGCCGGCCCTTTCAAGTGACTCTCAGCCACCAAGAACCACTTAATACAGGAAAATGGGTCTTTCAAGATTCTCAGCTGAGTTGCTTTGAGACTGGGTATCCCATATATTTCATGCACTCTTTTCCATATTGCTTTATAGGCATTTCCCCCCACCAGTTGTAATGTTGATTTAAATACAGTTCATCCAAATAGTCTGGAGAACACACACACACACACACACAAACAAACAAATTCTGGTGATGTGAAGGTGGGAATCATAAGGCTTCTTTTACCAATGTCTATTATACTGATAAAAGAAAATCTGAATAAATGAAGTTGTGGGGATTTGAAATCAGAGTTTTAAAGAGAGAGAAATCAGAAAAAAATGGATATTGGTCAAATATTTACATTATTCACTTGGCTTTAAGATTATCAGCATATGATTTCAGCTGGTGCAGAGGTCCCTAAGTACCAGGATGCTGATTCTTGGAAATGTGTATCGAATTAGCATTTTATGCTAGAACCCAGTGTCATTCAATGAGGCTGAATGGTGGAAGATTCAGGACAGAAAAAAAAGGAAGTACTTCTTCATACAACACATAACTAATCTATGGAATTTGGTACCACAGGATGTAGTGGTGGCTGCCAATGTAGAGAACTTTAAAGGGGAATTAGACAAATTCATGGAGAATAAGGCTGTCTGACTATTAGTCATGATGCTATATATGACCTCCATTTTCTGAGACAGTATGGGCCATATTCAACCAACCTGCTGTGTTGGCAGAAGTCACTGCAAGCATTCCTGCTACAATGGGAATTCCTCCTTATCCTGCCCCCATATATGTCCCATGGCATTGCTCCGAGAAGTTGTGGGAACCACCAGAATAGATAGAGAGCAGCACAAGGAGCAGGAGAGGGGGCGGATATAATGCAAGCATAGTACTATCTGAATTCCTGTTGCTGGAACAGAACAGAATGCTGGAACAGACAGGGGTCTGGTCTAATCCAGCAGGTTTCTTCTTCTGTTCTTATGCTGTTCGTAAACTTTTTCCAAAGCATCAGGAGCTGCCCCATGTTAGTCAGAAGAAAGGAAAGTAAGTGGGACATTGATCTGCCTTGAAAAAGTTTTTCATTCTTTACCCAGGAAGTCAAGAAAGGTTTCTCAAGTCAAAAGCCTTTAGAAATTCACTGCTTTTCCAAAATCTGTCTCTGTAAGGAGGCAGAGAGTAGATAAAACATTTGCCATTTGTGTAGAGTGGATAAAACATTTTACCAATTTTCTCAAGAGAGAAATGGACTTCTGAAAAGTTATGCAGAAACCTGGCTGTGCAGTTCCTACTTTAAAGCCAGTTGCAGACTTAGACTCTCTAATATTCATAGAATCATAGAATCATAGAGTTGGAAGAGACCACAAGGGCCATCGAGTCCAACCCCATGATGAGTGGAATCTTCCCTGATCCTCTCTATCACCTAAAGTTATTTAAAAGTTATCTAAAATAGATAGCCCTCACATTTTGAAGGAAAACATGCATATGGACTAGGTTCCCAAAACCTAGCCAGCTACTTCTGCAACACAGATTGGGATTTGGCAAATCAATTTGGAAGCCGAAGGGACTGTCAAAAGCAGCTTGTGATAGGGCATGGCAACACACAACTCCCATTGAGTACGCCCAATACCTAAGGTAGTCCTTTGAATCCTGGCCATTATATCCTGCTGACCATGAAGTTCAAAAAGCCTTCTGAGAAGGAATTTTGCAAATCTGCTGCTTGACAGATGTCAGTCTTCTGAGCAGGCCCATTTGTCACATCACAGAGCAAAATAAAAAATAACAATTTGCAGTTGAGTGGGGGAGGCAAAGAGGGGAACTTGTATTGAGGACTCACAAGACTTATTGAACAATCAGTGATTATTGGTAGGAGGCATGAGTTTGTGACTAGACAGGAAGAATGAACAAACCACCCCATCTTTAATTTCAAAAGAGACTTGTTTTCAATTTCTGCCTGGCTCAGCCCCACTATCATATGCTACATTTGTCAGGGCCATTCATGTTTCTTTTCAAATGTGAGTTAGGATTGTTTGCATTTTAATCACCCTTTTAGAACCCTGTTCCCCCTTTCAAGTTTGCCCTAGGCACGAAAGCTTGTTGGACAACTGAATAGCCTGACTGTATAAAGCTCAGAAAAGACTGAAAAAGTAGGAAGAGGCAGCAGTGACCCCCCCCAACTTGCAAATTGTATGAAGCTTATCAAGAGGTGACAGTTTGCCATTGGTTCCCCTATTACCCGGGAGGAAGGCGGCCTTTTAGCAGGATCCTTATGCATTTTATATTTACCGACTGTCCCAATAGCAGATAAAGGCAAATAAGGTGCAATGGATGGAATGAGGTCTAGGTGTTTTCCCAACCCCTGATTCTCAATTGTGCAGAAGTGATATGAACTTTCAGGACTTTGCTACTCAAACTTTGAAGGTGGCATTGGGCATTGCCCCATCAGACCAGTCAGTGCCCCTTCACACACCTAATAAAATTTTTGACCGCATCATCTTGCATCACAATGCCACCACAAGATTCCAGTGGCCTGGGGTGGCATTGGAGATGGGCAGCTGCCTGCTTCCTTGAAGTGCTGCACTTGAGAAAGCCCTTGTTAGAAAGGAGCCGTTTCATCTCATTCTTTTATTTCCCAATCAATCCCATGCTTTCCTTGCTGCAGCCTCAAACACACACACACACACACACAACAGTTCCAGTGGGTGTAATTCAATTCCAAGAAAACAAAATAACCACCTGCGCATGTGGCTGGGATTCCTCCCCCCACCCCCGCCAGTCCGCTCTCTCACACTGCCCGTCTTCACCTATTAAAAAAAAAAAATCTATAAGAGAGAAGCCGAAGAAGGAAACTTGATGAGAAATTCGTATGCCAGCCTTCCCACCATTGTAATTTCATTCTGTCTTTGTAATTGTCTGATATTACATTGTTCCCTGCCGGAAGATTAATTAGCTAGTCTTACCCTCCAACATACCATCCCTCTGAAACCCTCAAGGAAGCTGGCGTGGTGCCAAGTCTTACGTATTTGCTATGCAGGCTGGCAGCTGCTTCTCTTCTCCCTTAACAACAGTTGCTGTGCCAACTGACCCCCTTTTCCCCTCCCTCCCCCTATTGCTCCCCTACCCTGCGCCAAAAGAGGTAGCTAAGTTTTAATGGCAAAGGCTTCTTGGTGGGGGTGGAAGAGGAGGGGAAAGGGGGGAAATCATAATAATAATAATAATAATAATATTTTTTAAAATAAAAGACCCGCGCGCACACAACCCGAAAGTCTGATTGGCATAATTACTCACACTCATTAAGTATGGCTGCACTGCATATGCAAATCGAGCGAGTCAAGTGCACAAGGCGCGTCAAAGCTGCTGGAGCACCAATAATGCCTTTCAGATTCCTCAGTCCTGTCTAGCGTTGTTGGGAAGAATGCGAGCGAGATGGCATCTTGCAGGGATGGTGTGCCGGACTGACAGAAAACAGCCTTTGCATTCAAGCTCAAGACCTATGACGTTTAAACAGAGAGATCCTTGAACAGGGAGGACAAGAGAGGGGAAAGAAATCAGGAACAGAGGGGAAGGAAAGAAAATGGGGCAGGGGAGTGAAAGGTGGGCAGGCATGGGGAACGTGGCCAGCCATTTTGGATTTAAAGGAAACAGTGGGGCAAAG